>NC_058385.1:10281500-10586000 GCF_018350175.1 Felis catus
AGGCTTGTCGGAGTCGTTTCTCAGCTGAACTGCAGTAAGATGGCCAAACACACCCACCTCCAGGGAACGCGACGGCTCCCGCTTCAGCTACGCTTCAGAACCTTCCGGAACATCTTCTTCAGAAAAGAGCAACACAAGGTGCTCACTTTATTCCCTTTACAAAACGTACCTGGAGAATCCACTAGGGGAGCATTATGACCGCAGGTCTGGGAGAAACTTTTACACTTTGGGGTGATCCGTCGAGGATGGGGCGTCACAAAGAGCTGTTTTGGCGTCTGCCCAAATTCCAAGATTTGGGTTAGCATGGCCACTTTCTCATCAGGGTCCTCGATGCTTTAGGACAGAACACAAAAAATGCAGTGAACCTCGAGGTTCCAGTTAGTTTCTTGAAAGCACAAACGTCAAAAGATGCGGGTCAACACGAGAGGTTAACCCTCACATAGCTGCTGTTGAACAACAGCTATGTGCCGGGACGGCTGAAGCCTCATTACAGGTTGTTCGACCATTTTCTGAGGCTCCGGAATGTACCTAGTGGTGAATGCAAGATACTATTCATTGTGAAATTTCCGTACCTTAGTATTATTCACAGAGCTGCAGCAATCATTTAAAGAAGTACTTGTTTATTTTAGAGACAGAGTGCAAGTGGGGGAGAAGGGGAAGGGGGGGGTAAGAGAGAAAGAGAGAGAGATTGAGAACCTTAAGCAGGCTCCACACGGGGCTTCCTTCCACGATCCTGGGATCATGACCTGAGCCGAAATCAAGTCAGGCGCTCAATCGACTGAGCCACCCGGGTGCCCCGATAAAGAGGTATTTTGTAACTTAAGTAGAAACTCCTTACAGACATACAAATACCTGTTCAAGTCTACACCTCCTTCGTAGGTCAGCGGATGAAATACTGAAAAAGGAGATGAAAAACACTATTGAAAGAGGTCCTGTTTAGATAATATACACGCTGTACAGAGTTCTGGTTTTTTTTTAAACTCAACAGCTTTACATTTTTATTCAAAGAAATTGACGGTCACTTTGCAAAAATGACTAATAATATCCAACGGCAATAAATATCAACTTGGGCTATTATCTCTCACAGAGCAGAAATCTCATCGGCAGCTCAGACAGTCTGTTATCTCCGGGTGTTTCCCCACCAGCACTTCAGGCCCCCACCCCCACCCCCCGCCCCGGGGCAGCACAAATCACCCCGCACTGCCCCAAACTTTCAGCTCAGCCACCCTCATGAGCGACACCGGAAACCTGGAGGCGGTAAGAACCAGGCTGAGGAGGAGGTGGAATTCTGCCCGCGTCTGTCTTTCTGCTCAATTAATAAGACACTCTGGGGCCCTTCATGGGAACGGAGGGTGCTCTCCTAGTCTATCCTGACTCAGTTTTACTTGAGATTATTGGGTGGGATGGAGAGTACATGCTAAAATTGGAAGGCTGTAGAAAACACTTCTTGGGATCATGGTAAAGTTGCTGTTCTTAAGGCAAAAGTCCTTCCCCCTCTGTGGCTCAGTCTCTGATCCCAGAGGCGGGTGTCAGATGCTTCTGCCGCACCAATGCCTCAGTTTTTCTTTCTTCCTCTTCTTTTTTTATTTTATTTTTTATTTTGGGTTTGCTTTCGCTTTTATCAAAGGCTATAGGAACTTTCCGAGACTATCACGTACCGTTATGGGCCCCAACAGCATCGGTGCCTTTTTGCTTGTAGCCAAATATTAGATCGATCCACTCATGAAGGTGTTCTGACACGTAACCGCTTTCCAACGCCTCTTTGCTCTTCTGGAGAAAGTCCTCGGGACCTATTAGATTAGACTTGATCAAAACATCAGTCTTCATTTGTTTTCTCCCATTTCTTGTCTGCCCGTATGCAGATAAAGCTTGTAGGAGAGGCAAGAGGTACATATTTCTTAATGAGGTTCCCCCCCCCGCCCCCATCACATAAAATATAAATTTTGGTGGGAAGTGGGGGGTGGCAAAAGTCACGTTCACAACATTTAGGTCTTTCAAATACATATCAATGTTTTTGCATCTTAGACTCACAGACCATTTCTGATTTGGAATAGGACTGCTATTGCCTCACTTACACCGTCATTTAAAACCACCCAGGCGACTACACATAATAATACTAAAACGGCACTGCCGGGTGAGGAACTGTTGTAATTCAGTACTTGCATGGCGGTACTCACTCCGTGCCCAGGGCGGAAGTTCAACGTCATCCACCATCTGCCCTCCTTGCCTCTTGCCCAGATCCAACTTCAGACTATTAACTAAAAAGCTGACATCATCGCCATAGAATTCTGGAATCAACTGAAAGTGTCAGGGGAAGAAAAAGAAAAAAAAAAAAGGAAAGGAAGAGCAACGAGTATTTTTTCAAGCAGTTGGAAACCACAAGCCCAGTGAATCATTAGCTTTAAAAACCGCTTACCTCTTTAAAGTCTGTGGCACCATCCAAACAGTTTTTCCAAGTTTCTGCAATACTAAATACAAAAAAAAAAAAAAAAAAAAAATCAACTGATCTGAACGCTCAGGTGAGTGAAACAGCAACCGCATCGGGGTCTATGCAGCTAGGTGTTGGTCTACACTTTACCCGCAGTGACTCACTTCTCTAACTCACAATTCTCAACATTTGTATGAGGATCCTCTTTTACAGAAGAGACACCTCCCTGAGCTCATGCAGAGAGGGACACGGGGGAAGGACACAGACCCAGATGGGGTGTCTCCAAGTCCTTGCCGGGAGCCTCCGCACCCACAGCGGCCGGTGCTTAGACACGGAAAACCTAGCACAGCCGTTGTAATAGCTCGTTTCAAAAAGGAATTATAAATAAACAAGTGTACAGTTTAAAAAATGATCAGAGAGGCACAGATGAAAAGATTAACAATGAATATTATCTCAGCATGGTGGGAGGCCAAGTGAACTTAATTTTCTTCTTCATATTTTCTGATTTTTTTGCAAGGAAATATTACCTTTACAATAAAAAAGTTAAATGCTCAAAGGGAATTATATTCAATAGTATTATTTAGAATAACAAAATGTCAGAAATTGTCTAGATGTCCAACAATAGAAAAACTGCTAAAATACTTAAATTATGGCACACATCAGGATATGATATGGGAATTTAAAAAAATCACTGTTTTGAAGAACATGTAATAATATGGAAATATGGAAAACTTCAATATCTAATACGAGGCTGCAACAGGCAGGACAAAAGCTGTATTTAAAAGAAGTTCTTGGGGCGCCTGGGTGGCTCAGTCGGTTAAGCGGCCGACTTCGGCTTAGGTCATGATCTCGCGGTCCGTGAGTTCGAGCCCCGCGTCGGGCTCTGTGCTGACAGCTCAGAGCCTGGAGACTGTCTCAGATTCTGTGTCTCCCTCTCTCTGACCCTCCCCCATTCATGCTCTCTCTCTGTCTCAAAAATAAATAAACGTTAAAAAAAAAAATTAAAAAAAAAAAAAATAAATAAAAGAAATTCTTACAGTTACACACACACACACACACCCACCCACGACTAGAAAAAGCCTGAATGGAAAAGATATACCAATCAGTGATTCTTTACATCTCTTGACATTTTGGTACCCAGTTTTTGGAAGCAAACACATTGCATGCTTGTAACTAGAGGGTTTAAAATACGGTAAGGGAAGCATTAGGCCAAACCTGTTGAACATTCTGTCTGCATTATCAAACCTTCCGTTCTGCAGGCACAGCATGTACTCCGGTGCTAGAGGGGAGATCAGAGTAAAGTGAGACCACCGAGTCACCGAAGACGCCACGTGAAATAGCACCGCATTTGGGGGCGAGGGTAAAGAACCTTACCGATCCTAACGAGGTAAAACAGCACGTAGCCCGGAGAAGAGTAGTGACTGCCGTACATGAACTTTGGCTCTGGCATTTCCTGGTAGCGGCTCTACAACACACGGAAGAAGATCCTGCTAAGTGCTGGCCATGAAAGTAACAACTGACCCAAGTAGTAAAAGCCTCGGCTCGTGGCATGGATACATTATATCCCCTAATTTCTCTCTTGAATAGGAATAGAAGGAAGGAAAAAAAAAAGGAATAGAAAATAAAACTGCGCGCACACACACACACAGTATTCCTGTGATAAGTACTTTGCTTTTCTTGGCTCAGTGGGAACAAGGCTGGGCTGGATTGAATAGAATGGATTTTATGCATCTCTTGAGCAATTTACCAGAGCACCTTCATGAAAATAAATCAGTCAACTAGTGATCAGTAAACTCCTACTTCCTGAATTGTAGGCCAAAGATGTAAATGGCGGGTGAGCAGCGAAACCCATGGGGGAAGGCAGTGGGCAGAGAGGATAGCAAGAAGAAATATGGCATAGATCCTCTGGTCACTCGGCATAGTCCTCATCTAAGTCTTGGAGAAATGAGCTTCCGTTACTATAGACACAGAGGCCATGGCTCGTGGAGTTGTTTAGAAGCTGGGTATCCCCGAACCCACATACCAGAAGTCTTTCCAGCCGTTCCTTGTTTAGAGCCCCTACTGGCCTGCTGAGATCCCGGAACGTTCCCGGATTGGACAAATCTGTAAAAATAAATACATTTTTAAAAATGAATTATTTTGGGGTACCTGGGTGGCTCAGTCGGTTAAGCGTCCGACTTCAGCTCAGGTCATGATCTCACAGTCTGTGAGTTCGAGCCCCGCATCAAGCTCTGTGCTGACAGCTCAGAGCCTAGAGCGTGTTTCGGATTCTGTGTCTCCCTCTCTCTCTGACCCTCCCCCATTCATGCTGTCTCTCTCTGTCTCAAAAATAAATAAATGTTAAAAAAATAAAAAAAAATGAATTATTTAAAATAAAGCAAACAAGCTTATACTTAAGAACCTCACTTCCCACACAACAGATACACATGCACACATTTATTTCCACAAATAGTTTTTGAAAAACTTGAGACAGACCCATTAGAATTCTAGTGTTTCTGATAGTTACTTATGCAGTTACTTAGTGTTTCTGATAGTTACGGTTGCAGCCTGAGCTTTAAGTTAGCAACAGTCACTCAAGAGTAGCATCTCTAGAGGCGCCTGGGTGGCTCAGTCGGTTAAGTGTCCGACTTCAGCTCAGGTCATTCTCTCCCGGTTCATGAGTTTGAGTCCCATATTGGACTCTGTGCTGACAGCTGGAGCCTGGAGCCTGCTTAGGATTCCCCTGCCTCTCCCCCTCCCCCTCCCCCATGTGCGCCAAGAATGTGACTCTCTTTCTCAATAAACATTAAAAAAAAAAAAAAAAGTAGCATCTCTAATTGAAAATGTCCTGAATATTGATTTTTTTTAAAAAAACTACAAACTAAAAAAAAAAAAAACCTATATTCCAAGGAAAACAACAAAAATAAACACATTTTAAAAGCTAGTATTCTACAAGATTTATGGTTTAAGTTTGAATTATAGTCAACCTTATTTTTCTTATTTTTCTATTACAGCACAATTTGAGAATTGGGGACTGAATATTAGCAGAGAAATAAATTCTCATTCTTAGAAAATCTGTTATTTCCTTCAAGTGTGAGGGTTCAATCAGTCAACTGTCAGAAAGAATTTACTGCCCACAGTACATTATTTAGAAATACTAGAAAATAAAATTATAATAGAATCACATTTTTGTTAGAAGTAATTTGAGAGATAAATACACAAAGTTAACATGGTTGCCACTCATTTATGTAATTATTGATGGTTTTTATTTCCTTCTTTAAATATCTCAGTATTTTCTACATGTTCTGGAATGAATAATTATTACTTTTGGCAATCTCATTTTTGAGCGTGAACTTTAAAACCCAGAACAAATTTTCAAAGTGAAAAACGTAAGTATTTCTAACGTGGTAATCAGAGGTAATGCTGGTAACTGGCTTCAAATCGTCCACCTACTTTCTGGGCAGGTCTTTCCGGAAGTATGGCGGGGGGAGGGCGGGGCTTTTGTGAGGACTAAAAAAAATTGAGATAGTGGAGAAAACACCTATGAAACCCATATATAATTTATGGAACACTTATCCAGTGTCTCAGAATGGACATTAGCAACCTTCACTAAAAAAAAAAAAAAAAAAAAAACCAAAAAATCAAGATGAGTTCTAACGTGCTTACATATCACAACACGATTCTCAGTGAGAATTCATTCTTCCCTCTACAAACTCGGCGCGGCGGCAATTACCCAGTTCTGCGCTGCAGTAATCGTTTATTATCCACGGAAACACCGGGTACTGAGAGAGGTCGTTGCAGCTGCGGTCGGCCAGGTTGTTGAGGTGCAGGAGGTACTGGTAGTTGGAGAGGTGCCCGCGCTGCCACTGCAGGGTGTAGCTTTCGGCCGTGCGCTCCGCGACGTGGTGCTCTGAGGAGGACGGGGCCCGCGGTCACCACCGAGCTGGGCGAGCGCTGGCTACGTGCTACTGAGCGTGTAAAAGCTAGGTGCTTTCAACGGAGGCCCTTCAACGCGTTTTTGAAAAATACATTTTAAGAAAACGAGGGGCGCCCGGGGGGCTCCGTCGGTTGGGCGTCCGACCTCGGCTCAGGTCATGATCTCACGGTTCGCGGGTTCGAGCCCCGCGTCGGGCTCTGTGCTGACAGCTCGGAGCCTGGAGCCTGCTTCGGATTCTGTGCCTCCCTCTCTCTAAGCCCCTCCCCCGCTCACGCTCCCTGTCTCTCAAAAAATAAACGAACATAAAAAAAAAAAATTAAAAAAAAAAAAAAAAGAAAACGAAAAGGAGGCTATGGCTGGTTTTCACCAAACAGCCGTTGTGTTGTGCGACTATCTCCAAGATCCAGGAGGGAATATTATCACATATATGGTATAAAACATACTTATGTATTAGATATATGAAAGAAAACAAATATGAAGGTATGGAGCAAATATGTAAATTACATGGTAATGCATAATACTTACTATATTATACACAGTCTGCCACATATACCAAGTGCTTGAGTTTTAACGCCCTAAAGAAGCCATGGCCGTTCATAAAAGCTTATTTCCTCCATTTTTTTACGCAATCAAAACAAAAATAATCTTTCAGTCTTCTTTTAGATTAGGAAGAGGTGTACGGCAGCTGGTTTGCTAATGCCTGTGCATTATGCATGCGGGTGAGGAGCAAGGCTGAAGGAGAAAAAGGTCTCTGGCAGGAAAACCTAGTTTCTCAAATGAGAAGAGCCAGAAGGGCCACCCCCTCCGCCGCCCAGAACACCTCAGGAAACGTGGAATCAGTATGTGGCACCAAGGATAGCTTTCCTCTCAGAGAGCATAAAGTGACTGACTGCTCTCTCTTGTTGAGAAAATTCTGCCGTCGACCTGTTGCTGGCCGCACCAAGCCACTTATCTAGCTCATCTGCTGGTTCAATATTTATGATTTACTTTCACCACGTTGCTTCTCCGACCAGCTACGAGGAAAGGGGTTAAAAAAATCAAAATGCTGCTTCTTCTCATTTCCCACCCTCAGAACACCTCAGGGAAAGTCTGACCAACCTGAGGAATAATACCAGAGAGAACAAGGAAGATTTGCAGAAGACAGGTTTTTAGGTCATGGCAAGTTCCTTGACTCGAGATTTGAGGGCTCACCATGAAAGTTGAGTTTTTTGTTGTAATCTTGTTATATAGTTAGAGAAATAAAATGAAAAAAAAAATAATCAGGAGGCAAGAAATAACAGTCAACTCATACCAGAGCTATACTTAGGCATTCAATTAAACGTAAGAGCTTAATGTGAGAAGAAAAAAAATGAACTCTAAACCTACTAGAAAATAAAATATATTTCTTATTGAAAATAAACGATTCTTCTTTGAGGAAAAATTCCATTTCCAAGGGAGTAAAAGCAGCAAACAAAACGAAGATGGCATTCATAAAAGCCCAATATCTATTTTTGAAAATCAACCCACTGTAGTTTTTACGGTTTACAGACAACTCTGTAAACAAGAATAACTCAACTGAACCATATACAACTTCATATCGTTTATGCCTAAAAAGAAAAATATAGGTGTTCTTTCTAACAAAGGTGGGAAAATTCACATTTTTATGGAAGACTGAGGAAATATTAATTAAAAGCAAATCAAGTCGGCTAAGCATCCGACTTCGGCTCAGGTCATGATTTCATGGTTTGTGGGTTTGAGTCCTGCATCAGGCTCTGTGGGGACAGCTCGGAGCCTGGAGCCTGCTTCAGATTCTGTGTCTCCTTCTCTCTCTCTCTACCCCTTCCCGCTCATGCTCTGTGTCTGTCTCTCAATAATAAATAAACGTTAAAAAAATTTTTTTTTAAATAAAATAAAAAAAGCAAATCAAGTCCCATAGTACTGTACTGAGTACAAAAGGCTCACGTGCACCTTTGGTGCTGTTCTTCAGCTCTGCGATTAAGACCACAGCTAACGGGGTGCCTGGGTGGCTCAGTCGGTTAAGCATCTGACTTCTGCTCAGGTCATGATCTCACGATCTGTGAGTTCGAGCCCCACGTCGGGCTCTGTGCTGACAGCTCAGAGCGTGGAGACTGTTTCAGATTCTGTGTCTCCCTCTCTCTCTGACCCTGCCCTGTTCATGCTCTGTCTCTGTCTCAAAAATAAATAAACGTTAAAAAAAAAAAAAAAAAAAGAAAAGCTTTAAAAAATAAATAAATAAATAAATAAATAAATAAATAAATAAATAAATAAATAAATAAGGAAAAAAAAAAAAAAGACCACAGCTAACACTCACAGACACATGACTGGGTAACTCACGGCCTCCTATCAAGAAACCGAGTCTTGGTTTTCATAAACGAATATAAGACATGAATGAACATAGAAACAATTAGATGGATTCTTTACAATTCATTCAACGTGGGAGGTGTTAAAATGTAAAAACCATTTAAATGTATTTATCAAGAGTTTTTAAAATACGCAATTGGCACGAGCTATTACCAAGTTTCACTTGTATCTCCCTTGGTTTTTAGGAGGCCATTCTGCCAGCCACAGTCCCTGATGAGGAGAACCAAGTAGACCCGGAAAGGGGATTCTACATATAGCAAGCTTCTTACTTCCTACCCCAGGCACTTAGGAGTTCAACTAGAAGATGAACAGAATAGAAAGAATAGATACAATGAAGGGTGAGCACCAAACCTAGATACGTGGCAATATAAAAATAGAGGTCATCTCTGTCTTGAGGTTCATAGAACTTCAGGTAGATGTCAGAACAGAGGTCATCTTCGGTGCAAAACACTTCCAAGCCCTATAAATTCAGAAAGAAAACAGTAAAGTAAATAGCGTTGTATTTACCCTGCAATCTCAAAACAAGCTACGTAAGTACAAAAGCCTTTCAATTAAACATTTGTTTTTTATCTGTAGGTCTTATTTATTTATAATCTCTACATATAAATTTGATTTAGTGACGTGTGTGTGTGTGTGTGTGTGTGTGTGTGTGTGTGCACCCACACAGCTCATCTGAAAGAAAGACTCAGAGTCAATGTGCTTATGACAACATACCTGCACTTTTCAACCACGCCCTGGGTGTGTACAAGTGGAGAAACCACTGGCTAACCTGAAGACATGACAGTCCTCCACCCAGAAGGGACACTCCACACGAACTCACCAAAGGCATGAGGCCATGTCTCCTCTTGTAAATGCGGCGGACATCCTGGAGTGTTATCTGCACCACGGGTTTCTTTAAAAGTAGAAAGGCAGCTTCAGACATCAACACTCTGACACAATTAGAAGCTGTCCTTTAGTATCAGAAAGGTGAAAAAAAAGGGCCAAATCTTGCTTTTCCAAAGCGTTACATGTGAACAACTGGAAAGGGAGATTTTATGGGGCGCCTGGGGGGGCTCAGTCAGTTGAGCATCTTGGTTTCAGCCCAGGTCATTGTCTCACAGTTCGTGGGATCGAGCCCCAGTTCGGGCTCTGTTGCCGACAGTGTGGAGCCGGCTTGGGGTTCTCTCTCACCTTCTCTCTCTGCCCATCTCCCACACAGGCACAGAGACGCACTCTCTCCACTTCTGGTTTTACATGCTGTTCTGCCCTTTTTCTTTTCCTTTTTTTTTTTATTTGTTTTTAAAATGTTGATTTAATTTTGAAGGAGAGACAGAGCACGAGCAGGGCAGAGACAGAGTGAGAGGCACAGAATCCGAAGCAGGCTCCAGGCTCTGAGCTTTCAGCACAGAGCTGGATGTGGGGCTCGAACTCACGAGCTGTGAGACTGTGACCTGAGCCGAAGTCGGATGTCCAACCAACTGAGCCACCCAGGTGCCCCTGGTCTGCCCTTTTTCACGAACTTTGTGACCTTGGACAAGTTCTGTTACCTTCACTCAGTACCCAAAATATGATAAATGTGCTAATCTATCGCTCAGGATACTGCCAGGCTGCTGCTGAGTGACAAGGAATATTAACGTGCTGGTACAGGTAACTTCTCAGGAATTTTGCTTTTTATAGATCAATGGTTTGCTTACAACTGACACAGTACATCTTTTTTTATTTCTGTAATCATCTTTATTTCTGTAAAAATTACATTGTGTTAAGGCTCATAAACATCTACATTATTAAGCAGGTCCTCTAAAAGTTTTGTTCTTTATGAGGAAGAATATTTTCTTGCTTCTCTAAAGGCTTAAAACACTAGTAAGGGGAGAGCAAGGTTAGAAAAGCCACTGAGGGGTCCCTGGGTGGCTCAGTCAGTTAAGCCTCCAACCCTGGGTTCCGTTCTGGGTTTCAGCTCAGGTCATGGTCTCACAGGTCATGGGACTGAGCCCCACGTCCCGCTCCATGCTGACAGGGCAGAGCCTGCTTGGGATTCTCTCTCTCCTTGTCTCTGTGCCCCTCCCCCACTCTCTCTCCCTCTTGCTCCCCCCCCCTCAAAATCAATAACTAAACTTAAAAAAAAAAGCCACGGAGATTGGCTAAAAGGTGACACATCCGTGCTTTTCCCGAATGAGAGGGAAGAGGAGCCCGCAGAGGCCAGGATGCGCAACTGTGGAAACTGCCTGAAGACTGGTCAAGGATCCTGGCCCAGAGATTGGGAGGGGATGTGTGCTCATACTGTGGATTCTCAAGCTATGGCACATACTCAGATATTTTCCTACAGGTTTTGGACCCAAGCCACAGTAACAGTAGCGGCCAAGCCAAGTATTACACCAGGAGAGAACGCCCATCAGCAATGCATAGGGTCTACCGCGGGGCTCGGTGAGGGTGCCCCGCCACCTGGTGGACAAAATTGTCATAGCACCACTTTTCACACAAAAGTATTAGATGTTTTAGTGACATAGTGACTGAGTAACCAGCCTGGAGAATTTCCAGGATGCAGCATCCTACGACAGAAAACACGTTCTTTAAGCTGAAAGTCGCACCAAATGGTCCGACTGCCTTATCATGGTATATTAGGATTTCCGTTCTTCTAATGAACCAGGCCAAAAAGGGGTGAGATCCAGAGAAAGCTACAAATCTTTACAAACTTTTAGTGTGAAAATCTGAGTTCAAGTTCACTTTCTGGCCCAGTAAGCCTAAAGTCATTGTGAAAGAGGAGCCTGTTTCCAGAGCAGAAGCACTACAGATGCCCCATTCCAGCATCTGCACACACACCCCGTGCTAGCTGGCAGAGGGCCACTTCATTCGCTCCTTTGCGTATGGAGACCTGAGTTTGTTCCTCATTAAAGAAAAACAAAATATACCGCATATACAAACGCATAAACAGATGTACAGAAAACATCCATTTCTCAAAGTGCTTCCGAGTAGAAAGCTGTAACAAACCTCCACTGACTCTTCACTAAAAGTGGGAGGGGCAGGGTTTCTTTTCACCACACTGAGAACACGTGATCCCCAAATTACGGAAAAGACATCAGAAGAGCTCAGATCTGGATGAGCAGGCCTCGAGATGACACAGGGAGGCCTGTTAAACACGCAGCTGCTGGAGGGGAGGGGGCAGATTCTGATCCTCGCCAGGACAGGGGAACACTGTAACCGCGAGGTCAGGCTCACAGGGAGGATGAGTAGTCTGGTGCTAACACAGCCGTCCCACTGACCCTGTCTCCTTCCTCACCGGGTGGCCGTTGAGAGGCTGGAAATACAGGTTTGTGTCCGTGATGCACACGTGTCCAGGGTTCGTCACCAGCGGGGTCACCATTTCTGCCTGGCATTCCATGTGCAGCTTTTCAGAAACACTCTGGAATCTGACAATACAGTTTGCAGCAAAAGCAAGAAAAATCAGAAATCAATCGAATTTCTAGGTTTAACTTTCTCTAAGGGAGCTATATAGCCTGACTATGCACGAGGTGTCTAAACACGACATTTAATACAAGAACAACGGTAATCTAAATTGGTCGCTTAAATAAAACTGGCATTCTTTACACAAAACCCTGACATTCTTTTAAATGGCATAATGAAAACTTAAAAAAAAAACAACAACAGATGAACTTATGTATCACAGAAAACAGACAAGTAAATTATACTAAATAATCCCTTATACCTCAACTCTTCTTCCTCCCAACATAAACTGGCCTTGAAACCGTTATTTTTAAGTTTATTTATTTTGTGAGAGAGCGCGCGCACGGCAGAGGGACAGTGAGAGAGGGACAGAGAATCCCAAGCAGACTCAGTGCTCTCAGCAAAGAGCCTGACGCAGGGCTCGATCCCACAACCATGAGATCATAACTAGAACCAAAACAGTCAGGTGCTCAACTGACTGAACCACCCAGGTGCCCTGAAACTATTCTTAGATTAACGTATTTTGCTGTTTGGGGGCCACTAAGCCCTATTTTTATAGTCCCATAAGTCTTCTGGGACTTCACATTCTACTTAGGAGAAATGGCATTTACTTCACATTCTACTTTAGGAGGCTATGAGTATATAATTATAATCGCTTGCATGTCAGTTTCAAGGTAGTTCTTTTGTGGATTTACTGCAGAAAATCCAGTCGCACATGATTTTTCCACTACCTCCTCCTAAATCGTTTAGTCAAAAAAGCTCATTTTCCTTTTTTTTTTTTTTTTTTTTTTTTACTAACTAAAACAAAATAGAGGGGAAACAACCATGTCATCGATATTTTAAAGCAATTCCTTTGTAAAAGTAACTGGGATAAAAATAAATCTTCCCTGGGGCATCTTGGTGGCTCAGACGGTTAAGCATCTGACTTCAGCGTCAGGTCATCATCTCCTGATTCGTGGGTTTGAGCCCCGTGCAGGGCTCCGTGCTGACGGCGGGGAGCCTGCTTCGGATCCCCCGTCTCCCTCTCTCTCTGCCCCTCCCCTGCACATGTGCACACATGGGCTCTCTGTCTCTCTCTCAAAAATACATAAATATTAAAAAAAAAATCTCCCCTGCAAGTAACAATGGGACAAAAGCCCGCGGGACAGACTTGAGGTTCCCTGAGAAGTCAAGGGGACCTCAGGGCTCTCACCCTCACCACAAAAACCAGCTGGAGGGCTACACAAGCCTTTTACAAAGCCATCAGAAAGCTTAGATGCAAAGAAGCCTAAAGAAGAGAGAAACAGCTGGGTGGTGGGAAGAGGAATGACCTGTGTTAGAAGGGGAAGGGCTGCAGGATGGAGAGAGGTCTGCAGGGAAGCAGGAGGCAGAGTCAGGACTGAGAGCGGAGGGGCAAAGATGCTGCCAACCGGGGGGGAAAGCAGAGGGAGGTCGCCCCCGGCTCCGAAAGCAGGTGGTTCAGCTCCACGGCATAAAGATGGCTCTAGGGATCCTCTGAGGGCTCGGATCCCAAGCCCTGCTGGAAGGAAGTCTCAATCGCCCGCAGCAGAGACGGGGAATGGAACGAGGGCTGCAATGAAGCCCTGACCCCCCTCGATCAGGGGTGACATGGTCAGCACCCTGTCAGAGCCTCAGCACAGGTGGCCGGACAGAAGAAGGGGGCGCACAACTACTTTTGGAGGTAAATAGTATTTAGTTCAGTCTCCACGGTTCTTTTTAAAACCCAATACTCAACACACGATAACAAGTTACAAGAAACACAAAGAATCCAGAAAATATGACCCATGCTCCTGAGAGAAAAGATTCAATGGAAGATGACTCAAGGTTGGATCCACCAGAGGGAGACTTCAAGATCATAAACACGCTAAATATCTAGAAGATGAAGAACATATGTGAAGAGAAAGGGAATTTCACCGGAGGAATCAAAACTAGGAGAAAGAACCAAGAGGAAACGCTAGGAATGAAAAATCTGGATAGGAGAAATGAAGAATTAATTAAACAAGCTGAACAGACCGGACATAGCAGGGAAGAAGTCAGGTCAGGCTGAAAATGGGTGAATAAAAAGTGGCCTGAAACAAAATGATACAAAAAAAAAGAACAGAACAGAGTATCTGACAGCTGAGGGAATATACAAAACACACTGACATAGGCATAACTCCAGTTCCAGGGGAAGAGACTGACTATGGGGCAGAAGAAATACTGAGGGAGAGAATGCGGAAGAACCGACGAGAGACACGGGTTCTAGACTCATGTTACCCCAAAACCTTGAGGTCCCCAGGCAGGATGAGCACAGAGAGAACTACACCTTACATTCAGGCAACAGGACGACACATGACGTGACTTCACCACAAACAGGGGACACCGACATACAAAAGAACACAAATCTTTAAAATAGTGAAAAGAAAACCAACCCAGAATTCCATATCCAACAAAAATGCCCTTCAGAAATGAAGGGGAAATAAAGATATATTCAGAGAGACCTACTCCGAAAGAAGTCACTGAACAGGCCTGCACTACAAGAAATGTGACAGAAAGTTCTTCAACCTGAGGAGAAAGGAGACTAAACACACTGGAGTTGCAGAATGAGTACATGTTTAAATATCTGAGTATATGGAACAAGATGTATTTTTCTGTATCTTTAGTTTACATACACACATGTACGTAGCTAAATTCTTTTAAAAATCAAATGATTTTTTTTTTTTGAAGCAAAAATAAGAACACCGTGGTTATGGGCTTCATGCTAGATGTAGAAATTTAATATAAGACCATAAGATCAGGTCTTATGGGCAGGAGAGGCCATATGGAAATACACTGCTGCAAAGCTCTTACATTGTTGTAGAGTAGTGTAATATTATTGAAGATACACTATGGTCCCAGGTGCCTACTGTAATCTCTAGAGCAACCACTAAAAATGATACAAAGTGGCACAGCTTAAGAAGTCAAGACAGTAGACAAAATGGACTACTTAGAAATATCAGATTTACCCCAAAGAAGGCAAGAATGGAGAGTCAGAAAAGCCAAGAACAAATGGAATGCTAACGAATACTGAGATAGTGGATTTAAAAGCAACTATATTAATAACACATAATTACAAATGAATTAAGCATCCCAATTAAAAAGGGAGGGTGTCAGACTGCATGAAAAGCAAGACTCTACATAAAGTGTGTGTTGTTTGGTAACAGAATGAAGACACAGACAGGTTACAAGTAGAGGGACAGAAAAGGAAATACCATGCCATCATACCATATGAGGAACTGGTATGGCCAGATTAGGAGAGGACAAAGCAGACTTCAAGACAAATGGATAAAGAGGGATACTTCATAATGATGAAGAGTTCAGGGCATCAAGAAGACATTACACATCTAGGGCGCCTGGCTGGCTCAGTCGGCTGAGCATCTGACTCTTGAGTTCGGCTCAGGTCATGATCTCGTGGTTCGTGAGACTGAGCCCTGTGTCGGGCTCTGGGCTGATAGTGCAGAGCCTGCTTGGGATCCTCCCTCCCTCTCTCCCTCCCTCTCTCTCTCTTTCACCCTCTCCCACTCATCACGTTCTCTGTCTCTCTGTCAAAATAAACATTTGAAAAAAAGAAGACATTACACATCAAAATGTACGTGAACCTAACAATATAGCTTCCTAATATACAAGCCATGAACTGACAGAAATGGGAGGGGAATAATCCCACAATCATTACTGGCAATTTTAACACCCTTCTCGTGGTAACTGATAAAACAAATCAACAAAAACTTGACAGAGTATAGATGATCAAAACAAGCATCAGCCAGGTGGAACCAAATGGCATTTACTCAACACTATATTCAACAACTGCCCAGCACACCTTCCTTTCAGGGACATATGTAGCTTTCACCAAGACAGCCCATGTGCTGGGCTGACAGCAAATCTCAACAGTACCAAAAGACTGGAGTCATATGGAACGTATTCTCTGAACCAAGATGGTATTTAACTGAACGTCGGTAACAATAATAACAAAATCCCCAAATAGGCTGAAGTTAAATAACACACTTCTAAATAATCCATGGGTCGCAGAAGAGATGGCACAGGAAATTACAAAATATTTTTGCAGTAATGACAGTGAAAACATAAAATGTGTGGGCTGCAGGTGAAGCAGTGCTTAGAGGTCAATTTACGTGAAAGTACATGTAAGTACAAAAAGATTTGATTTTCGTAAGAAGCTAGAAAGAGAACAGTTAAACCCAAAGGAAGCTGAAGGGAGGAAATCAAAGAGGGGAAATCCATTTTATATAAAATAGAAAAGCAGAGAAAAATCAGTAAAGTCAAAAGTTGGTTCTTCGAAAGGTTAATAAAATTGACAAAGCCCTGGAAAAGCTGGCAGAGAAAGAAAAGAGAAAACACACAGCTTCAATGTAAGGAATGAAGGAGGGACGACCATCACGACAGACCTTACTGACATTAAAAGGACAATAACAATTTCACACCAATAAATGTGCCATGAAGTGGACAAATTTTTTGAAAAACACAGCGTAACCAAAACAGGCACAGGAAGAAACAGACAACATACACAGTCTCGTGTCTAGTAAATAAATGAGTAAGAGCCCTCAGGCCTATATGCCTTTACCAATGAATTCTGTTAAAAACTTAAGAAAGAAATACAATCTGACGAGCAGTCTTTCAGAAAACAGGATGACGGGACATTGGTAAACTCATCTGATGAGGCCAATAGAACCCTGATAGCAAATCCCGACAGATACATTAAAGATTTATGGAGCAACATCCCTCATGAACACAGAGGCAAAAATCCTTTACAAAATACTAGCAAAGCAAACCTAGTAATATCAAGCAATAAAAAAGGAGAATATATTATGATCAAGTTGGATTTATCCCATGAATAAGGTTGGTTGAACATTGAAAAAAAGAATCAATCAATGTAATTCACAACATTAACAGAATAAAGTGGGAAAAAAATGATCACTTCAAGAAGTGCAGAAGAAAAAATTAACAAAACTCTAAACCTATTATTGAAAATGCTCTCCGCAAACCAGGAATAAAATGGAGCTTCCTCATTCTGATGAAGGGCATCTATAAAAAACCTAGAGCTAGCCTCATTCTTCAGCGGTGAAACAAACCCTTTTCCAGTAAGATCAAGGACAGGGCAACTATGTGCTCCCATCACATCCATTAATTAAAGAGCACAATGAGGCAAAACGCAGAAATAAAAGCCATGAGGATTTCTGTGAAACTGTCATTATTCACAGATGAAACGATTACGTATACAGAAAACTACGCAATTTACAGAAACCCACCAGGACTAATGAGTAAACCTGGAAATGTCACAGGATACAAGGTGGATGTAAAAATCAAAGCAGGCAACAACAACAACAACAACAACAACAGAACACTGTATTTCTACATACCAGTAACAAATAATTGGAAGAAAACATTTAAGCAGCAACAAAAGATATCACAAATCTAGGAATCTGTCCAACCAAATATGGCCACATCGACAGACTAACCATATAACAACAGGAGAAAGCAGGTGAGTTGTAGAACTCTGTGTGCTATCTTTACACCTTTCCTTTATACCCCAAATTAGTCCAAAATAAAAGACTTTCAAGGGGATTTTTGGGGTACATATGGGGGCAACTTGAATATGACACTATAAATTACATGATGCTATAGAATGATTGCCACTTGAGTACTGTAACAAAATGGAGGGGTGCCAGAGAAGATCCTTGTAAAAGACACAAGTTGAGATAGTTACGGGTAAAGTGTCATGTCTTGCAATGTAATTTCTAGTGATTCTGAAAAAGAATATTTTATAGGTAACACATTTACATACAAGTACACACGACTTATAATGTATATACACATATATGTAAGTATAAAGGAAATATAAATATCAGACATACACCCACACATACACACACACATATATATACACACACATACACTTGTACACACACAAACACAGAACGTGCAAGAACTAAAGCAAATCTGACAAAATGTTAACAAATTAACCCTTGGTGACTCATAGGGTATCTCTGTTCATTGTTATTCTTCGGACTTGTGAGGATTTGAAAATTTTCAGAATGAACCGTAGAGAAAAATAAATGTAGTTATCTTTTATTTCTTCAATAAGAAAGTATTTCCTTGGAACTATGATGGTCTCCTTTCTTTGAGAGGAAGTATACCACACGGGAATATCGTATTTTATACAGTAAAAGTTTCTTCTCTAAATTCTTCAGCCTAACATTTTGGAGGCTGGATTAAATTAAAACCTCCACAGTGAGCCATTTTTAAAATTAATGCGATGCTGAAGCCCAGGACTGAAAAAATCGCTACTCAGAATTATGCATTCTAAGTAGGTCAAGAGAAGCTAATTCTTCTTATTCCTTTTCCTTCCTAAAAAGGAAGCTATTCTTCCCCTGGCAATCCATTTACCTAAAATATCCTGCAAGTATTAAAACAGAAAGAAAAATTAATGCTTTGTAGGTGAAACAGAAAGAGAAGCAAACAAACATACGCAGAGAAACATTGGCCAGATGGCTTTCCTGGCAAGTCCTTCAACACTCTAAAATGTAGTGTAAGGTCACAAATCTCACAAAGATAGCAATAAAACAGAATATTACAAACTAATCTCATTTATAAACATAAGCCTGGAGCAAAAGCCTGGCATATGATAATCCATAAATGAGTCTATTCAAC
The DNA here is from genome assembly GCF_018350175.1 of Felis catus. Classification (NCBI taxonomy): domain Eukaryota; kingdom Metazoa; phylum Chordata; class Mammalia; order Carnivora; family Felidae; genus Felis; species Felis catus. Next base: position 10,300,304 of record NC_058385.1, read on the forward strand.
CAATACTTTCTACGTTGTCTTAAGCTGGAGTCATTACAAATGCAGGAATCTAAAATAAGAATCTAAAATAAGAATCTAAATGTTATATTAGCGAACAGGGACTGTAATAATTTATGACAAGATTTTGTACATATTAAAGAATTTACATATAAAGTTAATGGCACTGATCACGAAGTTTAGCCACAAACTGAATACACAAAAATCCACTGCATTCCACGTATCAACAATGAACAGGAAAGGACTTTTTGGGACATCATTTACAACACTGTCAGAAATACGAAGTCCCTGGAATAAATCTAACACAAGTGGGGAAAGACCTTTACAGAGAAAATCATAAGGAAGACGTTAAAGAAGGCCTAAATAAATGAGCGATTCATTGCAATCCCCATCAGAATCCCAGCGGGCTTTCTTTTATGGAACTTGACAAGCTGTTTTTAAATGTAGATAGAAGTGCAGGATAAGGCCAAGAATAGCCAAGACATAAACTGAAAAGGGAAATAAAGTGTGAGGCCCTGAACCTGTGAATATCAAGAGTTATTATACAGTTACAATGATCGATACAGTGGGTTTAGAGAGGAAATGCAGATCTACTTAATAGAAGGCAAGAAACCAGTAAGAACACAGGTCTGTACAAAAAGCATAATTATTTGCAGGAAATACGTTGTATACTTAGAAAAGCTGAGGAAATCAATGAAAAAAATCACTGGGCTAGTAGGAATATAGCTTCCCAGTCCCCACAGGACACCTTAGTAAGGTACCTATCACAGCTCGAAGGGTCGGGTAAGACTTTCCAGAACAACTGGAAACAAGTGACTTCAGCCAAGCTGAAATCAGAAGAATAAGTAAGAGTCAGCCAGATGCAAAAGAGGAAGGAGGCTGAAGGCTCTCAGTACAGGGAACAGGCAGGAAGGCTCAGAGGGAAGAGACCATCTGATTCAGGATCTGCAGAGACGCAAAGAGCTGGAGCACAGAATTCCACAGGACACCGGCGACCACGCGTACTGCGCACACGAGGGCTAGGACCTGAGCCACGTAAGATTCAGACTTCACCCTGCAGGCAGCTGGAAATCCTGAAGAGTTTTAAACAGACGTGCGATATAATCAAGCTCCTTAGAAAAAGCACATCTTCAAGGCATGCTCGGTAGGGAAGAGAGAATAGGAAAAGGGAAGACTGGAGTCAGGTGGACAAGCTCACAGCCGCTACAGTGTTCTGAGTGAAGGCAGTGGAGGCCTGAACTCCGGCAACAGCAGGGTGAAAGAAAAGACGGAAGTTGACGGCCTAGAAAGATCTTAGTGAGCATCAGTCCACAGGCCTGTCTGGCTGACCCAAGTCAGGATGGAGAAGCGGAGGCAGGGACATTGCCGACAACACGCAGGTCTGGGGGCCCGGACGGTGACATCGGCGGTCTGGGACAGGCCAAAGGAGGCACACGGATCGAAGACATCTGCTGCTTTTAGAATCTGGGAACGAAATCATTAAAAACTTACCTGTTCTTGTCAAATGATGTCCTAGCCAAACGCGACTGCAGAATAGCGGTTATCTATTAAAACAGAACCATTAAAAAATAAGGATTTAGGAGTGAAACCTCAATACAATTTAATTCACAAAAAAGACACTAATCTCTAGAAACTCTTACCATAGCAGTTTGGTCCCCAAGTTTGTCAAGGCAGGACGCTCTGTGAAGCTACAATATACAAATGTACAAGAATTTATTTTTTTTTCTCCGAAACGATACAAAGATATTTCCTTAGAAGCAATGAAAACCAGCAATCATTCTGTTCCTCGGTAACAGGTAAGATCACTTCTGATACATCTGTGACTTCTTCCTAACATACAGTGTTCAAATGCAACATATTCAAGTAAATCTGCTTCATATTTAGAAAAGAAATTATGGTTTTAGAGAGATGTATAAATAAGATATTTTTTTTCTTTTTTTAAGTTTCTGCCTAAGTGTGCTTTGAATTCTCTGCCCAGGGAATGCCCGAGGAAGGCGCTGGCTTACCTGAAGCAACGTTTCCACCACATCTTCCACTTTCCCTGAAACATCCAATTCAAAAACATACTCCATTGTGCCCTAAGAAGAAGGGAAACAAATCAAATCAAGGGAAGAGAAGAAGCCCAACCATACTACTTTAGGAACATTTGCAATGCCTCTGCTGGGCTGTGCCCGTGTCTGCCGGCTCCTCCCCCTGGAATGAGAGCTGGGGGGTGGGGGAGGGGGCAGGAGCAGACCCTGCCAGACATTACTGCTACATTTATTATTTCTTCCCTTCTGTCAACTTTGGACTCAGTTGGCTGTTTTTCTCTCATTTCTCGAGGTGTGTAGTTAGGTTTTTAAATCTGAGATGTTTCCTTCCCTTACTGTAGGTACGTATCACTAGAAACCTCCCCCAGTACAGCTTTTGCCGCATCCTGTAAGTTTAGGCATGTTCCGTTTTCGATTTTGTCTCGAGGTGTTTTTTGTTTTTTGTTTTTTTTTTAAATTTTTTTTTCAACATTTTTTAATTTATTTTTGGGACAGAGAGAGACAGAGCATGAACGGGGGAGGGGCAGAGAGAGAGGGGGACACAGAATCGGAAACAGGCTCCAGGCTCTGAGCCATCAGCCCACAGCCTGACGCGGGGCTCGAACTCACGGACCGCGAGATCGTGACCTGGCTGAAGTCGGACGCTTAACCGACTGCGCCACCCAGGCGCCCCTCGAGGTGTTTTTTAATTGCCCCATTTCTTCTTTGACCCACTGGTCGTTGCTGGTAACGCCTGTGAACTTGCCTTCTGCTATGTTATTTCTAGTTTTAGTCCACCACGGTCAGAAAAGATGCCTGGTACGACTTCAATCTTCTTAAATTCGTTTTGTGACCTGACATGTGCTATGTCCTAGGGAATGTTCCTTGTGCTCCTGAGAAGAATGTGTATTCTGCTGCTGTTGGGTGGAGTGTTCTCTGTATGTCTCTTAGGTTCATCTGGTCTATACTGTTGTTCAGATCCTCTGTTTCCTAACTGACCTTCTGTCTGGATGTTCTACCCATTATTGAAAGTGGGGCATCGAGGGGCACCCGGTTAAGCATCAGTTAGTTAAGCATCCAACTCTTGATTTTGGCTCAGGTCATGATCTCACAGTTCGTGAGATCGAGCCTTGCGTCAGGTTCTACACTGACAGCACAGAGCCTGCTTGGGATTCTCTCTCTCTTTCTCTCTGCCCCTCCCCGACTGCGTGCTCTTTCTCAAAATAAAGAGACATTAAAAAAAAAAAAGGAAGTGGGGCATTGAGATCTTTTATTTTTATTGTGTTGCTATCAATTTCTCCCTTCAATTCTGTCAATGTTTGCTTCAAACATTTAGGTGCTCAGAGGGCAGGTGAATATCTCCTGTGATGGTTGATGTGATTTGTCACATTCTCTCCTCTTAGCCCTGAGGGAGCGTCTGCTGGGCTGCACTGTCCTCCGTCTGCTGCACCACAGGTCCCTGGAGCGCCAGCCTGATGCCCAGCTGTTCCTTGTGGTCGGTGGCCCCAGGCATCTAGAGCATGCTGGGTCCTATCACTGCTCCAACACAGGCAACACTGAAGCCAGTCCCTCGGGCAGCCACCCCAACAGTCAGAACACGGTCCCGGACACATGGTTGGACACACGGTTGGACATGGTCCTGTCTTCTCCCGGGAGGAGCTGCGAGTTCCCTCCCGTCACGCGGTAGGGTATTGGGGGTGGGACTATATTGAAAGGATGTTACAAACATCCCTATTAGCTCCAGTGGGGCTGTTTCCATGCTAACCTGGGGTGCAGGGCCTCTTAACTGGTTTCCAGGTTTGTCAGAAAAGGCGCTGGTGGTCCATGTATTGTTGACTGAATCAGGGTCTCCATGAGAGGAATGAGGGCTTCCTACTCCGTCATCTCTCATGGTCACCACCAATGTCACTATCCCTCTTTTTCAATCTGAAAATCACACCCAGTTTACGCTGAAGCAACAGAGCTTCTCTGCTTCGGAAACCTCCCTCATCTCCTTTTACATAACTTCTCAATGGACCAAGAACAGCTTTGTGGATATCAGGAGAGCGATGGGAGGGACAGTCCCCCAGGCAGTGGGTCTCAACTTGGCAGGGGGGTGGTGGGGGTGGGCAGGGGGGTTCCTACTACCCCAGTGCATTGAGGTCCTACTCAACACCAGGGGGAACAGTGAGTAGGGTGTCTATACCTACAGTGTGAGGGATGCCCCCACACCATTAAGAACCATCCTTCCCCAAATGCCAACAGCACCAGTGGAGAGCAATTAAATCTCATATCTACAGTTTCTGACTGGTAAATGCCAGTGTTTCTTGTGCATAAACCTCAAAGCCACAGCATGTAGTCTGCGAGTTCCCCAAGTGCTGAGACACTGCAGGCTGGCCTATGACAGACAGAGGTTTAGCCTGTGGGGCTGTTTGCTCCGAGAGGGTGGCTTTTCCTCATTGACGGCGGTGTCCGTGTGCAGAGCACCAGCCTGAATGCAGGTCCCGTAAAAACCCTCTTTTGGTAGGAGTTATCCCTTTACTATATATTAAGCTGAAGCCAAAGAATGAAGTGATGTACAGAACGGTTAAATGTGATGCCTATGCTTCCTTGACAGGGCCTGGAAAACCAGAAATGTATGCAAGTATACTCATAGCTCTCTCAATTAAGACAATTTACAAATTATCATTCAGCTCTCAAGGGCATTTTATATCCTATAAATATTTCTTAAACATTTTAAAAAATACAGTTAGCAAATGACCTTATAAATGACACACATTCTGATTTCAATTGCTAATCTAATAGTTTAAGCTTTATTTCTCCCCCCTATTAGACACATTTATTTTTTAAGTCAAAAAGTTTATTGAAATCTCTTGGACTAAAGTCTATGGCTCCCTTGGGTAATTCTGTTATAGCTGCTGGTAACAAGCTTTAAACACTCTTTATTATTCTTCTATTCGATTAAAGATGTTAATAAAATCACAAAATCTTACTGCTTAAAATCACTATATAAAGTGTCGGGAATAAATGAAAAGCTTTACTTACCCTTTCTATTTTATACGGCGCAACGATATTGTGTTCTTTGATGAAATATACCTGAGAAGGACAAATCAATTACATGTGAGATAATTAAAAATTCTCAGTAATAAGTTACCATAAATTAAGATCTTATGCATTAAATTTGAATCAGTGTGAACATAATCTCTATTTCCAAAAGCACTTGCATTGCTCTTAGTATGGCTTTAAAGTTGTAGTGTTAGGATAACAAATCTTAAAAAGGGATTCAAGGCAGCAAGGTAGCAACCATTGCCGGGTAAGTAAGATCCCTAAGATGTTTTATGAATGTCATGACCTGTACCCAGTAACCAAGCAGACAGAGGAAGGAAGCTAATCGAAGTGCCAATTTTCTAAGAAACGGGTAAAACAAAGTCACTATGGTATGAGATATGCTTATTAACATAAAGAAACTTCTCTTCTCTGTAGGCGATCTGGGCATAGGGTGTCTTACACGCACTGGTCACCTGCCTACACTGCATGTTAGTAACCATGTCCAAGAAGCAATGCCACCCACCAGGGCCGTCAACACGGAGCCCTACCCGTCTCCCTGCCTTCCCTCCTGCCATGATGATGGGTCTGCCCGGGGCCTCAGAAGCGGTCACTCTACTAGGCCACAAAATGTAGACCTCCCTCCACCTGCCAGCTGTTCAGAAACTCTGCTCCTATGGTGATAACGCTTGCTGTACTTTCTCACATTTGAAACAAACAAGAGATAAGAACCCTCCCTTGGGTCTTATATCCTCATTTTACTGTTTCTGTTCCTTTTTGTGGCAAAACTCTTTGCAAGAGCTGACGGTACTTTCTCTGGGGCCCTGGGTGGGTTTTTAGCCACGCCACACATTACAGGGGTGAATCCACTCCTGAGGTCATAAAAGGTGCACCAGATCTCCAGGTCACCAAACTCAAGGGTCTGTTCTGAGCATTTCCTGGGTTCTGTTTCTCGGAGCTCAGGATGGCTCTTCCTGAAGCAGCTGTCCAGCTGGCTTCCAGCCACCGGCTCCCAGCCCTCCCTGGCCTCGCCCGCTGCCCCTTCTGTCTTCCTTCAGACCCTCTCTCTTCCCAACCTCCCGCGGCAGACTTGCTGGGTTTAGTCCTCAGGCCCCTCTGTGTACACCCGGCCCCTAGAAATCTCATCCAGGCCCCGGGCTTCACCCAGCTTATGTCTGTCGCCTCAGCCTTCTCCCTGAAACCCAGACCAATGCTCCCGAGGCCCGCCAGACTTTCCCTCTCGGAGGTCACCTTCTCAACAGAGCCTGCTCTTCCCTGGGCTCCTTGACAGCAATGGAGGGCCTTGCTATCCACCTTGTTGGGGGTCATTCCTGACTGTTCTCCTTTGTACATTGCAACGAACCCATCAGTACACCTGTTAGGTTTTTCTTCAGCATGTATCCAGACACTGACCACCTCTCACCCTCCCATTGCTACCATCCTGGACGAAAACCTCCAGGTTCTCAATACCCCTCAAGGCTCTCCTTGCTTCCGCTCATGCCCCCTACAGCACATTCCCTACCCAGCCTCCAAGAAATTTACCAACACACACAACTCAGCTGTCAGGGGTTATTTATTCTCTTTTGTGCTTTATGTGGACTGCTTATTACCCCACAGGGCCTCCGTGACACAGAGCCCACCACCGCTCCACCTCCCTTCCCCGCTGCCCTTCATCCCTCGCCCCAGGCACGTTCACCCCCACTGAGCCTGCCACCTGCCAGGACCTTCGCCTCTCAGGCCCCCACCACTCGGCAGCTGCCTGGCTCATTCCCTCAGCCCTTCTGAGTGGTGTGCCTTCCCATGTGCCTTTGCGGCCAGGCACCGCTGACCATTCTCTCTAAAGCAGCTCCTGTTTTCCTCATCACTCTCGATCCTTTCGTCCTGTTCGCATTTTCTTCAGTACAGAAGATGTCTGCTTATTGTCTGTTGCCCCCATCAAACAGTAAAGTCCATGGGGAGAGGGGCTTTGGATACTTTATTCTTCCCTATGCCTTCAAAGCCATGAATATATATACTGAATATATAAATGCATGAATAAAAACTATTATTTGCACAAACACCTACTCTCTAAAGCCTAAAGAACCATAACATATTTCTGAAACAAGTGTGACCTCTTAAAGTAATCAAAAGCCACAAAAGTTGAGCTGCTTTTAATTGTATACTTAAGTTGATTTTGAGTAAGTCTGACATGAGACCTCTGCTACTAAGTCTGTAAATGACTAAAATGGATCATTTGTATAATGGAAACCACGCTTCCAATTGAGAAAGTACCCCTTCCTTTCAAGAAGTGGACTTTCTAGAACAAAGCTATGATGTAGGATGATACTACAGAAATAATGAGAGCACAGGTGTAGGCCAGAATTATGGTGTTCCCCCCACCCCACCTCCAAAGTAATAGATGGCTTTAACTGTTTTCATTTATACCAGGTAAAACAGCAGGAAGTCAAAGATAGGCTGGTTTCAAATGTTTTCTTTCTGGAAACTAACTGAATCATGGAAGGTAGACCTAGAAAATCACCTCATCTGTTTATCTCCCTGCTTTCATAAAACACTTTTCAACACACATTAAAAAGTGTTCTATGGGGCCTCCTGGATGGCTCAGTCGGCTAAGCGTCTAAGTCTTGATCTTGGCTCAGGCTATGATCTCACAGTTCTTGAGTTTGAGCCCCATGTCGGGCTCTGTGCTGGGCACAGAGCCTGCTTGGGATTCTCTCTCTCTCCCTCTCTCTCTGCCCCTCCCTTGCTCACTCTCTCTCTCAAAATAAATGAATAAACTTAAAAAAAAAAAAAAAGTGTTCCATGAACAGAAGGGGTAGGTGATCCGAAAAAAACCCACCGGAGCAGCCTCTGCTCCAATCATCTCCCTCCTACGCTTACTTGACCGTGGAATGATTTCCCTTTGAGAAAATCCACTTCATGGAACTAGGCCTCTGCAGATAGTTGGGGCAACATGATCTCTAACCCTCTCATTTTAAAGATAAAAAAGGTAAAATCCAGAGCAAAAAGCAAGAGGGAGAAGCCCTTGACTCCTTTCTTAATTATAAGTTAAAAAAAAAAAAAAATCTATGAACGAACTAAGTATATGATGGGAGAAAAACCGTATTTTAATTTTCTTTGTGTTGCCAGCAGTAAGCACGGCACTGGGTACATCATTGTACACGGAATACATCTGGGATGAGTGAGAGGTCATGACCCCAAGCCTCATCACTGTACAAGCCGGCACATCCTGAGCTGGTGGCCTGATGTCACCATGAGCCAAGCCGAGATCCTACTCAGTGCTGTGCTGCTGGCCCCCACTGACTAAGTGGCCAGGAGGCCTGAGCGGAGCGGGGGATGAAGGGGGGGGCTGCGGTGGTTTCATCTCAACCCACGGACACCATCATGATCCTCAGGATGAAACCACAAGCCTGCAGGCATCACACAACTTTATAAACATTAAGGATCTCATTAGTGATCACAGCTTTAAAAATATATATTTCTCGGGGCCCCTGGGTGGCTCAGCCAGTTACGTGTCTGACTTCGGCTCAGGTCACGATCTCATGGTTCGTAGGTTCGAGCCCCGTATCAGGCTCTGGGCTGACAGCTCAGAGCCTGGAGCCTGCTTCAGATTCTGTGTCTCCCTCTCTCTCTGCCCCTCCCCTGCTTGTGCGCTCTCTCTCTCTCTCAAAAATAAATACAAAATTTTAAAAATATTTCTCAATGGTTCAATATTAAAAGCATTTAAAGATCTATTCCAGCAGTCTTTGTTTGAGATTTCTACCAATAATTTCACTGTGCTAAAAAAACCCAAAATGGTGTGTGCGTGTTTTTACTCAGGTTAAGAAAAAAATATTCACTATGTGCTTCTTACCTGACTGAAAAGGAGTGAAATCGCCCCAGATTTTGCCCTACAATGCAGATAAAAGTCATTAAATATACAGAATTTTTTGGCAGAAGTAAAATTAAATAGTTACTGACAAAGACATACTTTGTAAAGTGTCTACTGGATCCATTTTCTTCATGTTTTCCTATTTTTATACAATCTCTCAAAGGAATCTGGATAAAATTGAGGGAGAAATATTATAAAAATAAGCAAAGGTAAGATATACACAAAGAGTAGGAATGTCTCTGTTCACATTTAAAATGCATTTACCTTAATGATGGGCTGGGATATTGCATCTGGTTCAAAAATAACTGATTTTGAACATATTTTTAAGGAGCCTCTGATTTTCCTAGGGATCAAAATACAAAGGATTATTGCTCATGAACATAACAGAAGTCACCAAAGAACTATAATACATTTTAACTAGAAAGTACATAGCCAAACCATTAACTAAAAGAACAACAATGCAATTTAAGAGAAGTGGCAGGCCAGATTTTGAACCCAGGGCCATAGTTTGCCATCCTGACCCCATTACTCATTAGGAACTGAAATTTTTATCATTCTTTCTGTGTTTATTATCTAGAATTCATTAATAGAGAACAACCTGATAGTATTTATCTGTGATCCGGTTACTCTAAAAGTACAAGGTGTACAGAGAAAGCAGAAAAACTGCTTGATTCTTTACCTTTATTTATCAATTTCCAGAAAAATGAGCTGGGGTCCCAGCATCACTGGGATGGATGGATATATATCTCATGAACTCATGGATTTTAACGGTTCTGATATGTTTCAATCACGGAGTCATTATTCTTTTCCACTGTCCAGTTTGCCCCATTTGTTGCCCAATTCTTCAAGTTGGCCCTTGTGTCTTTTCAATTCAGTGCACAGTAGTTTCTGATGCTTGCCTTCCCGTCCCAACAGGACAGACATTCCAGGCTCATCTCGCACCCCTCCTGCCCCACACTTAGACTCAGCCATTTCTCCAAAGGGCCCTCATTCCTTTCAGTGGGAAGTGGTATTCAGAGAGCACAATCTCGGTGCTCAGTGCGACAGGGTTGTTTCTAGGCCTTTTCTGAGGGGAGAGCTAGAAAATGCTTTCTTTTAAAAGAAAAGTGTATGAATCCACATAAGTGTTTCCAATTCAAAAGTAAGATCAGGCTTTTAACTTAACTCCTTTACTACTAGATTTGTATCTCTTTCATACTCAAAGTTTCTGTCACAGCATCAACATACTACTCATTTGCTTCATATAAATCTATGTGCGTGTGTGAATAACAAACAGTTTCAAACTAATAATACCAAAAGTACTAACAACAATATTACTACTAAAACATTTGCCACCTTTTTTGCAATTCTTTTTCTACTCAGGCTGCATCTCACCAGAGACACAAATTACTGTAGTTACCCCTCAACTTATATATAGTTAAGTTCATTTGCTTCATTTTCTTTTTCATTTTTAGGACTTGCTGTTTCTTCTGAAACTCAATTCTATATTAAAATATGTGTAGGGGGCGCCTGGGTGGCTCAGTTGGTTGAGTGTCCGACTTCAGCTCAGGTCACGATCTCACAGTCCGTGAGTTCGAGCCCCACATCGGGCTCTGTGAGGACAGCTCAGAGCCTGGAGCCTACTTGGGATTCTGTGTCTCCCTCGCTCTCTGCCCCTCCCCCACTCATGCTCTGTCTCTCTTTGTCTCTCAAAAAATGAATAAATGTTAAAAAAATTTAAATATATGCAAAATATTTCTATAGTTCCAAAAGCAAAGGATATAAAATAAGGGACACTCAGAGAAGTCTAGTCATCATTTTATATTATTCCCCCATTGCTCCTTCTTCTGTGTAGATAAGTATTTTCATTACCTTTTAGTTTATGCTTTTTAAAATGTGTAATTTAAAAAATTTTTAATTTTTAAAAAGTATAGCCAAAAAATTATTTCCTTCCTTTCTTATGTGAAAGACAGCATACAGTACCCAGTATTCTGCCCTCACTTTTTGCACTGAATGCATGCTGGAGACAACTCCACAGCACTATACACAACTTCTTCACTCATTGGACTCTTTCCAGTATTTTGCTATTGCAAGTAACGTTATGGTAAATAACCCTGTTCGTGGGTCCATTTATATATTTCCCATGGTACCCCTGAGACAGTTTCCTAGAAGCAGCCTTGATAGATCAACAGGTTAATGCACATGCCATGTTGCTAGATATCACCGAATTCACTTCCGTGGATTATACCAATGTACTCTAATGGTAACTTAAAACGTAAAAAATAGGTTTCAGTTTGCTAGCTTACATGTGTGTTTTAATAAGAAACAAATGTACAGTAAAACCTTGGGTTGTAACTTGTTCTGCAAGCGTTCTGCCAGACGAGCAAACATTTCTAATGAATTTTAACTTGATAAACGAGCAACGTCTTGCGATATGAATAGTACATGACGCCGAACATCACATGATCACCACTGACCCAATGGTTCTTGTCTCTCTCTGCCTCTCTTTCTCTCTCTACGGGATCATGGGTGATCGTCTCCCCACGGATGCTCGGCCTCAGGCCATGGTGTTCGGCAGAAACCAGTGATTTTTCAGAATGTTGGAAGGTGCCCGCAACGGGCACTAGGGTATTTTTTGTCACTTCACAGCACAGTCCTTTGCTCTTCCAGGAGAGTCAGCTTAGGAACGCTTTGCTTCATTCTAGGTCAGGCTGCCCGCAGATAGAGACCCTCTCCTCTGCAGCCTTATTGCCGGTTACATTAAATACAGTACATGGCAAGAATTTATTAATACTGTACTGTAGTCAACATCCGTTAGTGATAGTGAAAGTTGTCCTACACAATAACCCTCCTCTCTCTTGTCTCCCTCACACCAGTCACAAAGGTTTTCAAGGGTAAGTGCAGGTTAATATATTTTTCTTTAGATTTTGTATTTTCTTTATTATTTTATATAATATTACAGTATTGTAATCATTTTTATAGGAATATTTTTGGGTTGTGGAATGAATCATCTCAGTTTCTGTTATTTCTTATGGGGAAATTTGCTTTAATGTACAAATGCTTTGGATTACAAGTATGTTTCCAGAACGAATTATGCTCACAAATCAAGGTTTTACCGTACTTAATTTTAAGCAAGACATTGTTATGATATAGGGCAGAGGAGTATTGGGAGGGAAAACAAAGGTATGAAATTAAGGAAAAGAATATGAGCAAAATTCCAGAAGTAAGAAAACAAGGTCCTACTTTCAAGGAATAGTAATTATCTAATTTGAATGCTAAAGAAACAGACATTCAATGCACAGTAGTTTCTGATGCCTGCCTTCCTCCCCAATAGGACAGACTCTCCAGGGTCAACTTGTACCCTTCCTGCCCCAGACTTAGACTTAGCCACTTCTCCCAAACAAAAAGCTAAGTAATTTTCACTTTAGGTTGTATTCAAACAAATACCACACGGCTTTGATGGTCCTTTCAAAATAAAACCTGAAGAACAATAAAAATTAAAGAGTTTAACTAGTATCAAAGCATGTTCAAGTTGTGGCCTGTATTTGTTAAGGGACATCTCTCAAAGGAAACCATAAGCAAAAACAACTTTGCTGCAACAACTCTGATTTTATGCATTCCAAGTTGGTATTTTAAACAAAAAATTTCATTATACATTTTTGTACACAGCTTTCAAAAGGTATGGCCAAAGAAACGGAATCTGTTTTTATAGCAATAAAGCTGTAACTATTACAATATACAGAAAACTGATTTCACTTCTACTTCAGATCAAATTATTCATTTTGAAAGTACTGATTTTTATGCCACTCTGGTGTTTTATGATCATTACCTTATAACACCATAACCCACATAATTGAGAGTATAAGTACAAAAGTGACACATGAAAAAAAAAAAAAAAGATGGACTAATGAAGCCGAGTCCTATCCAGCTGATTTAAGCACCCATATTAGAGGAATTCATACACACTACTTCTTAGCTTTAGAAACATCTGAAGTATGGCAGCAACTTATAAGGCCTCCTTTCTCATTATGTTCCCAGTACAAAAGGGGGGAGAATCTGCAAGATCATACATTTAATTTTTAAAATATCAGGCAAGGAAAAGGTCTGTGACTCTGTAAAGATCCAAAAATCTTCCTTACCTTTCGTTGTGACCACCCTTGTTCTGAATATGATTAGCTGTATGTTGTTCAAAGTAGTATTCCTCCAAGTTAAGTAGGAGCAAGGAAAATCTAAATTTGGAAAAACCAGAGCAAACAAAACAAAACCTCATGTTTATTATTTTTTTTAAGTATTAGAAAGCAGAATATTTAAAGCATCTGTTCTCAAAGCGTTTTTCCATTCATTAAATCAACAAATACTTATTAAGTGTAGATCCTATACCAGAAACCCTTCTCTAGTCACTGGGAGAAAGCGACAGACAGACCTACCTGGCCAAGCCAAAAATAACACAAATAAAATTATTTACAAGTGGATTTTTTAACTCCTTTAGGAGAACCCCCAAATTTTATTTTATATTAATTTTTTTTAAATGTTTATTTACTTTTGACAGAGAGAGAGAGAGAGAGAGAGAGAGAGAGAGAACAAGAGCAGGGGAGGGGCAGAGAGAGAGGGAGACACAGAATCCGAAGCAGGCTCCAGGCTCTGAGCTGTCAGCACAGAGCCCGATGCGGGGCTCGAACCCGCAGACCGCGAGACCATGACCTGAGCCAAAGTCGGACGCTCAACCGACTGAGCCACCCAGGTGCCTGAGAATCCCCCAATTTTTTGAAATAAAACTTATTCTTGCCTGAACAAAACCTGGGGCTTTCCTATCTATGGAGTTTTCATCCTTTGTTTCCTCTGACCGACCACCAGACGTCCCCACCTCCCCTTCAAGCTGCACCCCGCCTCCCATTCTAGTGTTCCACCTTCTGGTTAGTCGGGTTTATCTTACGATTTCCACAAGATCATATGATTCTGACAGTCAGATCTTTAGATACAGTCCAATGCTTTGGCGTTGAGTAAGTAAGTAAACTGAACAGAAGAGGACTGAAATGTAGTTCTTTTAAAAGTTTTAACTGCTTTAAAAGTATGAATTCAGTTGTATGGCCACAGAAATAAACACGTGGCAAATAACTGAAAACAAGTGTTTCGTCTGTTCTGTGGTGACATCGGACAACACTGGTGGCATTCTACAGGGTCAGGAAAAGCTCTCACGGGCAGTGTGGGACTGGAGGTCTGGTGGTTGGAGGAAGGTATCTCTGATATACATAGCAGATCAAGCATGTGTGCTATCTCTGCTCCTCTAAAATGTGAATGAAAACATTTTTTAAATTGTAAGACCTCAGACCAAAGAAACCTGAAGAGTCACAAAGACAAGAGCAACAAATATGTAAGAAATGGAAAGCAGACGGGAGGAATCGGCAGTGGTCGGAAACCAGAACGGCAGATGCCTCCAGTAGAAGGTACCGATCGGTAGAAAACCAACTCAAGTCACAGGACTTCCAAAAAGTCCTCAAATTGCAGGAATCAGGTACCAAGAAGGTAAGGAGGAAGCATGGGGGGCATGGCCCGAAGTCTGAATGGTCAGTAGCCCAGATTCCTCCCCTGATGCCTATCCTACTTCGCTCTGGCACAGGTTTTTCTAGACAAAAACTGAGTAAGAGGCTCCAAAGCAGACACCAAGCACAGTGGAGAGCAAGGCTACGCACGGCATGAAAAGAGAGTGATTAAGGAAAAAGTAGGAACACATAACCACTCCAAGCAACAGTTTGGCAGATTATTTTTAGAAAAAAACCAACTAGCTTTAGAGAAAAGACCTATGGATAGGAGTGCTTGAAGGAGCCGGGTCTCTACAATATCATCCTTTACTGGAGCCCACCAGAAAGGGCCTGCCCACAGTGGCATAGAATTACATGCTTCATGCTTAAATACGAACGGATAACTCAAGATCACCAGGCTCTAACATGAAGGAACTAGAGCAAAACAAGCGGAAGAACATGATGTGAAGTTCTAGACATAATACAGAGAACAGGAGCTCAAAAACCTATAATATACTTACAAAAAAGCCATTACATCCAGACAACAAGACATTGCTCATTACAAAGAAAACCTGAACCAAAAGACAAATAACTCATAAATTAAAAATGATGACAGCAGGAACCAGCTTTACCATCCTCATAGGTAACTCTTTATTAGCCTATTCTATGTCTTTAAGTCCATGAACAAGAATTAATCATTGGCTCAAATGCCAGAGCTCAAAGGAAAATGCTCACTATTAATTCTTATTCTGAAGTTGAATACAATCACAAGAGTTAGGATGGCTAGAACGGTCCTTTGATGCTTCAGATAATTTCCACGAAGGTTTAAATCAGAGACATACTTCCTAGTTACCTTGGCCCTTGTCTTTAGCTTGTGGCTTAATGACCTAAAAACCTTTGCTTGGGCTGGAGCTATCTAATCCTTCCTTCCCCTTCTTGGTCCCCACTCCTCCTAAGAGAAAAGGTAAAATAAGATAAGTATCTTTAGTAAGACAATGGCCCAATTTTATTGCTATGAAGCACAAAGAACCTTCATAGACAATCGGCTCTTCCATATAATTATTAAAATATAACCCTATCCTTTGCCACAACATGGATGGATCTAGAGGGTATTAAATTACATGAAATAAATCAGAGAAAGACAAATACCATATGATTTCACTCATATGTGGTATTTAAGAAACACAACAAATGAATACAGGATAAAGAGAGAAAGAAAAAAATAGACTCTTAAATACAGAGAACTGGTGACTGCCAGAGGGGAGGGGGTGGGGGGTGGCTGAAATAGGAAAAGGGATTTAAGAATACACCTGTGATGAGCACCGAGTAACGTACAGGCTTGTGGAATAATTATATTATGCACTAAGTTTTTTAAAAAAGAAAAATAAACATATATACATATATAATCCTATCCTTAATATTGTTAAAACATCCATACTACCCAAAGTGATCTGCAGAAATCATTGCCAAATCCAGTGTCATGAAGCTTCCCCCCAAGTCTTCTAGGAGTTTTGTACTTTCAGGTCTTGCATTTTAGGCCTTCAATCCATTTTGAGTTAATTTTTGTATGCGATTTTAAAGTAAGGGCCCAACTTCATTCTTTTGCATGTGGAAATCCAGTTTTCCCAGCACCATTTGTTGAAAAGATTGTCCTTTTCTTTCTTTAAAAACTTTTTAAATATTTATTTATTATTTTGAGAGAGAGACAGAGTGTGAGCGAGGGAGGGGCAGAGTGAGAGGGAGACACAGAACCCAAAGCAGGCTCCAGGCTCTGAGCTGTCAGCACAGAGCCTGACGCAGGGCTCGAACACCCAGACTCCAAGTTCGTGACCTGAGCTAAAGTTGGATGCTCAACTGACTGAGCCACCCAGGTGCCCCATGAAAAGACTGTCTTTTTTTTATTGTGTGGCCTTGGAACACTTTAAAAAATTTTTTTTTCAACGTTAATTTATTTTTGGGACAGAGAGAGACAGAGCATGAACGGGGGAGGGGCAGAGAGAGAGGGAGACACAGAATCGGAAACAGGCTCCAGGCTCCGAGCCATCAGCCCAGAGCCTGACGCGGGGCTCGAACTCACGGACCGCGAGATCATGACCTGGCTGAAGTCGGATGCTTAACCGACTGCGCCACCCAGGCGCCCCTTGGAACACTTTTAAAGATCATTTGACATTGATTTGGCAATGATTTCTTGGACAGGACACCAAAAGCACCGGCAACAAAAGCAAAAATAAATGAATGTGACCACCTGAAACTTAAAAACTCCTGTGCAGCAAAGAAAATAACAGAATGAGAAGACAACCTAAAGAACTGGAAAGAATATTTGCAAACCATGTATCTGGTAAGGAGTTACTACTCAGAATATATAAAGAACTCCTACAGCTCAACAACAAAACTTAACCCAATTTAAGAATGAGCAAAGGACTTTAATAGACACTTCTCCGAAGAAGATATACAAATGGCTGAAAAGTATATGAAAAGATATCCAGTATCAGTAATCATCAGGAAAATGCAAACCAAAACCATAAATGAGAGATTGCCTTGCACACTATTCAAAAGAAGAAGAAGAAGAAGAAGAAGAAGAAGAAGAAGAAGAAGACGACAAACGTTGGCAAGGATGTGGAGAAATGGGGACCCTTGACCACTGCTGGCAGGAATGTAAAATGGGGCAGCCGCATGGAAAACAGGGTAGAGGTTCTCTCAAAAATTAAAAATAGAACTACCACACAATCCACGGTCCCACTTCTGGGTATTTATCCAAAAGAATGGAAAAGGGGACCTCAAGGTATCAAGTGAGCATAACCAGGCTCACTGCAGCGCTGTTAACAACCTAAACGTCCATCAATGATGAATGGATAAAGAAAATGGGATATATGCATACAATAGAATATTATTCAGCTTTCAAAAAGAAGGAAGTCCTGTCTTATGCTACAACATGGATGAACCATTATGCTAGTGAAATAAGCCAGTCACAAAAAAGCAAATACTACAAAATTCCACTCATGTGAAGTATCTGAGGTAGTCAAACTCTCACCAAGAAAAAACAGAATGGCCGTTGCTAGGAGCTGGAGGTAAAGGGAAAAGTAGAATAGCTTTTCAGGGACTTGCTTTTCAGTGGGTATAGAGCTCCCGGTTTGCAAGACGGAAAAGTTCTAGAGATCTGCTGCACAACAATGTGAACACACTTAACACTACTGTACTATACACTTGAAAATGGTTATGACAGTAAAACTATGCTATGTGTTTTTTACCACAATTAAAAAAAATAGTATCAACCATTATAGAACTGGAGTCATCATTTGCTAAGTAACTTGTATCCTGCTTAATTTACCAATATTCATACTTCGTAAGAAACGTAAAACACATGGTAAAGGGACAGAACCAAATTATTTAAAGTTAAAGGATGAAGGGATTTTTCTGAGTTTATTTTTCTCTCTACTGAAGGGTTTAGTTATGCCTGCTTTAAAATTTTTGTAGGTAAAAATGGTTCCAATAAGGTTTCGCGGTATTTTGAACAATGACTTTTAAACCACATCCCCTAGAGGAAAAGGTTCTGTGAAATCGCTTATATGACTTTAAATGATTTCTTTCCGAGGCTCTTGGCCCTGCCCCTGGGATTCCTCAGTTTAATCTGTCTTACAGAGGTGTGGTGGGCTCTTCAGATTCTCCTGATAAATTCACTCACTCAGCAAATTAACTTTCTTGAAAAAGATGCTGTCCCATCCTCACGTCACCTAAATTTTAAAGGATACCATTCAACACTTAACCAATAGCATAAAATAAGCTCACCCTAGGCAGCCCTGACGGCAACCTTGTGTCCATGCCCACTCAGCCCCTACCCAACACTCCACTGATGAACAGTATGCACGATGGATCCAGAAGATTGTTCTAGTCGATTAGTTCTCTCGGTTGGAGCTGTACAACAGGCTTCGCTGTGTTGAGGAGAATTATGTTATGTGCTCAATGGGAGAAAAGGCCCCGAGGCCTCAGTGATGCATGCGCGGGCACAGGAAGGGGCACGAGAGTCCTGTATCTGCCATGTCTACTCTGGATACCCTGACACCATCTTGGATTAAGCTAGATTCCAGTGCCCCTACCAGTTACAGAGTTGGTTTAACTGAACTGGGCATTTTGGGTCAGCTTCCTAAAATGGCTCCGAAAACGAGGATGTTAAGAAAAACGCTCAACAAACGAGGCGAGAACACAGTCCTTGACTCACCGTTAGAAACGTTTCCCCAATAAGACATTTGACGGTCTGAATACAGTCACTCACACACATATTATCCCACCTGTCATACTAACGTTAATTTCTCCCTTCTTGATTCTGTTAAAAGACATCACAAGAACAAACCTTATTCTCTGACGAAGTTCAGATGAACTGATCTACTGTGTGTTCCTGACCGACCTGTCAGAATGCTGTCAAAAGAGACGCGCAAGATGTGACTTTACGGTGGATTCATGCTAGAGACCGGTGGCAACGACTTCCTCTTCTAGTGGTTTATAAACAATCCATCTGATCTAGAAGTCGCACTAAGCCTGCTTATGCACGTATGCTCTTTCTGCACCTTTCAAAGTTCCTAGATCACGGAAACGATCCTGTGGTCCCAAACGCCAACCCTCCCAGCAGCTCACAGCAGGGGAGGGCACACGTTTTCACCCGTCTTACGTAGGCTTATTCTGTTACTCTCAGTCTGAAGGTTCGTGTCATGACAGAGTGCAAAATAAGAACCACTTTCTCTGTTATAAATCAATTTTACAGTAGCGGCCTGGGCCCTAGGCAGCAGCCTGGTTATTTAAATTCAACATCAGGAAACTTAAGAAAAATTTTTTTTAATCTATAGCAGTTTTTAAAGCCACCACTCATTCCCATTTGGGGCTTTAACTTTCTTTTTGCTAATTGTGCAGGTCTGTGACATCCTCTTAAACTGTCCCTGGTTGTTGCCCTTCCTGCTTCACACCATATATATATATACATATATATATATATATATATATATATATATATACACATATATATATATATACACACATACACACACACACACTATTTTATATATATATATAATATATATATTATATATAGATCTATAGATATGGATATTATAGATATTATATATAATATATATATATATAAAAGCTCAGAGGAGCCTGGGTGGCTCAGTCGATTAAGCATCTGACTTCACCTCAGGTCATGAGCTCGCAGTTCGAGCCCCGCATCAGGCCCTGTGCTGACAGCTCAGAGCCTGGAGCCTGCTTGGGATTCTGTTTCTCCCTCTCTCTCCCCTGCCCCAGCTTGTGCAGTGTCTCTCTCTCAAAAATAAACATTTTTTTAAAAAAAATTATAAGCTCAGAGGAACACTACCTGTACAACCATCCTATGTTTAGTTGTTTGTCTGATTTTCTGTAACTCTTTACCAAAGACCATTTGGCCTGAATGTTCTGAATTTTATTTTTGACAGTTTCACAGCTTTCTGGATCAATATCCATTCCAGAACAGTCCAGTAAAAATGCCTATCTTTTTTTTCTTCATTGAAACTTTCAGTATCTGTCTTCTAAAAGTCTAGATTCTATGTATGACAGAATCCTTCTTGATCCCGACCCTGGGCTTCAACAACAAATAACTTGCTATGGACTGCTTTTCCTGAAGGTTTCCAGCACTGCTACTTAATTAATTTCTCTTTAATATTCAGAATTTCACAGTTTTCAAGCTCTCTGTCTTAAGATAAATCAACATTTCAACAAGGAAACTCAAGAAGCAATAACTGTATCTCACTAAGCATCGACTAAGTAAGGTCTCTTGTCATTTTCTGGGTGCTATTTCCTGTTTTCAATCTACATGAGGTACACATCCGCCATTTTTTTCCACTCACTCAGGTGCCCTATAACAAGTGAATGCAATGATCTCCGCTCCTCTTTCCAGTAAGTTCCCTGGGTGTTTCCCCCTCTGGTCATGGATTCCCCTGCAGTTGTACTTCTTGACATTCGGGTGCACTGCCTCACTTCCTGACAGGTCTTTCCTTTTGTATAGCTCTGCAGCTTTTCAGCACTAGTTTCCAATGTGGAGTCCTGTCCTGCCAAGCTTCGGCATCATCGAAGACACACCATTAATCATCTTCTGTAATAAAATTCGACTCATTTTATCATTCATGGGCCACACGATTGCACAGAGACATCTGTGTGACTAAATGTTATTTCTAGGTCTTGAACCCATTGTTTTCTCATGTAAATTACTGCCCCTTCTTCCTTGGAGTAGCATTTCATCTCCTACCTGCTGTCCTCCAGTGTAACCAGTATCACCATTTCATCTGCCCTTGTGATCCTTTCCCTTGGGAGTAAGTTTAAAACTCTAGCCCTGGCCAGACTCTAGGAAATTACATTCTCCTCTGACTTTGTGAGATGCAGTTACTTCCTGGACAAGATGGTTCAGATATCGAAATCCCTTTCATTGACCATCCGCAAAGCCAGTCACTTCTGCTCTCAAGTCTCAACTATCTTCGAGAACAAATGGCAAAACTATCACCTACGCTCTCGAAGACTTTCAATTCCCTCATCAAGGGAGGATGCTCCATGAGCACTCCCTAAACTGTCGAGAAGCATAGTTCAAAGAAACCAAAAAGAAAAAAAAAAGAAAAGAAAAGAAAAAGAGGAATACTTAATTACTGTTCTCTAGAACAGTGCTTCTCCAACGTGAATGTGTGTGCGATCATGATGCGAGAGATGTGGGGCACAGCCTGAGACTGCGAGTTTCCCAAGGAGCTCTGAGGCAGTGCTGATGCCCCCAGCCCGTGGATTACCCCGAGGACAACAGATGCTAACCAACAGCCATGTACACCAGGCTTCGATCGTTCCTCAGTCATTCTACATTTCTGAGATACCATAAAAATAAGTAGACCTCATTTTAAAACAGAAGCGGGACGCTGTGGTGGCACAGGAGATGGGCTTGGATAGGACAGTATCTTTTCTAGCCCTAGTTCAGCCGTGACTTGGCCATTAGACTTTTAGTCAAATCACTTTACTATAAAATTGAGGGGAGGGAGACAAATTAGATTACCTCAAGCCTCTCCTTAACCAGCGGGTTTATAGATTTACTAAATAAACCCGGGCTTACACAAATCAGCAGGAATCCCATTTCAGACATTATGGCAGATTACACGTCCAGAGAAACAATCTCAGTACAGAGCCTCTAAAATTGCTGGATCAATTACCGAAATCTCTTTTCAAATGCTTGGCTGAGGTGATGGGAAAGTGAGGAAAAGCTTCAGAAGAGAGAAGTTAGCAGGCATTGAAGCAGTCTTTTCCCCTGGGTGTTTGCCCAACTCTGAGTATTAGAGAGCCTGCACTTATATGCCCTGTGTCCTGAGGGGACAGTGGGAAGGGGGACAGGGGTAGAGAAAGCTAGAATCCCTAAAGTTAATACCTTGAAGGATGGAAATAAAAACCACCTTCCACCCTTCCCCAGAGGGAGATGGTAGGACCCACGCTCTGGCTGGGCTGGGGACAAAGTCAGTCTTCCTTGAGAATGTGAAACCACCAGCCTGTCTTGATACACATCTGGGGCTAGAATTCACACTACTTATTTAGCCCAATAAAACTCCAGACAAACCAGTGTGGTCTCTCCCAGCGCCCCAGGCAGAAATGAACGCAAATACTTTCTAGAAAACTCCACCTTAAATCCAGGTCTGCAAGAACTCCCAAGAAGAAGCTTCCAAGGAACAAGAAGACACAATCAAAAAATCATAAAATAAGGAACAAAATTACTGAATGAGGCTCAATACAAGCAACAGACTATTCAATCAAACCTGTATAAGCTACAGATAGCTTATTTCCTATATCTAAGCACTCCAATAGAGAAGTTTAAAGAAACAGAAAGACATCAAAAGTATAACAAAGAAACAGACTTTTATCAAAACTGATCAGGCAGTTATAAATGACCCCCCCAAAACTAGAAATTTAAAAATAATTGAAATTAGAACTAATGATACAGACAGCAAATTAGGCAACTAGAGAAAAAAATGTAAATTGTAAGATAGATTTAAAGAGTCCACAAGGCAGCACAGAAAAATACATATTAAAGAGACTTTACGAGAAATAAAAGTAATACCCTAAGAGCTGAAGGCCTGGCTCCAAATTTTCTAAAACTGTTTCAGCTTTTGAAATACCAATCAGGACAGGTGAATAAAAAGAAATTTTTATACAGACAAACAGCAAAGCACTACAAAGAGGAGATCTTAAAAGCAGCCAGAGAAAAGACAGAGAACAATCAATGTTACAAAGAACAATCAGACTTAAATGATAGGGGGTTGTGGGGTGCCTGGGTGGCCCAGTCGGTTAAGCGACCGACTTCGGCTCAGGTCATGATCTCACAGTTCCTGAGTTCGAGCCCCGCGTTGGGCTCTGTGCTGACAGCCTGGAGCCTGCTTCAGATTCTGTGTCTCCCCCCTCTCTACCTCTCCCTCACTCACAGTCCGTCTCTCTCTCTCTCTCTCTCTCTCTCTCAAAAATAAACAAACATTAAAAATTGTTTTTAAAAAAATGATAGGGGTTTGTGGCAGGCTGGTCTAGAATAAAAAGTAGCTTCCTGCAAAGCTCCACACAAACCCACTATGCTTCTATGTCAAAGGCAAACAGTCCAGACAAACGCAAGGCTTGGACCCCAGTGCCTTAATTATGCCAGGGAAAGTGCTGGTGATTCCTTAACCACGGGCACAAATACAACAAATCCTGTCCCTATCCTGCCATATCATATGGGCTCAAGTGCAAGGCTTAACAGCCCCAGTCAGGTCAGAGAAGGGGCGAGGGCAACGCATAGCCACAAACGCTGAGCTGGATGGTGAGTCAAGTCTCCATCACAACACAGCTCTACTGTTTCCTGGCTCCTGGTCATTCCACGGGGTCCAGGTTTCTCCTGGAGTCTGAAGCCTGATCTTACCAGGTAGCTAAGAGCTGTACCTTGGGGCAAGGCACACCTTTTCTCTTAGTTTGGGAGCTGAGATCCCCTCCACCAAAAAATGCTTCAGCAAGTTGGGTGCATATTCCCTGGATATCTCCCTTCGTTTGCGCAATCTTCAAAATGCTGAGAAAATTACAGTTGACCCCCAAACAACATGGGTTTGAACTGTGCTGACCCACTTACATGTGGATTTTTTTCAATATATATACCACAGTATTGTAGATGTATTTTGTCTTCCTTATAATTTTCTTAATGACATTTCTTCTCTAGTTTACGTTATTGTAAGGATACAGTATATAATATATATGATACACAAAATATGTGTTAATCAATTGTTTGTTATTGGTGAGGCTTCCAGTCAACAGTAGGCTATCTAATAGTTAAGTTTTGGGAGAGTCAAAGATTTTGTCATAGATTTTTGATTGCGCAGGGGGTTGGTGTCCCAAAACCCCTTTTGTTCAAGGGCCAAAAGTATACATCTAGCAAAACTGATTTCCAAAACAAGAACATAAGCACATGTTCAGACAGATAAGAAGAGTTTAGTACCATCAGGGGAACTTCTAAAGGATATTCTTCAGGAAAAAGAAAATAATTCTACGTGGAAGATATGATAGGCAAGAAGGAATGCTGAACTAAGACAATGGTAAACATGCATGTAAAACTATATAAACATAAACTAGACAATTGTAAAATCTAATTTATAGGTTTAAAATACAGACTGAAAATACTAGACAATAAGAGACTATAATTTGGATGGGACAGAAGTATTCCAAGGTCCTTATATTGTTAGGAAGGTGGCGGGGAGTGGGGTGGGATGGTAAGAGAATGATTAGCTTCAGATCTTAAGCTAAATATAAATGTTAAAATTTCAAGGTAAGCTCTAGAAAAACAGAAATATACAAGTTACCATATTCTTCAGGAAAGATGAAAGAGAACAGAGTCTTAATCCAAATGAAGGAAAAATGAGAAAAAATTAAAGAACAAAATAAAAAAATAAAAATAAATCCAAATATATCTGTACAATAATAAATATAAATGGACTAAATTAATCTTTCAAGACAAAAATTATTAAAAAATGAATTATTAAAGAATCCAACTATAAAGCTATTTGTAAAAAATACGTCTAAAACCTAAGGACACAGAAAAGTTGAAAGTAAAAAAAAGAAAAATTCTATATAATGCAAATAACCCAAACAAAACTGATAGAGTTATATTAATATCAAACAAAACAGAAAAAAAAAACATTCCTAGAAGAAGTCATCATATATTGACTAAAGACTCAATTTTGTAAGATAGCAATTTTAAACTTACATACTTAATAACAACCCCTGAAAATATAAGCAAAAATTGATGGAAATATTAGTCAAAGTTTGCATCATGAAGCCTCTCTCAGTAACTGGTAAGTCAATCAAAAAAATTCATTAAGGAAAAAGAAGATCTAAACACAATTAACAAGATTAACATAACAGATATACAGATATTATACCAATATTAATGTACATCTATTTTCAACCTCACATCAGTTTGTGAAGAACGACTATAATCTAAGTCATAATAATTTCAAAGCATTAGTATTATACAGACCTTACTCACTAAACACAAATTAAAAATAAAAAACAAAATAATTTTCAAAATCTTTTGAGTTATAAATGTTAAATCACAATTTTACATGTCTGATGGGTAAAAGATGAAATCACAATGGTATATAGGAAAATAAAACAAGCAATGAATTCATTAAATGGCCATACCCATTTTATATCACATTAAAAAAAATTTCTTGGGGGGCACCTGGGTGGCTCAGTCGGTCGGGCGTCATGATCTCACGATCTGTGAGTTTGAGCCCTGTGTCAGGCTCTGTGCTGACAGCTCAGAGCCTGGAGCCTGCTTCAGATTCTGTGACTCCCTCTCTCTCTGACCTTCCTCTGCTCACACTCTGTTCTCTCAAAATTAAATAAACATTAAAACAAAATTAAAAAAGATTTTCTTGGGGCGCCTAGGAAGCTAGGTGAGTTTGAGTGTCCAACTTTGGCTAAGGTAATGATCTCATGGTTCATGAGTTCAAGCCCTGCATGGTTCACTGCTGTTAGTGCAGAGCCAGCTTTGGATCCTCTGTCCCCCGCTCTTTCTGCCTCTCTCTCTCTCTCTCTCAAAAATAAATAAACATTAAAAAAAATTTTTTTTTCCTTAATGAAAATCATAGAGCAAATCCACTCAAAATGTATGAGCATTCTCTTGTGTCTTCTTAAATGGTAGCCATTTTGGAGGAAATTAATGTCAGACAGCAATGAGGGCATAAGGTGAAGGGCTAGTAATGTAGTTTGGGTAAAGCCAATGTAAATTCTAAATTACTCAAAATATTTACAGCATTTATTTTTTCTCCCACTGTTTTTTTGTTTGCTTTTATGTGAGAAAAACACACCCTTATTTCTGAGTCACAGGCAGATTTCCTTCAACCCTTCAGCATTCTAACTGCTGATTCCACAGTTAAGTCTCCAAATTCAACACCGGGCACATCCCAATTGAGATACTGAAAGAATGGGATGCTCAGTCTCGGAAATGAAAGAATAAACAGGAGTACAGCAAGTCACTTGGCCCTCTCAACCAGCATCATTAGTATAATAAATACAGAATCAACTGATAACACTTGAAGTAAAAGATATTTAATATCAGCCAAGAAATTTGGTTATCAGCATAAACAAGAGAATTAAACACACATGGAATGTTTGAGGCAAGGATGAATTCGAAGAAGTGTCTGTAAAAGTATTAATGAAACATGTGAGCCCAATATAGAATTCACGATCACTAACGTTTTATCCTAGAATGACAGCTTGTAAGCTACAGCTAAGTAATTTGCTGTACAACCTTAGAGAAAAATTTGACTCCCCAATAGAGTATGCCTTAGGTTATCTAAATTTCCGTATCACCCCAGAAAAAATAGCTATTCTTCCATCATACCACTCTAGATGTGAAGATAAAAATATTTAACAGTTAGCCTACTCCTAAATCTTAAAATATAAAAATCTTAAATGCAGCAGTTTGTAAAATATCCTCATCTGCTAACCCACTGTACACGTTATTTCCAACAACTCCAAAGAAAGACACGAGTTGCCTTTTAAAAATGTTTTCCACTGATCTTCATTAAGACCTAAACAGCGCATTTTTTAATTAACATTTTTAATGTTTATTTCATTTATTTTAAGTTTATTTATTTTTGAGAGAGAGACAGAGAGAGTGAGCAGGGACGGGCAGAGAAAGAAGAGGAGAGAGAGAATCCCAAGCAGGCTCCGCACTGTCACTACGGAGTCCGATGTGGGGCTCGAACTCACAAACTTGCGAGATCATGACCTGAACTAAAACGAATAGTCAAACACTTAACCGACTGAGCCACCCAGGCCTCCCATTAATGTTTATTTATTTTTGAGAGAGAGACAGAGCGCAAGCAGGGGAGGGGCACAGACAGAAGGAGACACAGAATCTGAAACAGGCTCCAGGCTCCGAGCTGTCAGCACAGAGCCACCAACCGTGAGATCATGACCTGAGCTGAAGTCGGACGCTTAATCGACTAAGCCAGCCAGGCACCCCGACAACACATTTTTAAAAACCAGTAAAGGGGCGCCTGGGTGGCTCAGTCAGTTAAGCGGCCGACTTCGGCTCAGGTCATGATCTCGCGGTCCCTGAGTTCGAGCCCCGCATCGGGATCTGTGCTGACAGCTCAGAGCCTGGAGCCTGTTTCAGATTCTGTGTCTCCCTCTCTCTGACTTTCCCCCATTCATGCTCTGTCTCTCTGTCTTAAAGGTAAATAAACATTAAAAAAAAATAAAAATAAAAAAATAAAAACCAGTAAAATCAATATAGTTCCTGGCATCTAAATCTTAACCAGGATACTAATGTACTTTTAATGACCAAGTATCTCTTCATTTTCTGATACACTACCGAAAATTCCCAAAGCATTCTTTACAAACATGACTAATAAATGGTACTACTGTACAGCTGGTCAAGCCAGAAACCTGAGAGGAGGACTGCCGGGCTGAGCAAACAAAAATACAGGATACCTAGTTAAATCTGACTTTCAGACAAATTACAAAAAAATTAATATAAGTATGTAGCAAATATTGCATGGGACATACTTGCACTAAAAGATTTTTCATTATTCATCTGAAATTCATTTAACTGGGCATCCTGTATGTTATTTGACAACTCTAGCTGGGATTCTTTCTCCGTTGCCTCCTACATGAAATCTACCACACCAAGACCTGTCAATTCCACCTCCTAAGAACATCTCCTAAGTGTAAAATCCATACACTTTTCTCCATTTCTTCTGCCTCCGCTTTGGTCTCAGCCACCAAGAATCTCCCAACCGCTCTCCGCTTCTATCTTTGTAGAAATATCACTTACTCTAAATGCAGTAGCATCAATTTAATACTAAAAGAAATAAATGCTAACTTCAGGTTTCTCCTTTTCTGAGGTTATTACTGGGTAGTGGTAGAAATCTAAAATCTCTAAAGCAGCATGAGAGGTGAGGCCTTTTATTGAGGGTCACCTCCGAAGGAGTCCCAAGGAAAGAAACAGTTCTCTTGGGTATGCTTGAGCAAATGGCCTATATCAATCACTGTGCTAATTGGTGTTTATTGCCACAAAGGGATGAGCTAGGAAAAATCTGTGCAGAAATAAAGTTTGCTTTTTAAAGTTTATTTATTTTGAGAGAGAGCGAGCAGGGGTAGGGCAGATAGAGAGGGAGAGAAAGAATCCCAAGCAGGCTCTGCATCGTTGGCACACAGCCCAACGCAGGGCTGGATCTCAGGAACCCTGAGATCATGACCTGAGCCTAAACTAAGAGTCGGATGCTCAACCGACCGAGCCACCCAGGCACCCCGGAAATGAAGTTGCTTTAAAATAAATCGCCTTGTCTTTCAGAGTGAATTCTAAGATTTATAGAGACTGCGTGGTTCTAGCCTACATCTGCTTGTGAGACAGATTCCTTTCATTCAACTGGTACTCTACGGACACCTTCGGGGTTAAAGTCCACTCATCAGCTCAAGGTTGCAAAGTCGGAAAGCAGAGTATTAAAAAACGTGGGCAGTCAGCAAGTAAGATCCAAATAACTCTAAGATATATGGCGCCAACATCTTCAGATTCCTGATACGGCAAGTGCAGACTTTAAGATTTGTGCGACATTGTAGAGCTGTATACACTAAGCAAATTAAGCAAAAATTACAGCTATTGAATGAACTGACAAATCTAAAGAAAACAGGTTTTCCTCTTATGAAAGAGGCCACAGAATTGTTACAAATAACTCTTTGATCAGAGAACATGATGGCAATTCAAGTGTTTCTAAGTTCTTACAATGCAAATTCGAACATCCATCTATTTAATACAGAATACCCCCAATTCTTAACGGTGTTGGTACAGAACAAAGAAACTCTACTCAAGCTCCTTCCAAATGAAACTAGCATTATAAATGAAGTCAGAAGAGCCTCTACAAGTATGAGTTACTTTATTTAGGGTCCAGTCATTATTTAAAAAACAAGCGTTTCCGGGGATGCCTGCGTGGCTCAATCGGTTAAGCATCCGAATTTGGCTCAGGTCATGATCTCATGGTTTGTGAGGTCGAGCCCCACATTGGGTTCTGTGCTGACAGCTCAGAGCCCGCAGCCTGCTTTGGATTCTGTGTCTCCCTCTCTCTCTGCCCCTCACCCGCTCACACTCTGTCTCTCTCTCTCCCTCTCTCAAAAATAAACAAACATTAAAAAAAAAAAGGTGTTTCTGTGGATAAAAGGCTAATCACAAAACCAGAAACATTCTTGAAAGCCATATCCGAGATATGTTTTTTTGATACATCTTATCTTCTTCTCTACAGTGGGGAATGAAATTTCAACCTACAGATATCCTGGCCAGGCCAACATTATAGATTAGAAAAGGATATGAATGTTTGGACAAAACGGATCAAATCAACACCTATAAAACAGGTGTGGATGTTGCAAGATCACGCAAACCTTAAAGTCTCCACCTGTATTTCCATGTATAATCTGCTTTGTTGGTGTCCACTGTAGAGGCCAAGGGCAGGCTGTCCCAAAACGTGCCCCTGCGGCATATTTTCCATAAAAGTTACTTAAGAAATAGCCAATGCAGGGACACTCAGACCCTCCTCCCGCCTGAAATCAGGAACAGAATCTTCCAAATGAGAAATACCCTCCCTACTAAGAAACAAAAAGGCATCTTTATCACCACAGATAGGGCCTTTAAAGCCAAGAAAGCTGTAGAAACAAACCTTATTCCCCCCCCCCCCCCCAATCTACTACCTCAGCCTAAATTCTGCCTTGAATTCCCTACTAATTAAAGCTCCCAAACACCTGTTTTCTTTATCCTGTCAATTCCTCACAAATGTATGGTCTCTTCGAACGTAAAAGAACTGCCTGCCTTGGTCATTTCTTTAGGTCTCTATTTTAATACTGGGCCTCTGCGGACAAGTCATAAAACTTTGCTTTTCTCCTGTTCATTTGTATGCAAACTGAATTTAGCCCAGCTGGAAGACCTTCAAAGGTAAAGGAAAATTCTTGTTTCCTTCCACCTCCGATCACACAACAACGTGACAGGCTAGCAGAACTCCTAGATAACTTATTCTCACGATCAAAATAACAACTGTAAAATAATTCGTTCCCAGTTCCTTTTGACACCTGAGACCACAGACCCGGAATTCAGCAAGCTGTTTCGCTCACCAGTAATTTACTTAGGGCAGAAGTGACCTTTTTAGAAATGACTTCCCTTGGAGGCGGAGAATCAGAAACTAAACGGGTGCTGCTGCTCAGAGATCATCTGATTGAGCTCGCGGGACCCCAAATCCCTACTGGGATCTGGGGATTATGACTGCTGTGCCTCACCTCGCGTCTGAATGCAAAGCCTTCCAATGCACTTGTCTTGTATGTAATGAGACCCATTGCTCGGTACAACACGTTTGTGGGGTGGCCCTTGGCTTTTCACAGAATAAGGCCTTTCTTGCGGCCCACCTCGCGGCCCGGCAGGGCAGGGAGCCGGGCAGGCCCCTGCCTTGGCCTTCCGTCTGAAGAAGTCGACAAAAAAAGGCGCAATAAAGCGTGGTATCCAGGTCCGTCCCGGCGCAGGCGGGGTGGTCGCCGACCGCGCAGGGCAGCCCTGGCGGAACGCCCCTGCGGCGCCCACGCAGTGCCCGGACCCGGCGCCGGTGACCCGGGGGGGACAGGGGGAGGCCGCCGGCCCGCGCACCGCCAGCCGCACCCCTCCGGAGAACGCCAGGGCTCGCGTCCCGGGCCGGGGCCCGCGAGGGAGTCCGCACCGGGACCCTCGCGGCCTCTTCCGGGTGAGCCGCGTGGCCCCACCTGCTCCCGGCTCGCTACCGGACCGGGACGCGACCCCGGCCCCGACCCGGCTCCCGGGCTCCGGCCGCGGCCCCCGCCCGAGCGCCCGGCATGCTCCGGGCCCCGGCCTTTGTGCCGGGTCCCCACACCGGGTCCGACCTCTCGGGGCCCGGCCGGAAACCCGGCTCCCGCCCCCCTCCCCCGGCCTCCGACCCCGGCTCCGGCCCTCCCCGCCTCCGCCCGCAGGCCGGGGCCGGCGCTCACCTCTCCTTGGAGTAGAGCTGCAGCTGCTGCTCCCGCCGCTTCTTCCGGATAAACGCCATGGAGGGAGGGCAGGGCGCCGGCGCGCGGGGACGCACGGCTCGGGCGCCGCTGCAGTCCGCGAGGAGTCCGGGACGCGCCTGGGAGGCGGGCCCCGCGAGCCGGCCCGCGAGGTCCCGGCCGGGAGGGGAGTGCGGCTGGGGGGCCTGGCTTCGCGCGCGGCGGCGCCGCTGGGCGCCCCACCGCCCGACGCTGCGCCCCAGGGCCCGCGGCGTCCGGGCCGCGCTCAGCGGAGCATGTTCGCGTGGGGACTCCCGCGGCGCCGTGACTCAGGCCGGAGGAGGGGCGCGCGCTGACCCGAGGCGCCCGACACCCTGGCCGCCGGGTACGGGGGAAGGACCGGGGCCAGCCTGCGGTCTGTGCTTACGCGCCGAACGTTCCCCGCTCTGTCACCCGCTGCACAGCCCCGTTTTGAATGTTGCACGCGTGAAAACGGAAGCTTGCCCGTGGACTGCCCCCACGTTGCTGGCCACCGAGACTCCAAATAACACCGTTTGGGGCTCTCGATCTCTTGGTAGTTGAAATGCTTGGTCGCATGACTTCTCTTTCTCTCTGTTTCTAACGGCTTTGTTGAGCTAGAACTCACACAGCAAGCAGTTCATCCATTTAGAGTGTACCATTCGGTGGTTTTTACCACGGTCGCAGATATGCAGAACTCCCCCCCCCCCGCCCCAATACCCTTCGGTTATCACCCCCACGTCCTCGAAGCCCAGCGTAAGCAAGCACTGATCAACTTTTCTGTGTCTATGAACTTGCCTATCCCCAACATTTCATATAAATGCAATCGTACGTTATGTAGCCTTTTATGTCTGGCTTCTTTCACTTAGCATGAATGTTTTTCAGATTCATTCATGTATCTGTACTTTATTCTTTTTTATTGCTGGAGAGAGAGATCCTAGCGTACGGACGTACCCCATTTTGTTAATCCATTCATCATTTGGCAGTTACGAATAATGCTTCTAAGAACATTCTTGTACAAGTTTTTGCACGGACGGATGTTTTCATTTCTACTGACTACATGCCTAGGAGTGGAATTGCTGGGTCGTGGAACTCTACGTTTAAACACTTGAGAAACTGCCAAACTGTTTTCTAAAATGGCTGCACCATCTTACGTTTCCACCAGCAGGGTATAAGGGTTCTAATTTCTTCACATTCTTGCTGGCACTTGTTATTATCTGACTTCTTGATTATAG
Organism: Felis catus; assembly: GCF_018350175.1. Classification (NCBI taxonomy): domain Eukaryota; kingdom Metazoa; phylum Chordata; class Mammalia; order Carnivora; family Felidae; genus Felis; species Felis catus. The sequence continues at coordinate 10,332,492 of NC_058385.1, forward strand.
CTATATCCTAGTGGGAGTAGTATCTCACTGTGTTTACGACTCCTTCATATATCCTGAGCATGATTCTGTGACTGTAAAGGATTTCTAGAATAACAAACTTCTAAACTGTATGTATGCAAACACGTATGTATTATCTTACAGATCTAGTTCTGCAGAGTTAGATTTTTAAAAGCTTCAGGGTAAATGAGTATTTCAGCTCGCTGGGATGTGGCAGGACATCTCTGAAGGAAAGATGGAGAACCAGGAATACAAGCCAGGGCTGGATCTTACTGAACTGGATCCCAGCAGCATTGGAAAAATGATATGCATAAAGGGGGCACTCATTACAAGCGTTTGGGAAGGAGTGAGGGTGTGCGGATACCCTGTAACTTGCACGGAGTCCCTTCCGTGTGACCAAGTACTACACAGAACCTGTAACTGTACAAACGTGTCAGAGGCGTTAGCCCCAGTATACCTCGAGGAAACTGGGATTTAGTCGGGTGGCCAAGACAAATACAGGAGTAGAGCCACGATGAAACAGGATGATATAACTGCAAAGAGGCACAACGTGATAGCTTTCTATATGAGAAGTACACAATACATATTAAGAGTTATAGGTATTATGAGGTACCACTTTTGACTGGAAAAAGGCAAGAAAACAGCATGCACGTTTTCTTCTTTTAAACGTTAAAGGATGGGGCATCTGGATGGCTCCGTCTGTTAAGCGCCGACTTAAGCTCAGGTCATGCTCTCCTGGTTTGTGGGTTCAAGCCCCGCCTCGGGCTCTGCGGCGACAGCTCAGAACCTAGAGCCTGCTTCAGATGCTGTGTCTGCCTCTCTCTGCCCCTCCTCAGCCTGTGCTCTCTCTCTCTCCTAAGTAAATAAAGAAAGAAAAATAAATACGCATTAAACATTAAAGGATAATGTGATTCTGGTAGGCAGAGTGACAAGCAATTTCTCCTTGACCGAACTTTAGCCAGGCCTCTTTGAACTTCTTTGTCAATTAGGCCTCAACCGTGCCCCATAAAGACTACAGACTCTCAGCACAAATGATTTTCTCCACACCCTCACCCACGTTAAAAGACCTAAACCAACACCAGCATTGTTTCTAACAGCTCAAGACCTCACACCTGGGATGACCCTAGCCTCCTCTAACGTCCCCGTCTGAGAAAGCTCAAGGTTGCCTGCCGATAGAATTTCATGTTTGTTCTAGCCAACACCTGACATGAACCCCTGACTGCTGTTTCTTAGAGCATTTACTAAAAAGAGGTTCCAATTCTGAATTCTCTCTCGGAACCTCTGAGATGGACAAACATGTACCTCCTACAACTCAGGAATGCCTTTCTCAAGGACTTGAAAGCCATTCCTTTGAAATGTAATCATCAGGAAGGATCAGGCTTCTGTCTCCCAGTCTGGGAAGATAATTGCCAGGTAGCAGATACAGATACTGCCTTTACACTGATTAACCCTTTGTAATTCTTCACTTCCCCAGCTTTATCTTTGAGGAGAGGAGGGGAAGAAACTCACTCAAAAGGATTTTCTAGAACGACGGCTCAGAAGATGGATGCTTCTGCCGTCACAGAGTGTATGTTGGTGGACAATTGAGAGAACTGGGGCAGCAGTTTCCTCAGCCCCCTTCCACCTCCAGATCCTTCTGGCATCTGCTCCTGCCCTTTCCTTACGGCTGTTTTGAGGTATATTCGCTCCTTTGAAAGACCAGCTTCTTCCTTCTCAGCAACTTCGCTTTCATAATTGTGCTTTGTCTCTAGTCCCTTTCTCTCCCTTGCTTTGGCTATTTCTCCCTCCCTTTTGAATCACGCCCACCCAAATAGAAATACAGTTTTCAAAACACGGTCCTTTTGTCTCCTCTAGCTCCCCATTCTTAGCAGAACTTCTGGAGACATCTGTCCCTATGTGCTGCCTGCATTTTCTCTCCTTGGACTCCCTTCGATCTGTTCCAACAGGACTTCCGTTTCCATCATTCGACTGAAATGTCAAGTCACCATGTTCCTTGGTCACCTTTCTACCTTCAACTTCCCTGAACTCTTGGTGTTGCAGGGTGTTTTACCTCAATACCTGGGATTTGTGGTCTCGCTGCTTCGAAGAGTGAAGAGGTGGACACAAAATGAGCAGCAGGAAAAAGTTTATTACAGTATAAATTTAGAAAGTAAGAATAGTAAGCTCCCTGTACAGGGAGGGAGCATTCTAAAGTGAATGCGCATGGACTACAGGCAAGTGTCCTTTTTTTTTTTTTAACGTTTTTATTTATTTTTGAGAGAGAGAGAGAGAGAGACAGAGTGTGAGTAGGGGAGGGGCAGAGAGAGAGGGAGACACAGATTCCGAAGCAGGCTCCAGGTTCCGAGCTGTCAGCACAGAGCCCGACGTGGGGCTCGAACTCACAACCCGTGAGAGCATGACCTGAGCCGAAGTCAGACATTTAACCAACTGAGCCACCCAGGAGCCCCAAGTGTCCTTGTTTCATAAGTTCCAGTCAGCCTCCATATTCCCCCTTGTTCCTTCTCAGGTTTTACCCTTATTGGCTAGGTAACTCTAAATGCCTAGTCATTCCCTCTTGATTGGCTCGCTTCCATTGAATGAGGGGTGGTCTATGACCATACTGTTCCTTGTGGGTCATACATTTCATGGTCTTTTGGCAAATTCCTGAGGGGAACCTGAGGGGGAGTTGGTGGTATCTCTCACATTCTTAAGAGGAAACTTATCCCCGAGGGAGTTTGCTGTGGTCAAACTCTCCCAGCATTGTTCCAAAATATGTTTTTTCCCCACCCAGGGGCCTTGGGACCTAACCTTTCCCTCTCTGCCTGTTCTATCCTATCTTTTCCCTGTCTGTTAGCAGAACTCCGCACACTTGAACGTCGCGTTCGACACAGCTCCTTATTGGAGTGCTTCCCTCCGTGAGTTCCGAGGCCCCACAGTTGCCTTGCTTTTCTCTTATGTTGGTCCTTACTCTTCCTCAGTCTCCCTGGCAGGGTTCTCCCCTGCCTAACTTCATACCATTGATTCTCTGCACTCACCATACAGGTCGTCTGTGATTGGGTGGGGTGGAGGAAGGAGGATCAGAGAGAAAGTCTTAGGTTTAGGTGTGGGTGAATTCAATTGAGTAGCAAATTTCCAAGGTTCTACCCTGCAGAGACTTACCAGGGAAGACAAGAGGGAAAATTTCAGGACATACAACAAAGTAAAAGATTTCACTGGGGGATGACTGAGAGATTGCTTTGTCCCCCAGGCAATGGAGTTTTGGACAGAACGTCGGACTTCCAATGAGGCTGAGTAAAGCCTTAAGATAGTCTTATGTTTTTACTTGTTTTTTAAATTTTTTCAGAGAGAGAGCTCAAGAGGGAAAGGAGCAAAGGGAGAGAGAGAAAGAATCTTAGGCAGGCTCCACATTCAGCGTAAAGCCCAGCATGTGGCTCAATCCCACGACCCTGAGATCATGACCTGAGCTGACATCAACCGACTGAACCACCCAGGGGGCCCCAGCTCGAAGCCAATCTTACTTTGATCTTGAGTTGCTTACAAAACTAGTTTGAAGTAATGTTGTCGACCTCAAATCAAGATGCTTGCACACCCCAGAAAACATGATGAAGCTCTGGAAGAGATCTCATCTCTTTACCCCCACCCCCATTAGCATCCTCATAAACTCAGAGCTTTATTCTCTTGAAACAGTTTTCATTCAGAGCTATTTTGCAAGGCCAAAACACATCTTTGAGCTCTCGGAAGTGTTTTTATTTTCATTGCACAGAATAAGCCCTAAAAACTTCAAAGAGCTTTGTACTCATCAGTTTTTTAAAAAAAACAAAACTTGTGTTTGTAGGGGCGCCTGGGTGGCTCAGTCGGCTGCGTGTCTGACATCGGCTCAGGTCATGGTCTCACAGCTCATGAGTTCTAGCCCTGCGTGGGGCTCTGCGCGGACAGCTCGGAGCCTGGAACCTGCTTCGGATTCTGTGTCTCCCTCCCTCCCTGCCCTTTCCCCACTTGCGCTCTCACTCTCTCTCAAAAACAAACAAACAAACAAACAAACAAACATTAAAAAAAATTGTGTTTGGTCACAGATGAGGATGTGTAAATTTATGTACCTCCCAGTTGCAAGGTGACCATCATCAGAGTAAGCAAGAACACTGTCTTCATCCTGTCCGTAAAATGAATATCTTTCACTAATGCATATTTCTGACAAATGTCTGCTTGAGTTATTTTTTAAAATCTTATGAATGGAAGATTACGTACAGCTGTGTACCATTTTCCTAACATAGCAGCAAGAAGGTTTTCAAAAATAATAAGGTAGAAGAACTGATGTTCTAGACCCTGATGACTGTGTGGCTGCCTGATATATCAATAAATAATTCTTGAAAAACTTTTTAGAAATCTTATGAAGTTGTCCATATTTAGCTCTTCTTAAGTAGAAGTGGTAGCCTTTTTTTGCTTTTGTGTTTTACCTAGACAATATGGTCAGTCATCATTCTCTTCTATATGTTATGTCTTGCTTCCATTATGCCTTTAAGCTTCCTGTTCTCTGCCTCAGTGCCATTGTATCTTTCACCCAACATTTCTCCCTGTCAACATCCTACCTACTTAAGTTGCCACTCAAGACTTTAAGGCCTTCCCTGATGCACCCAGGGAATTCATCTCACGTTCATTCACTTAAGACATGTTTATTTCACACCAAGATACGTCAGACATCGTAATGGGCACTGGATAGTGACTTTACAAAGCTCACAGTCAAATGAGGATTTTAACAGTGATCCCAGTCTACCTTAGATTACTGGGATCTTTCTCCATTTAGGTTGGAAACTCATTGGAAACAGGAACAGCAGCTTGTTGGTCTTTATATCACATTACTACTCACCACAGTGTCTTGTATTTCGTGGTTGCTCGGTAGTTTTTTTGTCACCACTGTGTCTGTTATGATTTGTTGCATTATAAGTAACAGAAAACTCAGTCAACAGTTGAAGCTCATTTTCCCACTATCGGCTATGTTTGAAAAGCTCACAAGTATGATGTGACTTTTCTCTTAGGCTTACATCCATATGGTCCACAAGATCACCGCTTGGTTACCACGATCATACTTGGCTTCTGAACAGAAATAAGGAGGGGAGCGCCTGGGTGGCTCAGTCGGCTGAACGTCCGACTTCGGCTCAGGTCACGATCTCGCGGTTTGTGAGTTTGAGCCCCGCGCTGGGCTCTGTGCTGACAGCTCAGAGCCTGGAGCCTGCTTTGGATTCGGTATCCTCCTCTCTCTCAAAAATAAATAAACATTAAAAAAAAATTTAGAAATAAGGAGGAAAAATAGAGCCTTTCTTGTCCCTTTGACCGGGCAACCAAAAGCGTTCCCAGAAACTTACTCCAGACTTTCACTTATATCTCATCAGCCAGAACTGTTATATAGGCAAGCCTATGGCAGCAATGGAGGCTAAGAAAAGTATTTGAGTCTTGTAGGCAGGATTGTGGAAAGTAGCCAGGAAGAAGGGGATGGGGAATGGTTCTTCAGTCACCCAACCAGCAGTATGTACCCCGTTACTAAAATAAATAATAGTCAAGGACTTTACCTTGATAGTTCTTCTTAAGGAAGATCACTCTTGGTGACTATTACTGTCTTCTCTATTTTTTCTTCAACAAACATATACTGACTGTTTGCTGTGTGCCAGGCAATGCTCTAGGTGCTGGAGACACAGTTGTAAAGAAAATACAGTACTTGCCCTTATGGAACGTGCATCCTAGTGAGATTGAAAGCAAGGAGTATCAATACAGGTGGGGATAAATGCCATGAAGACAAATAGAACAGAGCAAGGGCTAGAGTGTGAAGGTGGTAGGTACCGCTTTCAGTAAGGGAGTCATAGGACCCCACTCTGCTGATTGACATTTGAGCTAGTAAATGAATGAATTTAGATATGAATGTGAAGATCCCAGGAAGGGCATTCCAGACAGAGGGGACAGTAAACAGAGCAGCACTGAGACCTGAGCTGAAGTAGCTAAGCACAGGAAGGGAGGTGGGGCTAAGGCAGCTGAGGCCAGAGACATGGAGCTAGGGAGGGCACTAGACTATTCGTTATTATGTTATTACCATTATTGTCATCGTTGACGATGTGTGACAGAAGCCACCTGGGGGGTTAAGAGCAGGGGAGTCACCTGATATGATTTAAATATTCAAATTTGATAATGGTGTAACTAGCCTGATAGAAGCTCAGAACGTACACAAACAGCTTTGAAAGGTAGGAACAGTTACTGCTTCCCTCTCCCTTTCACTTCTGGCTTAACAAAGAATTTTCAGCATAGATACCTGGAAATCAGAGGTACAGTGGACTTCAAGGATTATTGAGCTAGTGGCTCAACACTTTCATCAAAGACACAGTTTCTTTCCATCTGTGTTAGGCCTGTAGCACCATTAGCTGATTATAAGTTTGGCCCCTCTCCCCATGGGGCTGACAGATCGTTTAGGTTTTCTCCTTCAGGGTGAGAGACCACATCTAGCCCAGCATCCTAGCAAGGATCCAGAGATCCACCTTGATCAGATTTCTAGGTCTCACAACTACTTTGAATCAAAGACTTTGGAAAAACGGACTGTTCAATGGGATTTAGACAAGGGCCATCTCTAAAATTAAAGGTAAGAGTGAGTTTCCCCCAAAGCACATGGCTACGTGAAGAAGGGGAGAAAAAAACAAGTGAAAAGTATGTGAGAAGGACCAGGTCATGGGACGGCAATGAGATGCTAGCTCTGCCCCTCATGATAGACACTACCCATAACCCTTTGAATGTTTTCACTTTGGCAATATGGGTGGGAACCTCTTCTTTTTCCTTTCATGCCTACTCAGGCTTTTGAGTTAGTGTTGAGGTTAGTGGAGCAATACAACCTTACCTTTTTTTTCAGGCAATTCTTTTTTTTAATTTTATTTTTTATTTTTAAAAATTTACATCCAAATTAGTTAGCATATAGTGAAACAATGGTTTCAGGAGTAGATTCCTTAATGCCCCTTGCCCATTTAGCCCATCCCCCCTCCCACAACCCCTACAGCAACCTCAGTTTGTTCTCCATATTTATGAGTCTCTTCTGTTTTGTCCCCCTCCCTGTTTTTATATTATTTTTATTTCTCTTCCCTAATGTTCATCTGTTTTGTCTCTTAAGGTCCTCATATGAGTAAAGTCATATGATTTATGTCTTTCTCTGACTGACTAATTTCATTTAGCATAATACCCTCCAGTTCCATCCACTTAGTTGCAAATGGCAAGATTTCATTCTTTTTGATTGCTGGGTAATACTCCACTGTATATATAAACCACATCTTCTTTATCCATTCATCCATCGATGGACATTTGGGCTTTTTCCATCCTTTGGCTATTGGTGATAGTGCTGCTATAAACATGGGGGTGCACATGTCCCTTCGAAACAGCACACCTGTATCCCATGGATAAATGCCTAGTAGTGCAATTGCTGGGTCGTAGGGTAGTTCCATTTTTAGCTTTTTGAGGAACCTCCATACTGTTTTCCCGAGTGGCTGCACCAGCTTGCATTCCCACCAACAATGCAAAAGAGATCCTCTTTGTCTGCATCCTCCCCAACATCTATGTTGCCTGAGTTGTTAATGTTAGCCATTCTGACAGGTGTGATGTGGTATCTCATTGTGGTTTTGATTTGTATTTCCCTGATGATGAGTGAAGTTGAGCATTTTTTCATGTGTCAGTTGGCCATCTGGATGTCTTCTTTGGAGAAGTGTCTATTCATGTCTTTTGCCCATTTCTTCACTGGATCATTTGTTTTTTGGGTGTTGAGTTTGATAAGTTCCTTATAAATTTTGGATACTAACCCTTTATCTGTCATTTGCAAATATCTTCTCCCATTCTATCGGTTGCCTTTTAGTTTTGCTGATGGTTTCCTTCACTGTGCAGAAGCTTTTTATTTGGATGAGGTTCCAGTAGTTCATTTTTGCTTTTGTTTCCCTTGCCTCCGGAGACGTGTTGAGTAAGAAGCTGCTGCGGGCAAGATCAAAGAGGTTTTTGCCTGCTTTCTCCTCGAGGATTTTGATGGCTTCCTGTCTTACATTGAGGTCTTTCATCCATTTTGAATTAATTTTTGTGTATGGCGTAAGAAAGTGGTCCAGGTTCATTCTTCTGCATGCCGCTGTCCAGCTGACCGCACGTCGCGGTCCAGAGATTCTTCTGCATGTCTTATTCCACTGGATATTCTTTCCTGCTTTGTCAAAGATTATTTGGCTATATGCTTGTGAGTCCACTTCTGGGTTCTCTGTTCTGTTCCACTGATCTGAGTGTCTGTTCTTGTGCCATTCAGGCAATTCTTCTAAGCTAGATTTAAAAAATTGTTTAAATGGTTCTCCCTGCACAGTTAATATTGTTTCTGAAATTCAGATTTTTATGGCCAGTTGGATTTTTGCCTCAGTCTCAGTGTGCCTCAGGAAATGCATATGCCCACATTGCATTAATCTTCTTCTCCTCAGGGAATGTATTTGTCAGAGGGCACCTGTTATCTGTCATCTGCCTAGAGTATCTTCCCTGCATGAGTAAGTGAGTACTTTATAAACCCAGGAACTTTTTACAGGAGCATTGCCCATGAGAGATTAGTGTGAATTAGATTAGAAGGTAAGTAGCAATTGATAAATGAAACAGTGACTTTAAGATATACATCATACACCTCAGAATACAGAAATGTCAACTTTATTAATAAACAAGGAAATAAAAAGTAAAACAGGGGCTCCTGGGTGGCTCAGTCAGTTGGGTGTCTGACCCTTGAATTTGGCTCAGGTCATGATTTCATGGTTTGGGGGATGGAACCCCGAGCCTGCTTGGTATTCTCGTTTTCCCTCTCTCTCTGCCCCTACCCGGCTCACACACGCATGATTTCTCTCTCTCTCTCTCTCAAAATTAACAACAACAACAAAAAAAGTAAAACAAAATGAGATGTCATTTTCATATATCAAATTAGCAAATAATCTGTTCTATTAATGGTAGCGTTGGCGAAATCCTTAAACATGACTGATAGAACTAAAATTTGGTACCTGTTTCAAGTGCGTGCTGGTACAGATTTAACAACTAGCAAGCTGGGAGAAAACAGACTGATTTCCAGTGCTTACCAATAGCTGTGGTATAAATCCTCCTGTCATGGCCAATTTCAAGCTACCAACAGAAGTCATTGAAGACAGAGTTGTGAAGAGACGGGCACAAGTGAACCAGTTCTTCTGGAAGGCAATTTAAACAGGTGGCAAGACCACTGATTTCATGTCTAGGAATTTATTCCTCAGGAGCTATTCGGCTGCACAAAGAAACACTTTATCTCTTGATCCAAAAGTACTCGGGGTGTAAGGACTCAGGATTAAGACAGAACAAATGATTGGGGTGCCTGGGTGGCTCAGTCGGTTAAGCATCCGGCTTTGGCTCAGGTCATGATCTCACAGTTCCGGAGTTCAAGCCCCACGTCGGGCTCTGTGCTGACAGCTCAGAGGCTGGAGCCTTTTGCGGATTCTGTGTCTCCCTCTCTCTCTCTGTTCCAACTCCCACTCGCATTCTGTCTGTCTCTCTCAAAAATGAATAAAGATTAAAAAAAAATTTAAAAAGAACAAATGATTAAGAGTTTGGGGAGAAAGGGAGGGATGAGAGATGGGATCAGATTCGGAATGCGCGTCTTGCATCAGTGGCTTGAAAAGTTTGGGCTTCTAATAATAACAGAAGTAAAGAGATGAGAAACGGGAGACTGGGTAGAAAAAGGATTCAGCCTGTTGTCCTGAATACACGGCTCATTGACTTCTGGCTAGTGCTCACGTCTGCATCTCCCCAGGCTTCAGAAGCCCGGGAGGGAAGCCTCTACTGGGAGCAGCAGCATACTTACTCACACACCCAAACATTTGCAAAGTTGTTTTGGACTCAGTAACTTCCTTATCCTCCAACTTCTCATTAATGATTCAAGTAAAATTTCACTTCCTCCTAGAGCCATCCCCCAATCTCCATTTTGACCTAGCCACACCCAAGGTAAAACACAAGAGATACTGAATCCCCAGCATCCTCATGGTTTCCTGTTCATAGTGTAATTTTAGATCAAAGTATAATGTAAATATTTGTTCACATGCCTGTTTACTCTAGTAACATCTCTTCACGGGCAGAGATCATGTTACTCATTTCTGATTCCTAGCAATTAGCAGAATGTCTGTCCATGCATATCTCATCAATGAAAGTTGATGGAAGAAGGAGAGATTCAGGGGCACTTGGGTGGCTTGGTTGGTTAAGCCTCTGACTCTTGATCTCCACTGAAGTCTTGATCTCAAGGTCCTGAGTTTAAGCCCCATGTTGGGCTCCTTGCTGGGTGTGAACCTACTTCAAAAATTTTTTTAAGTTGAAAAAAAAAGAAGAAAGAGATTCAGCTACTTCAGTCCATTATCTGCTTTGTGCTGTCATATTTCCTCATAGTTCCTGTACTTATCTTGTTCAAGTTTCAGAGTGCCCCTTATAGTATAGTATTTTGAACTTAGCTAACAAATCTCTCTTACCTTGATCACATGGTTTAGATTTGTGTGCTGTGTGTCTTTCTAGTCTAAATCCTGGCAAATTAAAGAGTCCACACTTTGTGGCTCATCTTTTTTTTTTTTTTTCTTAATTTTTCTAAGTTTATTTATTTATTTTGAGAAGGAGAGAGCATGAGTGGGGGGGTGGGGGAGAGGGAAAGAGAGAATCCCCAAGCAAGGTCCTCAACGTCAATGAAAAGCCTGATGCTGGGGCTTGATCCCATGAACAGTGGAATCATGACCTGAGCTGAAATCAAGAGTTGGATGCTCAACCAACTCTTGTGCCCTGTGGCTCATTCTTTCAATGTAGTTTCTCTTTTCCATGGTTTCAATGTCTTCAGTTGCCCTTCTTTGTACAATTAGGTACAGACTCCCTTTGCATTGTTTAAAATGTGAGTACTTGCTTTAATTCTTAGTCTCTTCACTGGGGCTTAAAATCAACTCGGAAAGGTGACTGAAAACAGGCCCCGTTGTCCCTGTGAAAGAGATACAAAATATCACTCTCCACATGGCCTTGACATTCAAGAGATTTTAATTACAAAATGGACCAGGTTTTTTTTTTTTTTTGATCACCCAGGATTGTGTTGCTTGCCACATTTAATATAATCATTTATTTAAAAGGTATTGACAAATGACAGGTGTAAAATGCAGAGAAAGGATGCACTCTCTGTTTCTAGATACATAAACAGTGTGGAAATTAGAAGAGAAGCCTTAAAATAGCCAGAGAACAAACCAAAACATACCAGTCTACTTTTGCACAGATTTATGAATAAGATATCCGGTGAAGAGTATGACACGCAGCCTATTACTTTTTAAACAATATAAATTGCTTTTGGAAATAACAAAGCCTCCTCAGATGCTGCCAATAATCGCCAAAGGCACAATAATAGCCCCCCAAAGATGTCCACATCTTCATTCTCAAAACCTGTGAACATTTACCTTCCACAGAATTGCACCAAAAAGAGATTTTAAAGATGTAATTAAATGAAGGAGCCTGAGATTGCAAGATTATCCAAGATCATCCTGGATGCCCTGGGTGTGCCCAATGTAATCACACGGCCCTTTCCTAGTGTGTTCAGGGCGAGACCTGCCTATGGAAGACAAATTAGACAGATGGCAGTGTGAGGACTCAGGTCACCCTTGCTAGCTTTGGAGACAGAGGAAGGAGGCCATGAGCCAAGGAATGTAGGTGGCCCCTATACGTCGGAAAAGGCAAAGAAGTGGATTTTCCCCTAGAGCCTCCAGAAAGGAACACCACCTTCCCGACACCTTGATTTTAGCTCAGTGAGCCCCTACACAATGGTAAGGCAATAAACTGTGCTGTTTTAAGCCATTAACTTTATTGTAATTTGATATAGCAGCCAGAGGAAAATAATATATGACATTTTTGGAAAAGTAATGGAAGTGCTTTCCAGAAGGAAAAAAAAGAAAAGAAAAGAAAACCAGGCTAAGCATAGTATCTAATTTAGATGGAAATAAAGGAAATAACTTTATAGCATGAATTGCCTTTGATTATTATTTTTCTAGATAGGTCTAATGACTACTTAAGACAAAATAGAGAAAAACAGATGTATCATACACACTAAAATGTTTACAGCATTATCTTTGTTAGTGGGATTGTAGATACTTTATTCATTCATTCATTCATTTATCTATTTTCCTGCCTATTTCTTTATTTGCTTAATTTTTAATTCTTCTATAGTAAATATACATCACTTTGTATATTAACAAAATATTTGCCAAAAAAACTGGAAGTGGGCAGAAAAAGAAATGATTTGCCTACAGAAACATCTGGTTCAACATACCAGGTCCTATGTACCAGAAATCATGACCCATGAGTAAGTTTTTCAATCAGTAAGAAATTCTCTAAGTACTCTGCAACACACACACACACACACACACACACACACACACACACACACACTCATCTTTGAAGCAAAACTTTGAATTTTTAAAAACCTTCATATAAAACCATGAGCTTGGTAGTTTCCTAATGGTCAAAATAATGTTCTTGATGAAATAAGTGGGGATATTAGCAAGTGTGACTTTTTTGACATTGTAATAATGAAATCTGTCGACATTTGGAAGTTATACAATCACCTATGTACAAGATGCATTCAGATTGGGAGATAGAATGATGGGCTTTCATGGAAGGAAGAGCTCACTTCGGTCAACTATGGTTTTGGTTTCCACGTTCAACCACTCTTTAAAAAGCTGCCACTCGTTGAGTTTCAGTGTAGTACTAAAGAAGAATATTCGATTATACAAGAAGGCTATTAAAGAGACTTCCCTTTTCTAACTACACACCCCTGTGGGATTGAATTTTCTTCATGTACTTCAACCAAATAATACATCACAATGAATTAAAGGCACAAGCAGCTGATGGGAATCCAGTTTTCCTCTGTGAAGACAGACATTAAAGGAATAGCCAACATATAAAACAAAACCATTCTTCGGATTAACTTTATTTTATTTTTAATTTTTTTTTTCAACGTTTATTTTTATTTTTGGGACAGAGAGAGACAGAGCATGAACGGGGGAGGGGCAGAGAGAGAGGGAGACACAGAATTGGAAACAGGCTCCAGGCTCTGAGCCATCAGCCCAGAGCCTGACGCGGGGCTCGAACTCACGGACCGCGAGATCGTGACCTGGCTGAAGTCGGACGCTTAACCGACTGCGCCACCCAGGCGCCCCTAGATTAACTTTATTTTAAAAACATGTTTTTGTTTTTGTTTTTGTTTTTGGTGAATACGTTATCTATATCCACAGGTAATGGGCTTATCATTGTCATTTTAAAATATTTTTTAAACTCCTCACTACAAATTTCGAATATGGTAGATATCAACAATCACCCACATACACAAAAGTTCCCCGTAACTTTTAAAACTGCAGTGTGTTTGGCAGACCGAAAAGTTTGAAAATCGCTAAATAAACAAAACCATCGGGAAGCTCTAGAATCTAGAAGTTTCTGATAGAGATATCGCAAAATTTGTTAGCCAGAGGTGTCTTATTTGTTTGATACACTTGTCATTTCAGGAAGGGTTAAAAGTATCACAGATCTAAGACCAATTCCAGTTACCCACATGACTGCTAAGATTTCTGGTTGGTGTTATAAACTGAATTGTAAATGAATTACATTAACATAAAAGAGATTTTCTTATCCTATTGGTAATAGAAATTGCAAAGTATGAAAGACATTTTAGTCTTTTGCTATCAGAGAAAAAGGTGATTTATTAAAAAGAAGAAAAACCTGAATAGGAATTGATGTAAGAAGGTAAGACTGTGGGAACCATTTAACAGAAAATAGCCGCTAAGAAACTTGGTGATTAGGCACTTGGGTGGCTCAGTCGGTGAAATGTCCGACTTCAGCTCAGGTCATGATCTCGCGGTTTGTGGGTTCAAGCTCCATATCAGGTTCCATGCTGACAGCTCAGAGCCTGGAGCCTGCTTTATATACTGTGTCTCCATCTCTCTCTGCCTCTCCTGCACTCATGCTCTGTCTCTCTGTCTCTCTCTCTCTCAAACATAAGTAAAGAAAATCTTAAAAAAAAAAAAAAAAAAAAAGGAAAGAAACTTGGTGATAAAGAGGATTATAGATTATGGAAAGACTGGAATTCCTAACAAGATTGAAGGGATATTTGAAACAAGAAGAGTAATTACACGTCAGTTAAAATAAAAATCTCAGGTTTAAGCAACATCCTTTATTCCTGTAGTTTTTATAAAGTACACTGTCAATGTAAATAACCAGAGCAAACCTATTTCCTATCCACGTAATTTCTCAGCTGCATGTCGTAGACCAGCTGGATCACGGTCATGGCCATAGTGACAAATAACCGCTTTCGAACTGGCAATCTGTAATGTGGAGAGTTCACATATGGAGAACTGGGAATTTATTTCACGTAATTTAATTTTCCCTCTCTACCCAGCAGGGACAATGTTTCAGATATTTTCAGGAGTCATGATCATGTTCCCCCGATTATGATTCTAGAGGTACAGTGTTTCAATGCCAGTTAATTGAGCCAATGACCCCCTCAACACTCAGGCTCCACCAGCTACACACAGGAGCTAAATGGCCTGTAACATAGCACTGGCCCGGAAGGGCTACTGAAGTATCCCATCGCTACACACTGTTCTGCCACGATGGTAAGGGTTTGATGGTGATCCAGATGGATGATGATGGCCGCAACTTACTGATGCTGCTGGACCCCTGGCCATTTATTTTCCTACTCATTCACTTACGTGCTGTCACAGCACATCCAGAGCCTCATAAGTTAGTAGTCTAGAAAAAATACAAAAGCTTTTTAAAAATTGGATTAAGGGGACGCCTGGGTGGTGCAGTCGGTTAAACATCTGACTCTTGATTTCAGCTTAGGTCATGATCTCACGGTTTGTGAGTTCAAGCCCCACGTTGGGATCTTTGCTGACAGTGTGGGGCCTGCTTGAGATTCTCTCTCTACCTCGCTCTCTGCCCCTCCCCTGTTTGCACTGTCTCTCAAAATAAATAACTAAACATTTAAAAATAAATAAATAAAATTGGATTAAGGGTCTGTTTCCCCCAAGTGAGAGGCTATAGATGAAAAATAATATGGTTTAATAATGATCGCACTGTAACAATGGTTAGAGTATTGAGTTCAAGTTAGTTTTAGGCCCCAAGTTCAGGAGATGTTTGTAGTTTTTTGGCAGCCAGCATCCCCTGCCTCTTTCCCATAGACGACTACTAATTTCCTTTTGAGGGTTATCTTATCTCTTGTTGTTTTTTTTTTTTCCTTTATTATTTTTTTTTTTTATTTATTTGTGGGACAGAGAGAGACAGAGCATGAACGGGGGAGGGGCAGAGAGAGAGGGAGACACAGAATCGGAAACAGGCTCCAGGCTCTGAGCCATCAGCCCAGAGCCTGACGCGGGGCTCGAACTCACGGACCGTGAGATCGTGACCTGGCTGAAGTCGGACGCTTAACCGACTGCGCCACCCAGGCGCCCCTCTCTTGTTGTTTTTAATCTGGTGGAATTTTTTCTGAGTCAAATGTTCTTTCCTCACCAAGCTAAGGCTGGGCACATAACCTGAGTCCGATGCACCTTCTGTGAAGTTTAAATCCCGAGCGGAGTACAGAGATTGAGGATGACTGAATTGATGTATATTAGCGGCACTAACTCGGAGAATCTGTCCTTGCTGCCCCTTCATTCCTGCCGCTCTTGTCGGCTAGTCCCTGGAGCTACCTGGCCTCCTGCCCATAAAAACTCTGCTTCCCCAGGCTGCCCATTGATTTTCACTACTCCTGATACCTGATACCTTTCCAGAAAACTTTCTTTTTTGTGTAAGCAACCAGAGCCTAAACATCCAGTTTTGGGCTTGCAACCAAAGAACCCCAAGGTAAACAAGTGTCCATACATGTGTTACCACGTTTAACCCTGTAATTTAAACACGCATTTGTAATTTCATGCTACCTGAAGAGCCCCAGCCTTAGCTGTGTGCAAGAGAGCGTGGCGTAAATACCCCAGACCTCCGTCCATTCAAACAAGTATCCATGAGCACAAGGGACTTCATCAAGAATCATTCTAGTTTACTTAATCTGCATCACACATTGTTCTAAACCCTAAAGCTAGGTATTGGAAATACAGAGATAAGAAAGAAATGGTGGCATATCTTCAAAGAACTTATAATCTAGCAGAGTAAATAGACACATACACAATTAAATAGAACCAGCATAATAAATCCTTCAATAGAGGTGTGGACAAGAGACTGTGGGGGCCCAGAAACAGCAGCAACTTCCTTCTGCCAACTAGTTCCAGAAGGAGTTAGGCTTTAAAATAGATTGGATTTCTCAAGCTCAAGAGGAAGGTATCTCAGTCAAGGGGAACAGAGAGGGAGACTAAAAAACAAACAAACAAACAAACAAACAAAACCAGATAATGCAATGGGGTGCCTGAGTGGCTCAGTGGGTTAAGCATCTGACTCTTGGTTTCTGCTCAGGTCATGATCTCACAGTTTGTGAGCTAGAGCCCTGCATCAGGCTCTGCACTGAGAGTATGGAGCCTGCTGGGGATTCTCTCTCTCCCTCTCGTTGACCCTCCCCAGCTTGTGCTCGCTCTCAAAAAGTCAATAAATAAACATTAAGAAAACGACAGATCATGCAAGATCGTGGCATGTCTGGGCGACAGCGAGAAGCTCGGAGGGGTTAGCAGGAGGATGGGAGTGTAAAGGCCAGAGCAGGAGGCTGGGGAGCATATGGGCAAGGATTCAGGAGTGATGACGTGTTTAGGTTTGGAGAAAATGGCAGTGGAGAGCCTGGACACGGTTTGGATTGGAGAAGAGAGTCGAGAGAATGATCAATCCTATATTCTACAAAGATAACTCAGGGGAAATAGAGACTAGCTAGAAAGGAGACAGAATCACTACAGCATGTATGGGAGTGGATGGCAATGCCACTAAATAAGATAAAAACATAGGATGGTGTTCAAGTTTGGGGGAAGGAGGTCTCGCTACCACAACAAGCTTCTGAGCTACGTGCAATGCAGGGAGAGGAAAGGAGAGAATGGGGGTGACCTGATTCCTCTGGGTGGCAGCTAGGAGACAGCTCTGAGACGGCCTCAGGGACTCCCTGGTCCCTCTCCAATGTGGTCTTTGGCAGTGGGGCCACGTGCCTAGGACAGTGCCCAGAATGAAGTAGGCTCAGAGCCAATATTTGTTGAATGAATGAGTTGGCCATGTCTTGAATCCTTCCCACTTTCCCTCTTTCTTTAGGCCAGCTGCAGAGAATTCTAAGTCATGTTGCCACAGGAGACAGACTGTCTCTGATTCTTAGGCTGGTATATCCAGGTTTCTGGACTTGAAATTTTAAGAGAGTTAAATTTGAGTGAGGAGTTGAAAATCATGGAGTTGTCTGCATTTTGCTTCCGTTATGGCTTTTTGTTTGTTTGTTTTTGTTTTTTAAAGCAGGCTCTGTGCCCAATGCAGGGCCTGAGCTCACAACCCCAAGATTGAGACCTGAGCTGAGATCGAGAATTAGAGGCTCAACTGACTGAGCCACCCAGGCGCCCTCCCTTATGGTGTTTAACTGATACTCATTAACATAGCAACTGGTGCAGAATGGGAGTATCGGATACTCAGGTGGGCCCTATGCGGCTCCCACCTCATCTATGTGAGCTATTTGCGTTTAAAAAAAAATGTGGAGGGCATGTTCTGCCTACAGACTGGATGGTGGGCTCTGGGAACCAGAGTAAAACACTGTTTTGTGGCAATTGTGTTTCCAACAGCTTGATGTTTATTTCTTTATTCATAAATACTTTTTTTTCATAAAAAATGGACAGATAGATATATTTCTTCCTGATGCTCCTCCAGTTTACCACTGTGAAAATAAAACCATCAAAAGAATACAGTATGAGGGGGGCACCTGGGTGGCCCAGTCGGTTGAGCGACCGACTTCAGCTCAGGTCATGATCTTGCAGTTTGTGAGTTCGAGCCCCGCGTCAGGCTCTGAGCACAGAGCCTGGAGCCTGCCTCGGATTCAGTACCTCCCCCTCTCTCTGCCCAGCCCATGCTCATGCTCTGTCTCTCAATAATAAATTAACGTTAAGGAAAAAAAAAAAAAAAACTTAAAAAAAAATACAGTATGAGGAACATGTTTTTTTTTTTTTCTTAATGTTTATTTATTTTTGAGAGAGAGAGAGAGAGAGAGCACGCATGAGCCAGGGAGAGGCAGAAAGAGAGGTAGACACAGAATGTGAAGCAGACTCCAGTCCCCGAGCTGTCAGCAGAGAGCCAGACGTGGGACTCGAACTCACAAACCCTGAGATCGTGACCTGAGCCAAAGTTGGACGCTTAACCAGCTGAGCTACCCAGGTGCCCCAGTCCTGGGAACATGTTTTTATGTTTTCATCAACAGAATTCATCATCGAACAGACACTAAAAATGACATTCTTTGAATGATATAATTTCCAGAACATTTTATCATTAGTGACTAAAAAGTCACAGTATCCCTGTATTACTGGTGATATTTTATCCCCCCCTCCATTCATCTCAACTGCCTGTTCTCACTAGTAAATGATATATGTGGATAAATATATTGAATGAGGATATTTCAAATGTTAGAGTTTTGCAGGGATTATCATTTTATTGTTTTCTGCAGGAATTATTTTTGAATAAATGAAAGTAGATATAGCTTGACATTTGTAGTTGAGAAGATCAAAAGTCTATATACAGCGGACTGAGTCCTGAACAGCTTTATTCACCTTAAAGTCACTTATTGATTGACTCAGGTATAGTTAGTGAGCTCACACCTAGGCAAGGCCTTTCCCGGGACTCTGAGGATAGACCGATGAGCAAGATAGATGAAGTTCTGAAGTTCTGAAGAGACAGAGATGAAACAAGCAATTATAGAATGAATTATTTCATTACAATCGTGGTCACTGCTAAAAAGATTAATCACAGAGCCCCTGTGAGCTCATGTGGCCCCACTGAAATTGTGTGCGGGACAAATGACATACAAGGGTGGTGGCTGGAGGCATGGAGAAAGCCTTTCTTCAGGAAACACTGTTGGAGTGTTGATCTGGAAGATTAGTTGTCCAGTGTGGTGAGGAAAGTGCCTGGGGCCGGCAGGAGCCCGGCAAAATGAAGTGAAAGAATCTAGGGTTGCTCTCTGAGGTGCTTAGACATGTGGCAAAACTTCGTAACAGCCTCCAGTGTAGACTCTTAGCTTATCTCCAGTTGAGTTTGTGTATACAGTCGTAGTACACGCGAATGTGTATTTATTAAATAAACATTTAAACACAGACCATGGCTTTTGATTCCTTGTCTTATCATTTGGAAGGGGTGCTTCTTTTCTGTCGGGGTCATCGACAATTCTACTTGGTTCAGGCCCTTCTCACCTTAGAAAGGCTCTGCTGGAGAAATGATGGGAGTGAGGTCACAAGGGATTTCGTTGGCTTTGCAAAGGATTTGGGGGTCATCTCTCCAGGGCAGTGAAAGCCTTACAAGGGCTTCCGTCCATGTGTGAGACATGTCATGTCCATGTTTGCACATTAATCATCTCTTTCCACTTCGTCCCTGCCTGGTGAGGAAGGTGTTTCTTCTTCTTTTTTTTTTTTTTTTAAAAATTTGTTTCTAATGTTTATTTATCTTCGAGAGAGAGAGAAAGAGACACACACAGAGCGCGAGTGGGGGAGGGGCAGAAACAGAGGGAGACACAGAATCGGAAGCAGTCTCCAGGCTCTGAGCTGTCAGCACAGAGCCCAATGCAGGGCTTGAACCCATGAACCATGAGCTTGTGACCTGAGCTGAAGTCAGACGCTCAACCAGCTGAGCCACCCAGGTGCCCCAAGGTCGTATTTTTACAAACGGGGAAACCAAGGCTAAGAGGCTACGTAATTTCCCCAGGTCACACTGCTAGGAAATAGTGAAGCTGGCATTTTATTACAGGCCTAACCCCAAAACTCAGGCCATCCCCACTGCTTCATAGCCAGCCCACTGCCCTGTGGAGATTTAAGAAGGGTGGGAAATGTCAGGAAGAAGGTGAGGCTTATGGACTGAATTTCATCCCCCCTCAAACATCTATGTTGAAATTCTAATCCTCAGTACTTCAGAATGTGACCATATTTGGAGAAAGGGTCTGCCCAGAGGTAATTTAGTTAAAATGAGGTCATTAGGGTGGGCTTTAATCCAATCAGACGGGAGTCCTCCCAAGGAGAGGACATTTGGGCACAGACATGTACGTGCACAGACACAGGGAGAAGATGGCCATCTATGAGCATAGAAGATGGGACTTAGAAGAAACCAAGTCTGCTGACACCTTGACCTTGGAATTACAGCATCCAGAATTGTGAGAAGAAATTTCTTTCTTTTATTTAAAAAAAATTTTTTTTTAACGTTTATTTATTTTTGAGACACAGAGAGACAGCATGAACGGGGGAGGGTCAGGGAGAGAGGGAGACACAGAATCTGAAACAGGCTCCAGGCTCTGAGCCATCAGCACAGAGCCTGACGCGGGGCTTGAACTCACGAACCGCAAGATCACGACCTGAGCCGAAGTCGGACGCTTAAACGACTGAGCCACCCAGGCGCCCCAAGAAATTTCTGTTAGTTAAACCTCCCAGTCCCTGGTGCTTTGTCATGACAGCCCTAGCGAGCCAAAGAGGGAGTTATTACTATCTTTGTGCTTCTTTGCTGTTACTTTGTAATTGATACTATTCTCTTTTCGCAGGTGGTCTTGGCAGATCTCCTCCACTGGCTACAGACCGTGCTTTGCACACCTGGCCTTCTCCCCGTAATTAAAAATCATCATCAAGTTAACGGTCGAAGCATTATCCTCCCACCATATGATGATCTATAGTAAAATATTGTTGTTTAAGCTAAATCCTGCCAATTATCAATATTAGCCATCCAAGTTGAGATAAAGCCTTAACACTGTTAAACATGTAAGAATGTCGAAACATAACAAAGCTTAAGGATCTTAAAGGTGAGCTGTGAGTCTTAGGAATTTCAGGTACTAGGGATTTATCAGAAGAGAGATGTCTGATGAAGGGAAACGTTTGTCATCTTTTGAAACATCCTTCAAACCTCATGCATAAGGCTGACTGCACTGAAAGGGGTATCTTGGCAGATGGAGAGGTTGAGAAGTCCTGTGTAAATTTACTCTCATTTACAATCTCATGGTTTGTTTGGTTTCACTAATTGAATCAATATTTCTTGTGTATTTTTTTCTTGTCTCTAAAAAAAAGGAAACCCACAAAAATACAGTACCAACCTAATGCCTTTAGGCACTTGTATTCTGTCTTCTGAAGACTTTTTAGTGTTATAATTCCCTCAGCCACTTTGTAATCCTTTATTAAGTTTTAATGTGGCTTAAACTCTCCATCTGTAGACAATATATTATTTCCCCCTCTGCCAGCAGGTCTAAAATTTCCCAGTAGTCTGTTTTAGAGCTCCTTCTGGTGGCTTAAAGCTATTATGACATATCTGCCTCTATTCAATCTCACGGTGCTTGCTAAGACCTAGCCATCAAAACAAAATCATAGACGTTATGTTTGTCGTAGAATGCAATAGAACGATGCTCAGCTTTCCACATTAAGAACAATTCTTCAACTCGTGGCCATCAGAAAAAGGACAGAAGAGTTTCTGGGAGGCAGGTTACCCCTATTCTAGCAAATGGCTGTTCTTTCTCCTGTAACTAAAACATTCTAAAGGATGCATTTCATATTTCCATTGTTCGCTGAATTTGGCTACATTTTTGGTATGTAGTGATGGTGGAGAAAGGGCTTCAGTTTCCTCTTATGTTTTTGCTCGTATTAATATCATTTTGAGAATAAGTATATTAGAGGAGGGCAATGTGATTAATTATTAGCTCCTTTGAGATTTTTTGTTGGTACTTCAACATGGAATGTTAGTAGAAGGAGCTCAATGACTTGTGTTCACAATAGCTCATGTGCCTTATGATTTAAATGTCTGTGTCTTTCTTTTTATTTATTTGCCTTTTATTGTGGCAAAACCACATAATACACATATTATAAAATGTAACGTCTTAACCATTTTAATGTGTGCTGTTTCGGTGCCTTTCTGCACCTTTTTCTGTCTGTTCTATCATATCCTTCTCTGTCATATCATATGAGTTGCAAAGTAAGTACACTTAAGTAGTGACATTTAAATGAAATAAAACATATAAGGATTATAATGATAAATTGGTTTATGTTTTGATATAACCAGAAAACCATGTGAAAAACAAACAAAAGCCAAAAACAAAACAAAACAAAACAAGCCTAGATGTATATCCACATAAGTGTTTTTTCAAAGTCACAATATTGGGAAGTTAAATACTTATTAGAAAAATTTTACCTAAAATTGTGGTATTTACTTTGGAGAACACAGAATGTTAGTTATAGTCTCACTGTTAAAAAGTAATCTGTCTTCAGAAGTGGGTTTGATTTTTGGAGACTGACAGAGGAGAGATGGTTACTAGATAATGAAGCTGGGTAATGTACATGTGGGTCAAAAATAAAACTCAGCTATTAATTAATCAGATGTCTTTTCCTCCATTAGTTGCAAATGGATTTTCCAGGCAATTCCAAGAGAGGATATTTGAAAATATCTTGGGAAATAGCAGCATTTTTGGAATAAAAGAGGAAAATGTGTGCAAGCTATTTAGAGCTTACAACGCATTTTAACTTATATTTTCTCATCTGACCATAACAAACCTGAAAAGTAGGTGAAAGAGATATTATTAATATTAATTATTCTATTTATTACCAACATGCCGATGAGAAAACGGAGACTTGAGGAAGTAAAGTGTTTCATTCAAGGTGCCGTACAAATCCCAAGGTGTGTCTTTTCAGCTGTACCACAGCCTTTCAGGGACTGGCTGTTCACGGTACATTCTATAGCTTATGATATTTTTGGTGTATTAAAAAAATAAGATCCCTCTTATCATAAACCTGTAAATCTCATAACATTCAAAACACCGTTGGATGGGAAGAAAGGCTGAAAGAATATTTCTCCCAAATTGTTAACAAATGGTAACGTGATTTTATTCCCTTCCGGAAACAATAAACATGTATGTGTTGATAATCAGAAAAAGGTGTCATTTGTTAAATCAATTTTAAAAGAACTAATGGCTGAGTTCACAACTGTAGTTTTTCTTCCTTTTTATTAAGATTTTATTTATTTAGAGAGGAATTTAAGGTTCACAATGAAATTAAGGGGAAGGTATGTAGATTTCCCACATACCCCCTGCCCCGCACACGCATAGCCTCCCCGTTATCAGCATCCCCCACCGCAAAGGCATGTTTGCTATAATTGATGATCCTGCATTGACACATCATAATCACCCGAGGCCCATAGTTTACATTACGGTTCACTCTTGGTGGTGTACATTCTATGGGTTTGGACAAATATATAATGACGTGTATCCACCATTATGGTATGATACAGAGTATTTTTACTGCCCCCCAAATCCGCTGAGCTTTAACTATTCATCTCCCAACTCCCCCAGAGAAACCACAGCTTTTTACTGTCTCCACAGTTTTTCCTTTTTCAGAATGTCGTATCAGTTGGAATCATACAGTACATAGCCTTTTCAGATTGGCTTCTTTCACTTAGTTCCTCTATGTCTCTTCCTGACCTGATAAAGCTCATTTCCTCTTAGCACTGAGTAGGATTCCATTGTCTGGATATAGCACAGTTAACGTATCCATTCACCTACTGAGGGACATCTTGTGTTGCTTCCAAGTTTTGGCAATTATGAATAGAGGCTGCTGTAAACAACAGTGTGCAGGTTTTTATGTGTACATGAGTTTTCATCTCCTTCGAGTAAATACCAAGAAACATGACAGCTGAATCACGTGGTCAGAGTATGTCTAGTTTCACACGAAACAGCCCAACTGTCTTCCGAAATGGCTACACCATTTTGCATTCCCAGCAGCAATGACTGTGAGCTCCACCCCCCGCCCCCAACAGTGTTTGGTGTAGCCAGGGTTCTGGATTTTCTTTAATTTGCATTTCCCTGAACTTACGGTTTCTCTAAAGACATTTTTAGAATATTAGAATTGAGATTTTTTTTTTTTTTTTTTTAAATTTTTTTTTTAACGTTTTTATTTTTATTTTTGGGACAGAGAGAGACAGAGCATGAACGGGGGAGGGGCAGAGAGAGAGGGAGACACAGAATCGGAAACAGGCTCCAGGCTCCGAGCCATCAGCCCAGAGCCTGACGCGGGGCTCGAACTCACGGAGCGCGAGATCGTGACCTGGCTGAAGTCGGACGCTCAACCGACTGCGCCACCCAGGCGCCCCTAGAATTGAGATTTTGATTGAAGAGCAATAAGGTTTTTTTGTTTTGTTTTGTTTTGTTTGTTTTTTTAGCTGTGGATAAGTTCTTGAAAAGGTATATAGGAAGAAATTATTCTAAACTCCTTACTAAATAAGAACATATGTGGTGGAGTTGGACTTTTTTCGTGATTTTTGACCTAGTTTTAAAAAATTCTTTGACATTCTTTTTTTTTTAACATTTATTTATTTATGTTTGAGAGAGAGGGAGAGAGGGAGAGAGACAGAGAGAGAGAGAGTGAGCAGGGGAGGGGCAGAGAGCAAGGGAGAGAGAATCCCAAGCAGGCTCCACACTGTCAGCATGGAGCCCGACACAAGGCTCAGTCTCACAAACCATGAGATCATGACCTGAGCTAAAAGCAAGAGCTGGACTGAGCCACCCAGGTGCCCCAAAACTCTTTGAAATTCTAAGGAAAACTATCGACTCTCTCACCAGGAAAATGAATACAATCTCAAAATTTTGCCTGTAGTTTCAGAGAATTTGTGAGTACCTAAACACCATCCATAGACCATATACTACCTACTTTTTTTCTGAGACTTTTTCCAACTATAGAAGTTTATTTTCTTAATGTATTCAATTATATCAACATCTTAATAGGCAGAGTTAAGTTAATATGGCTTCTATAAGAATAGAGAAAATATATCTGTATCAGCATAAAGAGAAGATTATTTTTTTTCATCTCTTCATAAGTAATTTCTTGAATGTGTTAGGATCTTCTTAAGAACCTTTATTCAATCTGTATGCTAGATTTCCTCCTTGCCCCCTCCCTTCCTTTTCTTTCTTTCCAGAAAGGACTTAAGGCAGTTTATGGACATGCACTAAGTAAAACAAGGCAAATGGAAAGTTAATAAAGTGAAAAAACTTGGGCAAAGAGGGACTCAAGGTAGGAACAATAGTTGAAATCATGTTTATCCCTTCTTTGAGGACCTAGAAGTGGACCACCCATTAGAATCTGAGACAGCAGAGAAGGAAATGTGCGTATTAGCTGAATCATTGATCATAAGATAAGAGCTCTCTTTCCCAAGGCTTTTCCTTTGCTTTGCCATTATTCTCTTTCATGGCACAGTGTTCGGTTGTTTTGGGTGGCTGTATTATCTCAATTCTACTGGAATATACTAAAAACCTTTCTTTCTTTCTTTCTTTTTTTTTTTTTTTTTATCTTTTTGTTTCCTCTTTCTTCAAGTAGACTTTTATATTGCTGGGTTTTCTCCTATTCCTACTGATCCATGGTTGACATTCTTAACTAGGAAGAATAATGGTGGAAGAAGTGGTGGATGGTGGACGAAGAAGGCTTAGGGATCCCCAAATGCCAAAATGGGATCAAGTATTTACTCCAGACAGCCACCCCACACTAGAAGCTTTAAAACTCTCCAAGGACATTTATATCTTTAGCAAATAGTCCTCCGGTTCCCTCCCCCTCCCCCCCTCCCCGCCCCCCCCCCCCCCCCCCCCCCCGAGTTAAGTGCTAGATTTCCTGAATAATTTGAGTTGTTAGGCTTGGGGCACAGAGGCTATATCGTTGTATCCACCAACCTTTAATTCATTATTGTTTAGCCCCACTTTTTACTCCTGACTTCTCTCAGAGCTTCTGATGCAGAGCCCAGAGAATTATCCATTTTCCCAAAAGTGGGTTGGTGCTTATCTCTCTTAGAGTACCCTGGGAGAATATTCCTGATGGTTGTTCCCCTGGCCGTGTTTCATCTGACGATACACTCTGACCACTTTATGTGGCCCACCAGTTCATTGAAACCTCTCATATGCTGTTAATAACTCCTCATGCCTGTTGATATTATAGAACGTTCTTTTTCTCTATTTCCCTAATTTTATTTCATTGGGTTTTAAGAGGAATAAAAGGAATTTCCTTTTCATAAGTGTTCAATGGCAGTTTCAGATTTTGCTCTATTAGGGATTCAATGGTGTCCCCCCAAAATTCATAGGTTAAAACTCTAGTCCTCCATGATACTGTATGTAGAGATATAGCCTTTAAGAAAGCAGTAATCACAGTTGAATAAGGTCATCAGGGTGGGACCCTAATCCAATTGAACGGGCATGTATAGGGGGAAGAGATACTAGGAATGCCCATGCATAGAGAAAAGACCGTGTGAGGATACGGTGAGAAGTTGACCATCTGCAAGGCAAAGAAAGAGGCCTCAGAAGAAATGAAACCTGACAACACCTTGATCTTGGGCTTCCTGCCTCCAGAAGAGTGACCAATAAATCTCTGTTTAAGAAATTTTGTTATGGAAGCTTGAGCTAATATGTGCTCTAAGAAAAGTACCCATAGTACAGAGAGTCTATATTACCAGGTAAGTGTTGGGTTTCCTATTTCAGCCGACGCATTCCTGTGAAAGTGAGGGGTCTAGGGAGGATGGATGCTTTATGGAAGAGAAGGCTACTATATTTCTACACAGCAGTGGACTGAGGCAATTCCTAAAGCTGGCTTCAGATATTTCTTGGAAATAGTTTGGGCTGTACATGAATATGTGTGTGCGTGTGCATGTGTGTGTATGCATGTATGCGCAGGTGCGCATAAGCGTTTGTATGTACTAGCAATGGGAAGGCGTTTTTTTTTCTAAGTTTTTAATTAAACTCCAGTTAGTTAACATGCAGTGTAATATCAGTTTCAGTGTACGAAACAGTGATTCATCACTTCCCTACAACACCTGGTGCTCACCCAAACAAGTGCCCTCCTTAATCCTCCCTGTAACCCTCTGGTTAGCATCAGTTTGTTCCCTTTAGTTAAGAGTCGGTGTCTTGGTTTGCCTCTCTCTTTTTTCCCCTTTGCTCACTTGTTTTGTTTTTAAACTCCACATATGAGTGAAATCATGTGGTATTTGTCTTTCTCTGGCTGACTTATTTCACTTAACGTACTCTCTAGCTCCATCCATGTCATGGCAACATAGGAAGATTTCATTCATTCTTTTTATGGTTGAGTAATATTCCATCCCATATACACATCACATCTTTATCCATTCATCAGTCGATGGACACGGGCTGTTTCCATAATTTGGCTATTGGAGATAATGTTGCTATAAACATTGGGGAGCATGTGTCCCTTTCAATTAGTATCTATGCATTCTTTGGGTTAATATCTGGTAGTGCAATTGCCGGATCATATGGTAGTTCTATTTTTAATGTCTTGAGGAAACTCCATATTCTTTTCCAGAGTGGCTACATCAGTTTTCATTTAATGAAAATGTTTTTATAAAGATTATGCTAAAGGCAGAACCCATAATGGAGAAAAGCGATCAACATAACCACATAAAAAGGTAAAAGTTCCTGACAGAAAAAAAAAACCTGTCTCAAACAAGCTTAAGAGGTGAAAAAGTAGGAAAAACACCTGGACAACACATTTAAGACACCTGATCTCAATGTTATTAAAATGGAAAAGGTAAATATAATAGAAAACAAAAGAACAAGCAACTGACAAAGAAAAAATACAAATGTCCAAGAATACTTTTACAAAGTATACCTGGTTTACTAAACCTATACCCCAAATAACACCACCTGGAATGGCATGATTATAATGCTACTTGTCTAAGAATGATTCCACACTAGCTATTTGTATTTATAAAGCCGCCATTGTCTATGGTACACTTTCAGCTAATCACAGCTAGAAACAGAATGGGTCATGTCCTCAGCCATGAACTTTGGCATATCATGTTGAACTCTAAACTAGTAACTGCTAGGGGCACCTGGGTGGCTCAGTTGGTTAAGCGTCTGACTTCGGCTCAGGTCACGATCTCACCATTGGTGGGTTTCAGCCCTGCATCGGGCTCTGTGCTGATGGCTCAGAGCCTGGAGCCTGCTTCGGATTCTATGTCTCCCTCTCTCTCTGCCCCTCCCCCGCTTGAGCTCTGTCTCTCTCCGTCTCTCAAAAATGAATAAGCATTAAAAAAATAAATAAACTAGTAAGTGCTATGCCAAATTAAATATATTCTGCTAAATGTGATATTTATTGCTGGCTCTGTTTGATTTGCATCTGAAAATAATTTTCACCTGTAATGGCTGAAAAAGTGTTGAACTATGCAAAGAATCCAAGATGGTGCATCACTCTGAATATTAAAATGCAGATCACACAGCAGTTGCTTAAAGTATCTTTTAGGAAACAGTTGAGGATATAGAATGTGTAACAGTCAACTTTTTTTTTTTTTTAACATTTTTTTTTTCAACGTTTATTTATTTTTGGGACAGAGAGAGACAGAGCATGAGCAGGGGAGGGGCAGAGAGAGAGGGAGACACAGAATCAGAAACAGGCTCCAGGCTCTGAGCCATCAGCCCAGAGCCTGACGCGGGGCTCGAACTCACGGACCGCGAGATCGTGACCTGGCTGAAGTCGGACGCTTAACCGACTGCGCCACCCAGGCGCCCCAACAGTCAACTTTTAAGATGGGTGTATTAGAGTCCTATGGCTGTTATAAAAAAAAAAAAAAAGTACTACAAACTCAGTGACTTAAAACAACAGAAATACATTTGTCCACCGTACTGGAGGCCAGAAGTCTAAAATAGGTCACCGAGCCAGAACCAAGTTGGCGGCAGGGCTACGCTTCCTTTGCAGGTGCCGCGGGAGAATCCATTCCTTGCCTCTTCCGGCTTCCGATGGTTCTCAGAACCCCAGGTGGCCACATCTCCAAGTCCCTCTCTGCTCCCCATTTACATGACCTTCTCTGTGAGTCTGTGAAAAAGCCCTCTGCCACTCTTGCAAGGACACTTGGAATGGCAGGCAGTAATGTCATTCACCTGGAACGTGCAGAATTATTTCCCCATCTCAGGATCCTCAGCTTATTCACATCTGCAGGGACTTTGCCATACACGGTAACGATCACAGATTGCAGGAATTAGGACTCGATAACTTTTGGCCGTGGTGGGGGTTAAGATTCTGACACTAATTACAATGTCTGTGTGTGTGGGGGGGGTTGCGTGGGGTGTGTGTGTGTGTGTGTGTGTGTGTGTGTGTCTGTTTTCCATGCCATCAAGCAATTCTGGAACACCAGCTAGGTGTCCTACAATTCAACTCAATTCTGACATCATCTACCAGGAGACGGGGTCAGATCCCACAGGTGAAGGGTTCAGTCCTACAGACTGTCCCCACGTCCCACTTCAGATGCTAAGTCCAGTTTGTCCCCTGTGCTTCTGACTGACTGGCTGTGGATCAGAGGTTCCAACCACCCCCCTCCCCCCCTTGTGTTCAATTAATTTGCTAGAGCAGCTCACAGAACTCAGAGACTAACACTTTACTTCCCGGATTACTGGGTCATTATGAAAAGACAGTAACTCAGGAAGAGTCAGATGGATGAGTTGCGTAGGGCAAGGTGTGAAGAAAGGGGCACAGGGCCTCCATGCTCTCTGAGTGGTCTACTCTCCAAATCTCCATGCATTTACTAACCTGGAAGGTTTTGTCACAGCTGTCTGCTACTGGGGTAAATCCTGAGCTAGCATGATTGAGAGGCAGGGGTTTCTTTCTTTGTCCGTCCTCCATCATGGAATGTAGGCTTTACCTTTTGCGCAGCAAACTCTCAAGTCTGGGACGCTGATCATCTTTACCTCAGTTCATGAGATGATGGTTGCAAATCAGGAAAAGCAAACCGAAAGGATATCTGTCAGCCCCACTCCTCCCGCTGCCCCAGTGCTCGGCTTCTGTAGAGAATGTGTCTCTCAGGGAGAAGCTGGCCATTGTCCCCACCCTCAGCTCCAGAACCCTGACTTAGAGATTTTATCTGGCTTGGAGAAGCAAGCTGCAAAATAAAGAGCTTCTGGGGCACCTGGGTGGCTCTGTCGTTAGGCATCTGACTTTGGCTCAGGTCATGATCTCAGAGATCCTGAGTTTGAGCTCTGATTTGGGTGCACTTGAGCCCTGCATCAGATGAGCTCAAGCCCCACATGGGGGGAGCTCATGCCCTGCATAGGGTGAGCTCAAAGCCCTGCTTCGGGTGAACACGGACCCACTTCCGGTAAAACAGGAGCCCCACTTTGGGTGAGCCCTGCCTCTCTCTCTCTCTCTCTCTCTCTCTCTCTCTCTCTCTCTCTCTCCCCACCTCTATCTATTTATCTTTGCCCCTTGTGGGATTCTCTCTCTCTGCCCCTCGCTCACTTGTGCCCTCTCTCTCAAACAAACAAACAAACAAACAAACAAAAAACCCCAATAAAAACACAAATAGCTTCTAATCTTTTCCCAAAGAAACCAACTCCTTTTGCAATAGAGTCTGGAGGAAGTCAAGCCTAGGGGTGACCTTAAAAATCACAGAGGTTGTGATGAAAGACAATTGGAGGAGACTCAATATACAAATGAAACTGTAGGCTGGCTAGTTGGAAGCAGAGAATCAGGGAAGAAGACAGCTGGCAGAAAATCTTGCATTACGGACTGCATGTTTGTGTTCCCCTAAAATTCATATGTTGACGCCCTAACTACCAGTGTTAGCAGCTTAGGCCTCGGGGAAGTAATTAGGTTTAGTTGAGGTCATGAGAACGGAGCCCTAATGATGGGCTTAGTGCCCTCCTAAGAGGAAACACCGGGGTGTTTGCCTCCTCTTCCTCTCTCTGCCATATTAGGACATAGTAAGAAAGCAGCTTTCTACAAACCAGGACCCTCACCAGGAGGTGAATCTGCCTATGCCATGATCTTGGACTTCTCAGCCTCCAGAACTGTGAGAAATATTGTTTTAGCACCCCAGTTTGTGGTTTTTTTTTTTTTTTTCTTTTCATTACAGCCTGATTCCACTAACACTCCTCCTGAAGTCAGAGCAAATATCAGACAGAGGCTTCAGAAACTATTCTGAGGGGCGCCTGGGTGGCGCAGTCAGTTGAGCGTCCGACTTCAGCCAGGTCACGATCTCGCGGTCCGTGAGTTCGAGCCCCGCATCGGGCTCTGGGCTGATGGCTCGGGGCCTGGAGACTGTTTCCGATTCTGTGTCTCCCTCTCTCTCTGCCCCTCCCCCGTTCATGCTCTGTCTCTCTCTGTCCCCAAAATAAATAAAAACGCTGGAAAAAAAATTAAAAAAAGAAACTATTCTGAGAAGCCATAATTTGATTGGATTTGTTTTCAAAACAGTTTATGACCCAGGGCATTGCTGGAAACAATTGAGCAATCAGCTGACAGTTGGTGGAGATGGGCATTTGGATGTGGTAAAGGAGAGAGAAGAAAAGAGCCCTAGGACTCATGCACCATGACTGCCGACCTTGCAGGGTGACTGTGGATATATTCCAGCCTGTGCCTCCCTGAGGAGAAACAACAGAAACTTATACTGTATGAGGGGAAAAGGGACTTCTCTAAAATCATCCAGACAGTCATGACGCAAATGAACAAGCACATAACAACAACAGATCTG
Organism: Felis catus; assembly: GCF_018350175.1. Lineage (NCBI taxonomy): Eukaryota > Metazoa > Chordata > Mammalia > Carnivora > Felidae > Felis > Felis catus. The sequence goes on from NC_058385.1 coordinate 10,364,121, forward strand.
GTGTGGGGGGTGGCTAGTACCCAGAGCTGCTATGACATGTTATCTAAAATATCCAATTTGCCACAAAAAATTACGAAGTGTAAAAGGAAACAGAAAAGCATGACCCATATACTGGGGAAAAAGGCACTGACAGAAACCTTCTGTGAGAGTAACTGGATGTTGGATGTAGCAGGAAGATTTCAAAATAGCCCTTATAAACATGTTCATAGAATCAAAGGACATCATGATTAAAAAAACAAAGGAAGAAGATATGGGATGTCTGGGTGGCTCAGTCGGTTAAGTGTCTGACTCTTGATTTGGGCTCAGGTCATGATCCCAGCATTGTGGGATCAAGCCCCACGTTGGGTTCTGTGCTGACATCTTGGAGTCTGCTTGGGATTCTCTCTTTCTCTCTCTTTTTCTAATCCCCCCCCCCCTCCGATTCCTGTGCTCTTTATCTCTCTCTCTAAAAAGAAAAAGAAAAGAAGAAATAAAGGAAGGTATGATGACAATATCACATCAAATAGAGAAATAGCAATAAGGAAATGGAAAAAAAAGAGCTGCATGGAAATTATGAAGTTGAAAAATAAAATAACTGAGATAAAAAATTCTCTAGAAGCCATATGCTTCAGCAATTGTGCTCTTTATTATTTACCCAAATGAGTTGAAAACTTATATCCACACACACCTGCACACAAATGTTTTTCATTCATAATTATTCATAATTCTACTCACAGTTCTAAACTTGGGAGTAACCAAGATGCCCTTCAGTAGGGGAATGTTCGGGCAAACCGTGATAGCCCCATATCATGGGATTATTCAGCAATAAAAAGAAATTAGCTGTCCAGTCATATAAAGACATAGAAGACCTTGAATGTATATGGCTAAGTGAAAGAAGTCAATGTGATATTCTATATGATATTCTACAAAGAGAAAACTCTAGAGATAGTAAAAGATGAGTGGTTGTTAAGGTGCTAGCAGGAAAAACGAAGGGGCAAAGAGGTGGATCAAGGGGATTTTAGGGTAGTGAAATTATTCTATATGATACTGTAATGGTAGATTCATGACATTATACGTTTGTCAAATACATGGAAGTGTATGGCACAAAGAATGAACTTTAATGTATACTATGACCTTTGGTTAATGGCAATGTGTCAGAATTGACTCATTAGTGACAACAAATATACCACAATAATTCAACATGTTATAACAGAAGAGACCGTGGGGGAGAAAGCATACTTGGGAACTCACTGGACTGTTCAACTTTTTTGTAGACCTAAAAATGTTCCTCAAATAAGCTTATTAATTAAAAAGTGTTCACTAGAGGGACTCCCCAGTACTTTGGAAGTGGCAGAAAAAAGAATACATGAACTTGAAGAGAGATCGGTAACAGATTATTTAAGCTGAAGAGTAGAGTGAATAAGGAATGAAGAAAAAAGAAGAGACCCCAGAGAAAGGTGAGACAGAATAAACAGCACCAATTCATACAAAACTGGAGAGGAGAGGAGGGTGAGGAAGAAGCAGAACAATATTCAAAGCAATGGCTGAAAACTTCCCAAATTTAATTAAAAATCAGCAACTTGCATATTCAGGAAGCTCAAGAAACTCCAAGCAGGATAATGAAGAGTGATCTATTAAGAGGGGCGCCTGGGTGGCTCAGTCAGTTAAGTGTCCAACTCTTCATTTCAGCTCAGGTCACGATCCCAGGGCGTGCGATCCAGCCCCACGTTGGGCTCTGCACTGAGCGTAGAGCCTGCTTGAGATTCTCTCTCTCTCTCCCTCTGCCCTGCTCCTGCTCTGCTCGTGCTCTCTCTCTCAAAATTAACAAAACAAAGTGATTTACTAAGAGACACGATATAGTAAAAATTCTGAAAGACAAGGTAAAAACCTTAAAATCAGCAGGAGAAAAATGAACGACTCATTATTTACAAGGGACCCCAATAAGACTAACAGTTGACTTCTCAGCAGAAATGGGGTAACATAATCAAAGTGCTGAAAGACGAAAATAGCTATCAACCTAGAATCTTATATTCAGCAAAATTATCTTCCAAATGTGAGATAAAGGTGAAAGTGAAATAAAACCTAACCACTAAACAAAACATGAGAGATTTGTTGCTAGTGGACTTGACTTCCAAAGAGTATTAGAAGTAGTTCTTCAAGGGGGAAGCAAGTGACTCCAGATGGTAATTTGAATCCACATCTCCCCGCCTCCCCCATCCCAGATAAAGAGTGCTAGTAAAGATAATTATGTTATTATAAAGATAGTATAAATGCACAGTTTCCTCCTTTTTCTTTTTAACTGATTTAAAACGCAATTACAGGGGCACCTGGGTGGCTCAGTTGCTTAAGTGTCTGAATTCAGCTCAGGTCATGATCTCACATTTCGTGAGTTCAAGCCCCGCGTAGGGCTCTGTGCTGACAGCTCAGAGCCTGGAGCCTGCTTCAAATTCTGTGTCTCCCTCTCTCTCTCTCTGCCCCTCCCCTGCTCGGACTCTATCTCTGTCTCTCTCAAAAATAAATAAAAATTTATTTTATTTTATTTTTTGATCATTAGTTATTTATTTTTTCAGTATATGAAATTTATTGTCAAATTGGTTCCCATACAACACCCAGTGCTCATCCCAAAAGGTGCCCTCCTCAATACCCATCACCCACCATCCCCTCCCTCCCACCTCCATCAACCCGCAGCTTGTTCTCAGTTTTTAAGAGTCTCTTATGCTTTGGCTCTCTCCCACTCAAAAATTTTAAAAAGTAAATAAATAGAATGTAGCTACAAAAAATAATATGTATATAATATATTGCTGGGCCTTTAACATACATAAATGCAACATAATATATTTGTCAATAATAGCACAAAGGAGATATGTGGGAGCAAAGCTGTGTGGGGCTAAGGAAATGACTACAGATGATAAAATAATTAACAATGTATCATTGGGTTGAAACATTAGTAAGTGTAATGTGTATTACTGGAATTAAGCCTACATACTTTTAAAACTGATACTGATACAGTAAACTGTAGACTCTGGGGCAATTACTGAAACAAATTAAACAGACAGAAAAAAAAACTCTAAAAAATATAGTGCAAAAAATCAGTAATGATATTAAAGTGTTATGTTTGAAACATTAGTAAGTGTAATGTGTATTACTGGAATTAAGCCTACATAATTTTAAAGCTGATACTGATACAGTAAACTGTAGACTCTGGGGCAATCACTGAAACAAATTAAACAGACAGAAAAAAAAAAACTCTAAAAAATATAGTGCAAAAAATCAGTAATGATATTAAAGTGTTATGTTAGAAAATATTCACTTAATGTAAAAGAAAGCAATAAAGGAAATATAAAGGAACAAAAAGGCATGAGACATATAGAAAAGAAAGTAAAATGGCAGATATAAATTCAACTATGTTAATAGAAAGATTAAATATGTGAAGGGATTAAATAATTCAATCAAAAACCAGTGACTGTCAGGCCGGATAAAAAGCATGAACCAGCTATAAGTTGTCTGTAGGAGCCATGTTTTAGATTAAAGATGAAAATAGATAGAAAATAAAAGGATGGAAAGGTAATAAAAGGTTTAATCTATTAGAAGATACAATACTAAATTGTGTTACTTAATAATAGAACACCAAATTAGTAAAAAAGAACAGAAATGAAAACAGATATAGATAGTTCAAGAATAATAGTTGGAGACATCAATACCCCACTTTCAATAGTGGATAGAACAATTAGACAACCAAAAAAGAAATAGAAGACTTGAGCATATTATAAACCAACAATACCTAACAGACATCTGTAGAATCCCCTCACCCAGTAATCATAGAATATGCGGTGTTCTCAAATGCATGACAGTATCCGTCATTAGGGAAATGCAAATCAAACACAGAAAGATATACCAACTCACACCCATTAGGATATTGAGAATAAAAAAAATCAAGGGGCGCCTGGGTGGCTCAGTCGGTTGAGCCTCTAACTTTGGCTCAGGTCATGATCTCACAGTTCATGAGTTTGAGCCCTGCGTCGGGCTCTGTGCTGACAGCTCAGATTGTGTGTCTCTCTCTGCCCCTACCCTGCTCTCTCTCTCAAAAATAAATAAACTAAAAAAAAAAAAAAAAAAAAAATCAAATAGCAGCAAGTGATGACAAGGAGGTGGACAAATCAGAACCCCCACACCTTGAAATAAAAAATGGTGCAGCCACTTTAGAAAACGGTCTGACAGTTCCTTAAATAAACATATAGTTACAATATGACTCTGAAATTCTACTTCTACTCCTAGGTATTTACTCAACAGAATTGAAAGCACGTCCACACTGAAACTTGCGCAAAACTATTTATGGTAGCATTATTTATAATAGTCCAAAGTGGAAACAACCCAAATGTCCACCAAGTGATGAATGGAAAAACAAAATGTGGTAGATCCATACAGTGGAATGTTATTTGGCCATAAAAAGGAATGAAGTACTGAGAGATGCTACAACATGAATAAACTAAAACTGAACGAAGTCTCTAGCAAAAGGTGACATAGTGTACGATTTCGTTCGAGTGAAATGTCCAGAACAGGGAAATCTGTAGAGATACCAAGTAGATTAGTGGTTGTCTGGGGCTGCTGGGGGGTGGGGGACAGAGGGGAGCCTAGGGACCTGGGGGTATGCTAGCTAAAGCTTACAGGGTTTCTCTTCTGGGTGATGAAAATGTCCTAAAATTGACCATAGTTATGGTTGCACATATTTGTGAATATGCTAAAAACTTTTGAATTGTACACTTTTAAGTTGATTATGTGGTATATTAACTATATCTCAATAAAGCCATTTTAAAAAGAATAGATTTTAGGGGCTCCTGGGTGGCTCAGTCAGTTAAGTGTCTGACTTTTGATTTCTGCCCAGGTTGTGATTTTGTGCTTATTAAGATCAAGCCCCTCATCAGATTCTACGCTGAGTGTGGAGCCTGCTTAGGATTCTTTCTCTCCGTCTCTGCTCCTCTCCCACATGTGTGTGCTCTCTCTCTCTCTCTCTCTCCCTCGCTCTCTGCTCCTCCCCCACATGTGCACACCCTCTCTCTCTCAAAATAAATAAATAAACAAAAAAAAACATAATAGACTTTGTAGATAAGTATTTATTGACACTGGGTGATGTTTAAAGGCAGAATAGAAAACAATATGCATGATCTTAGTTTTTAAAAAATATGTTTATATACACAGAAAAATTTATGGAAGAATTAAGTGTTAAATGGTTATCCTCATTGTTGGGATTATGAATATTTTAATTTTACTCTTTCTATTGGTGCTATCTACATACAGTGAATATGTCTATGCATCTCTGCCAACTTTGTGATGGGAAAAATCCTTCAAAATTATTTGATGTCTGCTTTAACACAAACAAAATTACAGAGAATGTTCTGGCAAAACTATCTTGAAAAATTCTCAAAGAAAAATTTTAAGCAAGCATCTACCCTTTTATAAAGAAAAGTCTCAGCAAAAGACTCATAGAATCTGTACCTTTGAACAATATAACCTAGATTACCCTTCAAGATTAACTGCCTGGGTAGGGCGCCTGGGTGTCTCAGTTGCTTGATTGTCTGTCTGACTTCGGGTCAGGTCATGATCTCATGGTTCATGAGTTCAAGCCCCACGTTGGGCTCTGTGCTGACAGATCAGAGCCTAGAGCCTGCTTCAGATTCTGTGTCTCCCTCTCTCTCTTCTCTTGCCCTGCTCATGCTTTGTTTCTCTCTCTCTCTCTCTCAAAAATATATAAACATTAAACAAATTGAAAAAAAAAGATTAATTATGTGGGTAATGTATATCCTGGTAAATGGCAGGGCTTTACCCAATGGGATACTAGGATTCTAGCCCATTAAATGTAAAATAATATCTATGAAAAGCACAACATTGACTGAAATGGTTATCTTAAGACTTTCTTTTTAATAGCAATTAGTTTTTTAAAAAAGTCAGACTAGGACAATAAGACCTCGCTATCTGTGTTTGGACACATCTTTGTTCTTTTTCTTTTCTTTTCTTTTCTTTTCTTTTCTTTTCTTTTCTTTTCTTTTCTTTTCTTTTCTTTTCAATGTTTATTTATTTTTGAGAGAGAGAGAGACAGAGCATGAGCAGGGGAGGGGCAGAGAGAGAGGGAGACACAGAATCCAAAGCAGGTTCCAGGCTCTAAGCTGTCAGCACAGAGCCCGACGTGGGGCTCAAACTCAGGAACTATGAGCCAAAGCAGGACACTTAACCGACTGAGCCACCTAGGCGCCCAAGGACACATCTTTTTTTCTAATTGAAAGTGTGAGGTATGGGAATGAAAGCTGGTGCAGCCACTCTGGAAAACAGTATGGAGGTTCCCCAAAAAACTAAAAATAGAACTACCCTACGACCCAGCCATTGCACTACTAGGCATTTATCCAAGGGATGCAGGTGTGCTGTTTCGAAGGGACACGTGCACTCCCATGTTTAGAGCAGCACTATCAACAGTAGCCAAAGTATGGAAAGAGCCCAAATGTCCATCGATGGATGATGGATAAAGAAGATGTGGTGTATATACACAATGGGGTATTACTCGGCAATCGAAAAGAATGAAATCTTGCCATTTGCAACGACGTGGATGGAACTGGAGGGTATTATGCTAAGTGGCATTAGTCAGAGAAAGACAAATATCATATGACTTCACTCATATGAGGACTTTAAGAGACAAAACAGATGAACATAAGGGAAGGGAAACAAAAATAATTTAAAAACAGGGAGGGGGACAAAGCAGAAGAGGCTCATAAATATGGAGAACAAACTGAGGGTTACTGGTGGGGTTTGGGGAGGAGGGATGGGCCAAATGGGTAAGGGGCATAAACGAATCTACTCCTGAAATCATTGTTGCACTATACGCTAATTTGGATGTAAATTACAAAAATAATAATAATAATAATAATAATAATAATAAATTAATTAAATTAAATTAAATTAAAAAAAAAAGAAAGTGTGAGGTAGAAGAATGGAGGAGGGACCCAGGAATCATCCAGTTCATTCAAAAGTATCATTACATCTTTTAAAAAATATTGAAATGAGCAAATAAAATACTGTGCATTTTTATACTGTAAACAGAAATATAAGGTATCTGTGGTAAGGATGTGGGAGAAATATAGGTATTTATACAATAGATTTTTTTTTTACAAATCTCTCAAACATCAATTTCATCAATAGGCAGATGCATTATTACTAGAGTAAGAATATGGTTGCCTAAAATTACCACCCACCCAATTTTTTCCCCCTCTCTCTGTTGCAATTCCAAACAGAAAAATACTTAGAGCCTGTAAGCCTGCAACTAGAAGTGCTTTTTTTTTCTTTATCATATCAGTGTAACAGTTCTTCCTTTTACTCCCAAGTGCCTCAGTTCCTATGATAATTTATCTTAAATAAATAATAAGGGCATTTTAGCGTCACAGTTTGAAGTACAGTATTTTCATGGATTTCAACTTATTTTGCACATTTCTCTGTAAGCATATTAAATGTGAACTTTTCAAATGGAGAGAAATGCATATAAGCCTAATGGGAGCAAGAATCAGGAAGTAATTCAGTTACAACATTATAGTTAGCATTGATTAAACACTTAACTATGTACCAAGCACTCCTAGGCACTTCACGTGCACTATCTCTTTTAATCCACACAGCAAGCTAAGAGTCTATGCATCCTGTTTAACATGACCACACATTCAGCACGTGAAGCTTGAACCAGGCCTGTCCCTCTCTAATATCTAGGATTTTTCTATAATACTCCCACGAGAATGAGACGATACCTTTCTGATAGTCTTGTAGCCCTGATTCATTTATGTGTATAGCCTTTGCATTAATGTTGGACTTTTGGTTAAGAATTTGGGCTCTAGGGTGCCTGGCTGGCTCAGTTGTTAAGCATCTGGCTTCGGTTCAGGTCATGATCTCATGGTTTGTGAGTTCAAGTCCCATATCGGGTGAGCTCGAGCCCCACTTTGGGTGAACACGAGCCCTGCTTTGGGTTAACCCTGCTTCTCTCTCTCTCTCTCTTCCCCTCTCTCTGTCCCTCCTGGGATTCTCTCTCTCTGCCCCATACTCACTTGCGCCCTCTCTCTCTCTCAAAAAAAAAAAAAAAAAAAAAAAAAAAGAATTTGGGCTCTAGGGTCAGATCTGGGTTCTGGGTTCATGCTACTTACTCTGTGTACAGTCTTGGGAAGTCGACTAAGTGTAGCCAAGTTTCCTTATCTGGGAGAGGGGTAGAATAATATTAATGTCATAGAATTGTTGTGAAGAGTAAATGTAATTTCTATGTATAAATTCTTGGCACTGCTAAGTAATTGTTAGTTCTTACCATGGTAATGAGAAAATTGTCCTGTTGAATTCGTCTAATAAGATCCCACCCCGTTGGTCATGCTGCAAGAAATGACCCTTGCAAGAAATTCTTCCCTTGTAAGAAATTCCTATTGTAAGCCATGTTTGGGATTAGAATGTTCTGGTCAGGGAATGAGGCCTTATAGGTTGACTTTGAACTAGGGTAAATCACTTTTGCTTCTTCGGGGTAGACTCAGGAGCCTCTATGCCATTGATGGCATTCTTGCATGGTGTAGAAACAATGGCTTCTTCCTTAATGTGGCAAGTTGTGTTCTAACCAAGGAGACACATCTCCATTATCTTGGGGACCCAAAGTACCCGAGGTCTTCTGCCTGCAGGTTCCCAGAGCAGCCACATCCAGTGGGTCACAGAAAATTACACTCTGGCTTATAGTTTCCTTCTGTTATCATCAGGACTTTAGTAAAAACTGACCACATATTTCAGTCTGGTCTCAGCTCTGCTGTGGGAGATTAAGGGAAGGGTCTGTGTTCGCGCTTTTGCTGGAGTGAAAGCAAGGGCCGTGGTTTAATAGTCTAAATTGTTACATGTATAATACTCTTTTCTACATGTATTAGTACTTTATTGAAACTGGTAGTCAAATGTGTTAGGTTGGTTTTCAACTCAAAATTTGTTCACGATACTGACATAGATAACACTGAAATGAATCTATGAATTTGTTTCATTCTGTCATTCAGTCATTCACATAAATAGATAGATAGATAGATAGATAACTAATTATAAACCAAAGATTGTTCTAAGTGTTGGGGATACAAATTTTTTTAATGTTTATTTATTTTTGAGAGAGAGAGACAGAGAGAGAGACACACAGAGAGAGAGAGAGCAGGGGAGGGGCAGAGAGAAAGGGAGACACAGAATCTGAAGCAGGCTGCAGGCTCTGAGCTGTCAGCACAGAGCCCGACATGGGGCTTGGACTCACGAACTGTGAGATCATGACCTGAGCTGAAGTCAGACGCTTAACCAACTGAGCCACCCAAGGGACCCTAAGCATTGGGGACATAAAGCTGATCCTTACTTCATGGAAGACAGATACGTAGCAGGGAATATGGGTACCCAAATAAATTACACCGCATTGTGTACATGGTAAAACACAACAAGAAAAAAATTGGGACTCTAGCAGAAATAATTCTCTGGGATAAATACAGATCTACAAACAATAAGATATCTTCAAATAGCAATGGACTAGATATTGGACATACCCCAAAAGTCAAATGTCCTATGTCCACTGTTACAACCCTTGAAGAAGATACTAATATTATTCCCATTTGACTTGTGGAGAACTGAGGTATAGAGAAAGGTTTTTCCATACTATCCCTGTGAGCAGAAATTGGGGGGCAAAAGTTTGAATAGAAGCAGAATTTGCCTATCTCAAGTTATCCCCCCCAAACATATTTAGCCATCTCAGTGAGAAAGAGAGTAGCTACAATGCAGAAACACACCTAACCAAGAGTTTGAGGCAAATATAATCAATAATGATACATTACTTTGGAATTTTGGAAACAAAATATTAAACACAAATCATTAATAAAAAGGTTATAATAAATTACGAACATTTACTCATCAAGACACCTTAGAAAGGATGAAAAGGCAAGAGACAGAGTAGAAGATATTTACAACATACATAAATGATGAAGATCATATCCAGGTTATATAAAGCCATCCAAAAACCAATATGAAAAAGACAATGCATCAAAGAATAGTCAAAGTCTTTAACAAGCTGTTTAAAAAGGAGAAATTGCAATGGCCATGAGGCATATAAAAATATTCTTAACCACACTGATAATCAGGGAAATGCCAACTTAAACCAAAATGTAATAGCATTACTACCCAGCAGACTGTTTAAAAGAAATGAAAAAGAGAAGTAATAATAACAATTTTGGGCAGGGTCTGGACCACCAGGAGTTCTCATACTGCTGGTGGAAGTGTACATTTATACAACTGCTTTAAGAAAACTTCCTGGCATAACCTAGTAAAATTGAAGATGTGCATTCCCCAAGACTGAGCAATGCTACTCTTATGTTTATATCCTCTAGATACATCTTCAGAACTGCACGTAAGAGGCACCAAAACACAGATGAACACATTTGTAGCTGCATGATTTATAAAATCCTCGACGAGGCCCCCAGATATTCACCTACAGCAGAATGGATTAATAATTCATACAATGGAATATAATATAGCAACAAGAATGGACTCATTAAACACCTTTCAAAGTAGATGAATCTTAAAAATCTATGGTCAAGAGGATGGTTAAGTGGAAAAAGCCAGTCACCTAGATGCACACACGCATACCCCACGTACTCTGTGATTCTATTTAGGCAAAACCAAAATATTTTATTTAAAGATACTTTGAAGCTAAATTATAAACAAGAATGAAGGAGCAACCAGGATTCTTCTGAGGTCCTGAGAAGTCTCCATTTTATAACTTAGGTATTTGTTACCTAACTACTTTATAATAATCTGTTAAATTGTACATTTATGCAAAAAAGAAAGAATATGATAGTCATTCAGCCATTTTGGGGGGCGAATCACAATTTCCTGGTGTCACAAAAATATTTAATAAGCAATGCAGTGTGCTTAAATGCTGAATTTTTACAATCCTGAATATTTAGGCTTTTCTGAACTTTGATAGTCATATATTTTTTATCATAAGTGTTGCAGACAGAAAGATTCTTAACAAAATTTGTTGACAATGACAATCTGTTTTATCAAATTTTGCAGAAAATGTGGGCCAATTTCTTTTATTGTAACCATATGTAATGTGAAACTAAAAGTCAAGATTTTCCTTAATTTACTCCATTTTCAGTAAATGCCTTCAGGCATAAGAGGGGGCTGAAGTGTCTGCAAGTCAGATTGTAATAAAAACCTCCAGGAAGGACACTTCTTCCACTGGTCCACTTGATGGCACTGAACTAACATAGAATGAGGGCTAATCCTCCATAGATGTTTGATGCATTAATGTGTTTTCATAATCTTAGACCCTGTGAATTCTAAAGGTCTTTTTTGGCTTAGGGTTGTGGATATATCCTGTAGGGAAAAAAAATGGTTTAAAAAGTCCTAAAGAATTAAAGCCGGTTTTCAGCATTAAAGAAAGATGTGTTAAAACTCTCAAGGACACACACGTAGAGCTTTTCACGTCCTCTTGTCTCGTGCTTCTTCCAAATGATGAACCTGAGGGAAATAGATAACTTGGGTTCCAAGATTTTAGAAGATCAAGCTTGATAGATAACATATGCCCTGCAAGATTTTAAACCAAATTCTTTGGTGGGGGAAATGAAACGGGGAATATTTTGCCGATGTGTCGGGCCGGTGACCTGGGCTGGGTTGCTTAAACAACAAACATTTATTTCTCACAGTTCTGGAGGCCGGGGCTCTGAGATCAACATGTTGGCAGATCCAGTGTGTGGTAACAACATGCCTCCTGATTGCAGATGAGGGTGTCCTCACAGGGCAGAGAGGGGCAGGGGGAGCAGGGTCCCCTGTCTTTTCTTACAAGGGCACTAATCCCATTCACGAGGGCTCCCACCCTCATGACCTATTTCCTTCCAAAAGACCCTGCTTCTTAAGACCACATTGGGGATTAGGATTTCAGCATATGAGTTTGGGGGGAGGGACACAAATATTCAGTCCATATGCCATGTTTCACGCCCTGAATAGCAGATCCAGGAAGGGGAAGAGCCTTTGTGCGCTGGCAGTGAGGACGCAGTTAACTAGGTCTGGGTTCTGCAGTTTAAGGAGAGATGTTGTTTTCCTTCATGGAGGAGCATCTTTGCTTAGATCTTACAGCAGAATAAGGGTTTTTTGGTTTTGTTTGTTTGTTTGTTTTTGCTCTGGCTCCTCATCTGTAAGCAATGGGAAGTGATTCTTGGCCAGTGAAGAGAATTGGTCCACAGAAGAATTGGGAGAAGCTACCATTCCTTTTGGGTGCATTTGCTGAAAATGGAGTAAATTAGGTAGACTTGACTTCTAGCTTCACATCACCTCTGGCTACAAAGAAGGAAATTGTCCTATGCATTCTCTGAGTGAAATAGTTTTGCTCTAATTGTATCAGGATTTGGAATTATAAAACCATAGGCAAACCTGCTGGTGCTACACGGAGTACCAAAAATGGTCATCAAGAAAACTGCGAGGGTGTCTCTTTTTAGATTAACCTCAACAGACCCTTGCAATTTCGTCTAAATTCTTTTTTTAAATCTTTTTTTTTTATTTATTTATTTTGAGAAAGAGAGAAAGCACATGAGCAGGAGAGGGCAGCGAGAGAAAGAGAATCCCCAGCAGGCTCTGCGCTGTCAACAGAGAACCCAGTGCAGGGCTTGATCTCATGAACCATGAGATCATGACCCGAGCTGAGATCAAGAGTCAGAGGCTCAACTGACTGAGCCACCAGGGCACCCCTTTCATCTAAATTCTTAAACTAAATTGTGCCAGGGTTTCCCCTTCTGTGTGAGGATTCCAGTGGGGTGTTTGCCTATCAATGGCCTCTGCAGGTGGGTCAGTGCTGTTTCCAGGGGTGGGGACAGAAAGCTACCTGAGAGCAGGGACTGTGCTTTTTCATCTCTGTTTCTTACAACAGAAAACCCAATGACTGAGAGAGGGACACTCACTAAACATGAGTAAGATGAATTGTCATTCTGTTCAATCTAAGACCTGATCTATTTCCTTCCTTTCTGTAAGGGCTTGGCTGTGTAGCACGCTATATATGAATTAAGGTCACCGTATCTTAGAAGGAGAAAAACTGGATAGAAAATGAAATGCATCTTGTGCATGGTTTTAAGCCTTCAGGTTGTGCTTTTAAAAATAAAGCACCACACACTGTGCTTTCCTTACCGCTTCCTTCCTCTGGCTGCAGAAAAACACAGTTTTGTCCACAATACTTCAGATGATGCTTATTTCCCTCCAGAACTGAAAAGGTTTAAGTGCACACTCCTTCAGCATTATTTGACAATATGAAACCATTTTCGTTGTCGATTAAGTTTTAAGATGTTAACCGTGAGAAACAAAAAATAGATGTATTACTAGGTATTAAAAATAAGCAGATGCATGTTTTGGACTTTTAAAAATAGCAAAAATGAAGAAAATCCACAGAGGCTGAAACACGCACACATAAAAACTGATCTTTCTCTATAACTTCGGACTCATCTCATCTTTATGTTTCTTGAATCATCAGCCATTCGTCAAAATGCCAAAAAGCAATATTATATATAGGAGGGATATTAATTTTAACCTTAATTCAGCCAAGAAGAGCCATGTGAGCCAAATCTGTATTTCAGGAAGCCCACACAGATTTTTCTGAAATATTAGAACAATAGGAAAACATCACAGTATGTATTTCCTAAAATCGAACAAAATACAGTTTAAAAGCTATAAATCAAAAATCTCCCATCTTTAATGACAGTCTCTCTTAATATAGAAAAAAAAAAGCCTTCACAGGCAATATCAAATACTGCAATCATATGCTTTTATGAATATTTAAAATCTAAAATAATTTTGTTATATAAGAAAAGAGAGGAATTGCTAAGGTTTGATGGTTCACAGGGATCTTTTCTGGCTGGGTCAAAAAATGTCTTCATATTTTGACTCTAAGTATTGTTTCTTTCTCTCCACTTAAAAAAAAAACAAAACAAAAAATACACAGAGGAGAAGAGGTACGTGTTGACTGAGCTTATAACAAGTATTTGAATTTCTGGGTGAAAATTGAAACATGGAAAAAGCTCTAAATGCTGGATTTAGTCAGACAAAATTCTCCTAACTTGGATGTGTGTCCTCCATGCCTTAGCATAGTGCCTGGAACATAGTAGGTGCACAATGAACACTTATTGAAAGGGGGGGACCACTGAACACTGTGGATTCTACTTTCTTTTGAGTCCTTCCATTTACTTCCACACCAATGGCCCCATCTTCGTTCTGGCCCTCATCACCTCTGGTCTATTTTCTCTATGAGCCTACTAAATTGTCTCTGTGGTTACAGTCACGTTTTCTCTTATTCATTCTCCACAAGACAACCTTGATTTTTTTCTAGAGTGAAACTAGATCATAATAATAGCTAACGTCTGTCAGTCCCTACTGTGTACTGAGTACTTTACATCCATCATATGAGTAAATTCTTGCAGTCACAGTAATAAGAAGGCATTATTGTTCCTGATTCTAGAGATGTGAAGTTGGCGGACCAAGTTCAGCTTGGCTATTGGCATCTACCTTTAAGTGATATCATGCCACCTGATGTGTTAGGATGACTAATGATCTCAGTTTTCCTGGAACTTAGTTGAGCACCGGAAGTCTGGTGTCATAAGAAACCCTTCCTCTGAGACAGCTGGTCACCCTACATACAGTATAAGAACCTTACAATAGTCTACTTTGCTCCCTTCCCTCCCAATTTTTGTGCTATTTTATTTTTCTTTTACTTTACTTTTACTTTATGTTTTACTTTTCCATATGGGCATAAACTCCATACTATATTGCTAATATTTTTGTTTAAGCAGTCAATTATTCTTAAAAAGAGATTTAAATAATGGAAAAATCTTATATATTTTCTATGTTCATCAATCCTTTGTGTAGATCCAGATTTCCATCTGGTATTCTTTTTGTTCTGCCTAAAGGATTTCCTTTAATATTTTTTATAGTGTGAGTCTGCTGGTAATGATTATTTCAGCTTTCGTATATCTGAAATGTCTTTATTTCATCTTTGAGAGAAAATGAAATGGAAAGAAATACAATTATAGAGTTACAGTTTTTTTTCTTTTAGTATTCTAAAACATTGGCTCTATAGAATTCTTGTTTGCATCATTTCTTTTGGTTTTCTCCAGTTTTACTGACATATAACATTGTATTAGTGCAAACTATACAATGTGATGATTTCATATATGTATATATTGCAGAATGATGACCACAGTAAGTTTAGTTAACATTAATCACCTCACATAGCTACACTTTTTATTTAGTTTGATGAGAATTTTTAAAATCTATTTTCTTAGCATTTTCTTTCTTTTTCCTTTTTAATTTTTTTAATGTTTATTTTTTGAAAGAGAGAGCACGAGTGGGGAAGGGTAGAGAGAGAGGGAGACAGAGAATCTGAAGCAGGCTCCCGTGCTGTCAGTGCAGAGCCCAATGTGGTGCTTGAACCCATGAACTGTGAGATCACAACCTGAGCCAGAGTCGGTGCTCAACCAACTGAGCCACCTAGGTACCCTACTTTTTTATCATCTTTATCATTGTTTTTTTTTAACGTATGTTTATTTTTTGAGGGTGGGGGGAGGACAGAGAGAGGGAGACAGAATTCAAAGCAGGCTCCAGGCTGTCAACACAGTTTGACGCGGGGCTCAAACTCACAAACCGCGAGATAATGACCTGAGTTGAAGTCGGACGCTTAACTGAGTCACTTAGGGTCCCCGTTCCTTGCCTTATATCTTTCAAATATGCAGCACGGCATGTTAACTGAAGTCACCATTCTGTACATTATATCCTCAAAAGTTATTTATCTTATATCTTTCTAGTTTTGTACCTTTAGACCAACTTCACCCATCCACTACTCTCTGACCTCTGGCAAATATGAGTTCTTCTTTTTTTTTAATTCCACATATAAGTGAGATCATATAGTATTTGTCTTATTTTTTTAGATAGCGTTATGCCTTTGAGGTCCATCCATGGCATTGTAAATGGCAGGATTTCCTCCTTTTTCAAAGCTGAATAATTTTTATTTATCCGTTCATCCATTGGACACTCAAGTTGTTTCCACATCTTGGCTATTGTAAATAATGCTGCAGCGAACACAGTGGTGCTGATATCTTTTTTTATTTAAAAATTTTTTTTTTCAACGTTTATTTATTTTTGGGACAGAGAGAGACAGAGCATGAACGGGGGAGGGGCAGAGAGAGAGGGAGACACAGAATCGGAAGCAGGCTCCAGGCTCTGAGCCATCAGCCCAGAGCCCGACGCGGGGCTCGAACTCCCGGACCGCGAGATCGTGACCTGGCTGAAGTCGGACGCTTAACTGACTGCGCCACCCAGGTGCCCCGCTGATATCTTTTTGAGACAGTGTTTTCATTTTCTTCAGATACATACCCAGAAGTGGGATTACTGGATCATATGGTAGTTTTATTTTAAGTTTTTTGGCAGTAACTCCATATTGTTTTCCATACTTGTTACACCAATTAACACTCCAACTAGCAGTGCATACGAGTTCCCTTTTCTCCATCTTCTCCCATGCTTGCGATTTTTTGTCTTTTTGATAGTAGCCATTATAACAGGTGGAGATGATATATCTCATTGTGGCTTTGATTTGCATCTCTCTAATGATATTGAGGGCCTCTTCCTGTAGCTGTTGGCCATTTGTAAGTCTTCTTTGGAAAATGTTTATTCAAGTCTTCTACTCATTTTGCTATTGGATTCTTTTTTTTTTAAATTGAGTTGTATGAGTTCGTTATATATTTTTGATGTTAATCTTTTATCATGTATATGACTTGCAAATAGTTTCTCTTATCCTGTAGGTTGTCTTTTCATTTTGTCGCTGTTTTTTGTTTTGTTTTTGGGTTTTTTGTGTGCGTGTGTTTTTTGTTTTGTTTTGTTTTGTTTTGTTTTTGCTGTCCAGAAGCTTTTTAGTTTGAGATAGTCCCATTTGCTTATTTGCTTATTTTTATTTTTGGCGGCTTTGCTTTTAATGTCAAGTCCAAAAAAAATCATTGCCAGGACCAGTGTCTAGGAGATTACCCTCTATGTTTTCTTCTAGGAGTTCTATGGTTTCAGATCTTATGTCCAAGTCTTTAATCTATTTTGAGTTGATTTTTGTTTATTTTTTTAAAAGTTTATTTATTTGAGAGAGAGAGAGAGAGAAAGAGAGAGAGAGATTTAGTCCCAAGCAGACATCTTGCTGTCAGCGTACAGCCTGACATGAGGCTTGATCTCACGAACCATAAGACCTGAGCCAAATTCCAGAGTCTGGCACTTAATCGACTGAGTCACCCAGGTGCCCCTTGAGTTGATTTTTGTGTATGATGTAAGATAGGGGTTCAGTTTCATTCTTTCGCATGTAGCTGTCTAGTTTTTCCAACACTGCTTATGGAAAAGATTCTCCCTCCTCCATTGTATATTGGCTCCTTTGTTGTAAATTAACTGAACATATAGGCATGGATTTATTTCTGGTCTCTTTATTCTATTCCACTGATCTAAGTGTCTTTTATGCCAGTACCAGTATAATGAAAACAATACCAGTTTTAATTATTGTAGCTTTGTAATATAGTTTGAAATCAGAGTGTGATGCCTCCAGTTTTATTCTTTTTCTCAAGATTGCTTTGGCTGTTTGCGGTCTTTCATGGTTCCATACAAATTTTAGGATTGTTTGTTCTATTTCTGTGAAAAAAAAATGTCATTGGAATTTCGATAGGGATTGCATTGAATTTGTAGGTAATTTTTGATTAGATGGATGACATTCAAATTTTACTTTCTTCGGTTCTGGTTTTCTTCAGTTCTTACAAATGTTCTTGATATGTTTGTTTGCTTGTTTGTTTGTTTCTGGGACACAGTTCAGTTACATGGAGACAGTTTGATCCTTTCCAGTCTTGAATTTAATGTGTCAGGTAGGATTAGAGCTATGCCCAGTCTAGTGATAATTTTCCCCACTACTCAGGCAAGACTCTTCTGGGTGCTTTACTCCAAGTCCCATGAATTACAAAGGTTTCCTGTCTGACTGGGGGGAACAGGGACTATTCTTGGCCTACTATAAATGCTGGACACCATACCTCTGATCTTTTGGATGGTTCTTTCCCCAGCCCCTGATAGTTTCCTTTTTTGCATGTTCTGATCTGAGCTCAGCTGAATATGTAAGTGGGACCCTCTTCAGATCGCTCTTTGCGCAGCCTTCTCTTCTCCAGTATTGTTCTGTGAACACTGGCTGCCTCAGTCTCCCCAGACCTTCAGCTTTATCTCCTCAATCCAGCAAGTCCTCTGAGTTCTACCCAGATCCTCCCAGGGAGCACTACTGCCTGGAAACTCTCTCAAGGAGTATCCTGGGACAATGGTAGGATGACCTAATTTTTTTTTTTCCTCGAGGATGCTAATGTCTTATGAGCCATTATTTCACACATATATTTCTTTATTGGCTATTTCTGGTGGAGAGTAAGTCTGGCCCCTGCTCCTACATTTTAGCTCTAAGTGTGAGTCCCAAATGTGTTGAATAAATGATCATAAAATGTTCTACTTTCATGTTCCACATATTAGCACATAAATTTAGTGTGACTGTTCACATGTTTCTGAACTTAATCTAAAATTGTTTTAATTTAGTCAGGCCACGAAACTAATGTTTTTGTGTATGTAGACATGCTATAACTAAAAGAACTAAAAACGAAATGATTCACTGCAAAGATTAGCTACTTAACAGGATCAGGATAAGCAAAATCATTCTCGGTTTGTTTATTTATGTCCATTTTACCAGTTGCTTCACTGGCATTTTGAAATAGCTAGATTTAATTGTGCAAAAAACATTTTAGACCATGTAAGTGTGATCTAGCTAGATGATAAAATAATAACTCTCTGAATGGCTAATATCCATTCACAGGGATAGAATTTTATGACCTATGTAATTCAACTTATTTGAGTTCAACTGACATTTACTGGATACAGTCTATGTGCCAGACACTGAGCTAACTCTAGAAATACCGATGAATAATAAAGAGCCTCTGCCTTAGAGGAGCTCACAGGGAGGCAGAACTGATAAGTGAGTTGATAATGTGATAAGTGCTACAATTACACTAATTGTGGGTTTCGATGAGAGCCCTGAAGTGGAGCCAACTCACACAGCTCCAGAGGATGTAATGGTTGTTGTTGAGAAGGTGTAGCTGATGCAATGGGTTGCCTGCTCCCCTCTCCTTCTTCCTTGCTGGAAGAGTCCTGATTTCGTGATGCTTATTTGCTCTCTCTCTCCCTGGTGGGCCCAGGAAGTGAATGCTCACGAGCCTACGTCAATCATTGTCAAATATCATGCTTCTATGCTTACTTTCAATGTGGGTTTAGGAGAGGGCATGTGACACAACCCTGGAAAAAGGGAGGCACAAAGGTAATTCTACAGATGGGACTCGAAACAGGCTTTTCTCTTGATAGGAGGAGACATACCCCAGGAGAAACTTCTTTCCTGGCTTTGATCACAATTATGTGACAATGTAATGTCCGAGGGGTGACATCCACGTTGTGATGAAAGAACAGCCTGAGAGTGAGCTCCTACAGGCTAAGGAGAGAAGAACAGAGACAGGAAAGTTGGGTCTTTGTGGATAGCATACTGTTGCTGAATTACAAGTCTGGATTCTTCTATCTTTATCATTTTTTTCTTTTTGTTATATGAGATACCACATCCTTATTATTGAAGCCACTTACAGTTATTCCATCACATGGAGTTAAAAGTATCCTAATAAAAAGTGAAGCTTGAGTAATGTCTTAAAGGACCAAGGATATTCATACCTGGGAGTTAGCTGGAGGCAGAAGAGTAAGAGAAGGCCACCCGAGGCAGATGGAAGGGCTTCTGCAAAATCTTAGAAGCACAAAGCCACATGGAGTACTTGAGAAAGCGTAGGCAGTTCTGTACTGGATGGTTGTGTTAGTTCAGATTTTCCCACTTGGGTAGACTATCTTTCGCACATAGTAAGTATCCAATTACTATTTATTGCCTGATTGCTTTTACAAGCAATTATTTATTTTATTATTTTTTAAAAGTTTATTTATTTTGAGAGAGAGAGAGAGGTAGAGAGAGCATATGCACGAGCAGGGGAAGGACAGAGAAAGAGGAGAGAGAGAGAATCTCAAGCAGGCTCCACAGTGTAAGTGCAGAGCCCCATGAGGGGCTCGGTCTCACAAACTGTGAGATCATGACCTGAGCGGAGATCAAGAATTGGGTACTTAATGAGAAAGAATGAAATCTGGCTATTTGCAGCAACATGGATAGATCTGGAGGGTATTATGCTAAGTGAAATAAGTCAGGCGGAGAAAGACAGATACCATATGTTTTCACTCATGTGGGTCCTGAGAAATTTAACAGAAGACCATGGGGGAGGAGAAGCGGAAAAAAAAGTTACAGAGAAGGAGGGAGGCAAGCCATAAGAGACTCTTAAATACTGAGAACAAACTGAGGGTTGATGGGGGGTGGGGGAGAGGGGAAAGTGGGCGATGGGCATCGAGGAGGGCATCTGTTGGGATGAGCACTGGGTGTTGTATGGAAACCCATCTGACAATAAATTATATTAAAAAAAAGAATTGGGTGCTTAATCAACTGAGTCACCCAAGTGCCCCCAAGCAATTAAAAAATTGTATTAAATTCAGCCAAGAATGTTTACTGATGTGCCAATTATTTTTTCAGGCAACCATGGTAGAATCTGACTCTCATTTGTGCTAATACCCATCCCAACTCCCTTCTAGAATGCTCAAAACTACACTTTCCAGACTCACTTGAGAAGGTTATGATTGCTTTCCAACAACTACATACGATCACTCAAGACTTTGACTTAAAAAGGCATCCTGGCGGGGAGAGAAGCAGAACATGAGGCATTCGTGCTACAGGTGTGAATGTGGCAGAGGTGATGTGTGCACAGGTCTGGCCACTCCAGCATCTCCCAGCATGTGGGAGAGACAGTAGTCATCTTGGAGGCTCACAACAATGGTGTTGTAGTGGGAATTATTCCCGGAAGCTTAGCTGGATTCTGTTTCTTCAGCCCTCCCCTAAATGTTATGTCATTTGTATTCTTTATTGGATTCTGTTTGTATGAGCTAGCTGAAGTGGGTTCCATGTCTGCATTTAGGAACCCTGGCTAATAGGACATGTGAGACAGAGCTCTGGAGCTCAAAGATCTCAGGTACCGGTAGAACATATCAGAATCATGTTGCTCTGGGATTACAGGATTATGATTTGTATTACAATTAATACTTTCTACAGAACTTTTAAAGGGCTTTTAAAAGGGCTCCTGTGACATTTATAGGACTTTTATTATGTGTTCTCTTGACAGATGAGGAAATTGAGACTCCTGGGAAGTTCAGTGAGATGGAAATAAAAGTTAGTGATCGTTGGGACTAGAATTCAGGTCTTATAACCCCTGATCTAGTGCCTTTTCCTCTAAGTGGCCATTTGGAGAATGGGCTATTCTACAGGGAACTCTACTGGAAATACACTTTTGCATTACGGAAAAATCGTCATACGGTCATAATGGAAATGGTGGATCTGCTGACACAAAGGTGAAAAACTCTATGGCCTGTTAATCATCCTTTGGACCTTTGAATCTTGTCTCCTTTGAAGAGCATATCTAATGGGAACCCATGAGCTAAATGAGAAGTATGTCAAGTGGCACCATCACTTCCTCTACTACCTAGAGATCATCATGTGGCTCCGCAAGTGTGATGGAAACGCTTCTATTGACAAAGAAAAATGAAAAATTGCTCTAAAAGTTCAAACAAATTCTCAATGTAGGTTCGATGAGGATGTACAAAAGTTGTGGCAATGAAGTTTCTGATTGCATGCTATCCTAACGCAGACTTTCATGGAAAACATGGCTCAATTTTTCATACTTTGCTTTGCTTCTTCAACAAAGAGGTAGTAAGTGTTTTCCCCACAATAGCTATAATAAATGTTGACAATAGGAAAAAGATGTGAGCTGTGTGAAAAAAGAATACACAGGCCTGCACAGTCTGAATTCAGCAGACCAATCTGGTGCTTTGCCAACTAACCACACTTACCTATTCTGACAGTAGGAATTGTGGAAAGATGTCTTTTGCTGGAAGGTAAACACTATGTACTTGACTGAGCCTTTTCTACTAAAAGGCAGATTAGGAAGACTGGCAGTTGACTTTCCCCTTGTCCTCTATGCTATCAGCTTCTCTACTTCTGCCATTTAGAAGAAATGAAGTCTTCTTTTTTTTTCCTCCCTTTCCATGTATCAGATTCATGAATGATGAATAAAGTAAGACTCTTGCTCAAGGCAGGTTAGGAATACTGCTGACACTCTAATAGTCACATATAAATGAAAATATGAGAAGTCAAGGCAATATCATTACGGGTACATAAATTAACTGCATGTCTCCGTGTCTTCTGACCTTTGCTACGGGCAACGTTTTTCGTGTGGTGGATTGTGAAATAATAGCTAGCATATATTGAGACTCACCCTAGTTCAGACGCTGTACTAAACATGCATTTTCTCATTAAATTTTCACAGTAGCTTCTGTGATAGTTACTATCATTATTACTGTTATTTTATATATGAATAATCTATGAATTCAAGGATTTAGTAACTTGACTGAGATCATAAAATTAGATAGGGGGCTCCAGAGTTGTGGAGTCTCCATATCTGTGTTCTTTGACACAAAACTATACTTACTATGCTAACCTTACTCGCAAATTGGTTCCAAATGAATTCAGTAAAATTGCAGGATACAAAATCAACACACCAAAATCAGTTACATTTCTATACACTAATAAGAAACTATCTGAAACGGAGAGAAAGTAATCCTGTTTATAATGACATCAAAAACAATAAAATACTTTGGAAAAAATTCAACCAAGGAGGTGAAATACCTGTACACTGTAAGACAACAGTGAAAGAAATTGAAGGAGACACAAATACATGGAAAGATGTCCTGTGTTCTTGATTGGAGAAGGTAATATTGCGAAAATGCTCGTATTACCCAAAGTGATTCATTGTAATTCCTATCAAAATTCCAATGGCATTTTTCACAGAAATAGAACAAACAATCCTAAAATTTGTATGGAACCACAAAAGACCCTGAGTAACCAAAGCAGTCTTCAGAAAAAGAACAAAGCCAGAGGTATCACACTTCTGGTTTCAGACTATATCGCAAAGCTGTAATAACCAAAACGGTATGGTACTGTACGAAAAACAGGTGCACAGACCAGTGAAACACATTAGAGAGCCCAGAAATATACCTATGTATATATAGTCAACTAATTTTTAAGAAGGACCTCAAGAATACACAATGGAGAAAGGATAGTCTCTTCAATAAGGGGTGTTGGGAAAAGTGGATAACCAGGAACAAACAGGATCCCTTCAAGCTTAACTTGAAGTGGATTAATGGCAAATGTAAGACCTAAAACCATGAAACTCCTAGAAGAAAACATAGGGGAAAAGCTCTTTAACATTGGATTTGGCAATTATTTCCTGGATAATGTATCAAAAACACAGGCAAAAAAGTTAAAATAACCAAGCAGCTACATCAAACTATAGAGCTTCTGCACAGCAAAGGTAATGATCAATAAATTGAAAAGATAACCTACTGAATGGGGAAAAAGGTTTGCAAACCATATATCTGATAAGGGGTTAATATCTAAAATATATAAAGAACTCCCACAAATCTTTGTAGCAAAAAAGTAAACTAATTCATTTTAAAAATAAGCAAAGGACCTGAATAAACATTTTTCCAAAGAAGGCATACAAATGACCAAAGGTACATGACAAAGTGCTGAACACCACTAATCATCAGAGAAATACATATCAAATCACATCACAATGAGATATCACCTTACACCTGTTAGGATGGCTATTTTGTCAAAAAGACAAGGCATAGAAAATGTTGGCAAGAGAGTGGGGAAAGTGTTGGTGGGAAGGTAAATTGGTATAGCCATCATGGAAAACAGTATGGTAGTTCCTCAAAAAATTAAAGATGTGATTACCATATGATCCAACAATCCCAATCTGAGGTATATACCTGAAGGAAAGGAGATCAGTATCTTGAAGTGATATCTGCACCCTCATTGAAGCATTAATCACAACATCCAAGATATAGAAACAACCTAAATGCCCTTTGATGGATGAATAGATTTAAAAAGTGTGATATACACATGCACACAATGGAGTATTATTTAGCCTTAAGAAAGAAAGAAAACCTCCTTCTTTCTTAACAGCATCCAGCAACATGGATGGAACTTGAGGGCATTATGCTGAACTGAAATAAGTCAGACAAAGAAAAACAAATATTGGATGGTATCACTTATACGTGGAATTAAAAAAAAAGCCAGTTTTATAGAAACAGGGAATGGAATGGTGATTGCTAGGGGATGGGGGGGAGGGATGTATCTGGAGATGTAGGTCAAAGGTTATAAATTTTCAGTCATAAAAATAAATTCTGAGAATGTAATGTACAGCTTGATGACTATCATTAATAATATGGCGTTATATACTAGAAAGTTGCTGAGGGCAGATACTAAGTGTCCTCCCCTTTGCCCACCACCCCCAACAATGACCTATGTGAAGTGATGGATGTGTTAATTATCTTGGTCTTGGTAATCATTCCACAATGTATACATATATCAAATCATCGTGTTGTACAACTTTGTCGAGTATCCCTCAATAAAGTTGGGGGAGAAAAATCCAAAAAGCCAAATTGGCTCCAGTTAACTTCTTATTAATCAATGATAACTGTCATTCCTGGGGAGGAGTAAATCACACAACAGCTGTCAATGTGATTTGAAAATTATAAAGCATGCACTCATTTATTGGTTTCTCAAATATTATTTACTGAATGCCTGTGCCATAGATTCACAGAAGGAAAGACATAGCTCCCGTAGGTAAGGAATTAGTTAGCCTGAGGAGGAAATGGGTGTGTGACTCAACAGTTATGATGAGAGCGGTGCTATGGGAATTGTGTATTAGGAATAATGGGAGATTACAAATGCTCGTAGAAGACAGGAAAGACTTCATAGAGATGACAACCCCTGAGCAAGATTTGAAAGAAAATAGAATGCTCTCAGGGTACAAGACAAGAGAAAGCTTGGCTTATGTTTGGGGAACCACAATTACTTTAGCGCTACAGGAAGTCAGACAGTAGTTGGGCAGGGGTCTGGGGTGAAATGAGGCTGGATAGGTATGTAAGGGCCAGATCACAAAAGACCTTGCAAGGGATACAAAAGAGTTTTTTTTTTTTTTTTAACAATTTTTAAAAATGTTTACTCATTTTTGAGAGAGAGAGAGTGTGAGCAGGGAAGAATCAGAGAGAGGTGGGGAGAGAGGATCCCAAGCGGGTGGCACTCAAACTCAGGAATCATGAGATCATGACCTAAGCCAAAGTTAGATGCCCAATTGACTGGGCCACCCAGGTACCCCTACAACTTTTTTTTTTATTAACATGCATGTAACACACGATTTACCATCTTAACTATTTTTAAGTGCATACTTCAGGAGTATTAAGGGTATTCATAATGTTGTGCAACCATCACCACTATCCATGTCCAAAACTTTTCATCTTGCAAAACTGAAACTCTGTACCCATCAAACACTAACTCCCCATCCCCATTCTCCCTTCCTCCAACCCCTGACAACCACTGTTCTACTCTCAGTCTCTAATGATTTAGACTACATTCAATGCTTCATGTAAGTGGAATCATAAGTATTTGTCCCTTTTGTGACTGGCTTACTTCATTTAGCATAACGTCCTCAAGTTTCATCCAGGTTGTAGCCTGTGTAGGAATTTCCTTTCTTTTTAAAGCTGAGTAATATTCCATTGTGTGTATATAGAACATTTTGCTTATCCACTGATCCATCAATCAACACTTGGGGTGCTTTCACGTCCCCTTGCGAATAATGCTGCTATGAACATGGGTGTACGAATACATTTTCAAGATCCTTCTTTCAATCCTTTTGGGTACATACCCAGAAGCGGAATTACTGGATCATTTGGTAATTCTATTTTTAGTTTTTTGAGGTAATCGCCATGTTGTTTTTCCCGGTGGTTGCACCATTTCATATTCCCATCAACAGTGCACAAGGGTGAGGAGTATACATTTTCATCTCCTCTGTGAAGGGGTCACATAGAACACTGTGACTAGAATAGAATTTTGGTCATGTTTAGATGCTGTCAGGGACTGGTAGTGGAGGATGCAGTGGAAGAAGATTAGAGACGGAGAGGAATGCTGGGCATATCTGGACTTGGGAAGGGCAGTGAGGGTGGGGAGAATATGACTTTTTTCAGTGCCATTTAGGCTGTAATTTCCAGGACTGGGTGTCTCATTGATGAGTAAAAGAGAGTGGGAGGAATCTAGAATGATTCTAACTCCAAAAGGTTCTAACTCCAATGAGTGGTTCAATGGCGTCCTCAACAAAGAGAGGCAAAGTAGGATGGGGAGAAGGCAAGGGGGCTGGTGAGTTCAGATTTAAGAATGTTGGGCATGAAGATCCAAATGGATATCCAGGAAGAAATACCTGGCTCACAGGTAGCCCTAAGATACCATTCACTCACCATCTCTAATGACCTCTCTACTTACGTATATTCTGAATGAGCTGCTCTTTGAGGGCAGACTGTCTCGTTAAATGTTGTAAATGTCAAACCTATGGAAACATCCAACAAACAGTAGATGATCAATATTTATTTGTTGAATAAATATATAACCCTGAACATAAGAACATGGTCTAAGGTGAACATGAACCTTTGAAAGTTAGTAAGCAAGTGGCAAATGAAACTTTTTGTCTCAGGTTCACAGCAGAAGCAAATGGACTTCACTGAACATAATTTAATCATTCACGAGGGTGTCAGCATGGTTAGGGAAGCCGAACTGAACACACTCCTAGGCCTGGAGGGGCAGAGGGAGGAAATAGTTTAACCAGAGCTATAAAGGCTGGAGTGGTGGAGGAGGAGAGGTCTGGCAAGAGATGGAGTTACAAAGGTAATGACCCTGCCAGCACTAGAGCACCAAAACAGAGAGAGGAGGGGGAGAAATGTCCCAGCCTCTCTTTTCTCTTGTCCTCTGATCTCCTGCTGATGCCACCGATTGATGGAATCCATTGGAGTGCAAGGAAGCGTCGGTGATACAGTCCAGAGTCACTTTCTTTGTGAATCATGCAGTGTAGGAAGAAGCATGACATTGTAGAGGCTACTCGTCCATGGTGAGATTTTGCTCAGCTCCCAAAGAAGATAATGGTTGGTTTAGTTTCCGAACACTTATTTTGGATCATTAGCCCTAGATTTCCATAAGCAGCCAGCTTCTGCAAATACACTTCCATTTTGGAGCTGTCTCCTTTTGAGCATGGAAAACATTCTTTCTGTGGTACAGATGTCTCGTTCACATCTTCGTATCTTTGACCTCGTCAGATAGGAGCCAAGACAAAGACACCCTGTTAAATGTTTGACCTCCTGAGAGATAAGTACCACATTCCTCCTTCCAGACGAATTTCTTTTTTAGAACTAACTCTCCCTCCTAGGGGTAGATTCTGATTTTAAACACTCTCCCCCTGTGCTAGACACACCCTGAGCCAAACAGCCAAGGCTTCCCCTGGACTTGGCCAGGGCAAGGTGTAGGGTTAGACCCAGTTCTGTTCACTAAACCTGTCTGCTCAGGAATGGTAGAAAACCCATCTCTGCTACTTTTTCTGTCCCCTCATCTTTTCCAATTCCCCCCCCTCTAGGTGGTAAGTAACAAGAATTGGAAATCAGGACAGCAGAGCATGTTCACCTTTTGGCTAATTATTGAGTTGATGTCAGTCCCCAGATTGGCTTTTCGTATCTCGGGGATGATAAATGTTTGTCACTGTCCTCCTCTTACACAGCAATGGAACAACCTCAGGAAGAAGGCTTCTCCTGTTATTGTGCTCCTCTCCCCTCCTAAATTGTTCACCGTTTCAGACATTTCCCTGAGAACAATAACAGAGCCACTCTGTAATAAGGCGATTCTTAGGAGGGTCATTATACCAGATTAGACAGCCACCTCTCACTCTGTTTAATTTTGTAGTTATTCACCACTGAAGAGAAATTTCCTGATCCTCTTTCATATTGATCAAGCATAGCGTAATTAAGGGAGAATAAAAGGTAGCTGACTTATCCAATTTATATGTTTAATTTTATCTAACCTACACATTCACAGTGGTAAGATGAAACAGAAGGTGAAAATATATACTTTTGTTAGGTATATGTATATACACAGCAAAAAAAATTATACTTTTTTTGAGTATAATTTCCCAGTCTTGAGGCTTAACTCATTCTTTCCTCAAGAGCCCATCTAACAAAGTTGGATAGGCGATGGAATTCAATCACAGTGAGTGAGTTTAGAGTGTCTCTCTACCCTCTCTCCATACTGGGTTTAGATACTGTTTGATTGACTGCCTGTCCTATAGAAGGAAGATGCTATTAGATTTCACTCCTCTGAAGATACGCTCTTTCTTTATCACAAATTCCAAGGTTCACTTTTTACTATGACTTCTGGAGCAATGGTAGGATGTCACTTTCAACTCTGATGGCTTCTCTGCGTGAGTATAATATAACAAAGAGCATAGAACAGATTCACCCTGTGCCCTTAGTTTATCACGGACAACAAAATTATATAGCAGTGGGAGAAGAATTCATTGAGCTCTTGCCTAAAAATCCTTTTGGGCCAAAAAAAAAAAAAAAAAAAGAAAAAGAAAAAGAAAAAAAGAAAAAAAAAAGAAGAGCTGCTAGTATGTTACCTTTTATTTCTTGGTTATACTTGGCCTTTTTCAGATGGCTATGACTTTGCTATGCTGGCCCAGCTGGCCTCAGGGATATTGTGAGTAGCAGTGAATACTTTTGTGTGTGTTTTCTCTCCCATATGCCCAGTGGTGGTGGTATATATATATATATGTGGCGCATTTTGATGTACCTTTAAAATAATCCATTCTTTCCATAATGGGAAAAGACAGAAAAACAGGGAACAGTATTACATTCAGCCCTAAGGCATTTTTTTAAAAGTTTATTTATTTAAAGGCGCCTGGGTGGCTCAGTCAGTTAAGCAGCCGACTTCGGCTCAGGTCATGATCTCGCGGTCCGTGAGTTCGAGCCCTGTGTCAGGCTCTGTGCTGACAGCTCAGAGCCTGGAGCCTGTTTCGGATTCTGTGTCTCCCTCTCTCTCCGACCCTCCTCGTTCATGTTGTCTCTCCCTGTCTCAAAAATAAATAAACGTTAAAAAAAATAAATAAATAAATAAATAAATAAATAAATAAAAAGTTTATTTATTTATTTTTGAGAGAGAGAACACAAGTGAGACAGGGCAGAGACAGAAGGAGTGAGAGAATCCCTAGCAGTCTCCGCACTGGCCGTGCAGAGCCCAAAGCCAGGCTCAAACTCATGAACTGGGAGATCATGACCTGAGCCGAAGTTGGGCTCTTAACTGATTGAGCCATTCAGGCACCCCAGCCCTAAGGCATTTTTAAAGTCAGTTTTATAAGCAGGGAATTAGTTCCATGGAGAAGAACTATCTTTCATCAGAAGACTTTTCTAGGAAATATATCTAATTGATTTTCCTCCCGGAAGTTGGAAATCTAGAGCAAAAGGCAGCTAACATCAGTCAGAACCTTGGGGTTGATAAACCGCACCTCAGTAATGTTTCTGATGCTCTAGTGTGTTTGCAGGGTGTGAATGTGCCCATCTACACAGCTCCTGAGATCAACCATTTCCAGGGTAATTGTAGCATGGTTGTTTATATCAACACATAATTCACCAATTCCAATTACCAAAATAATTGGGCCACAATATGGTCAGCCCAGATAATTTTAGCACTCATATCAAATTGACCTTTAACTAGTGGTTTGAGGACTCTGTGATCAGCTTCTATGGCAACAAAGGAAAATACAACTGAACTGTGATGGATTCGGTTGAGCTTTATAAGCAGTGTGGTGAAGTGCTTTTAAAAATACCCATTTGCAGAAAGGCACAAATGTTGGCAGTTGTCCATATTAGTCCTGCTCAAGTGCAGAGAATTACATAGTTTCCTTCAAAACCATTAGGACTGTGATCTCTTTCTTAATTAAAATAAACCCTCACTCCAGTCATATTCTCTTTAGCAGTTTTTCTTTGTGTTTTTTTTCAGTCAATTAAGTCAGGTTTTTAACATCTACATTTCCCACAAATACTCTCTAATGAGTTTCATTTTTATTCTGCTTTTCCAAATCCAGATAGAAAAGGCCTTTGTACTGTTAGTATCCTTTTCAAAAAATGTATTTTGGTTCACTTTGAATGGCCATACATTTCCCCCTCTCCCCCCACGTTTGGGTGGAATCCTTCTGCATTTGGATTGTGACCAAATAGAATCAGTGTGTAAAGAAAAAAAGAAAAAGAAAATAAGAATCGGCGTGTGAATAAACTTGCCATAGCTGTTCAAAATGTCACTTCCACCATCACTGCCATTATACCCCTTACCATGCAGTATATGAGAGTGAAAGATTCCTAAGTAAATGGAACGTATTTTTCACACATATGAGCATACGTACGACCTAGATTTTGTATGCTTTTGAAAAACCTAATACTATCAGAATGATTTCATATTAACGTTCCTCTTTTCTGCAAAATTATCTAGAGCTAATCTTACCCACGAGGCATGCATAATATTGCAATCCTTCTCATGTATAATATTGTTTGGTTATATTTTAATTGTGTTATATATTTTTTGGAGGACGAGGAGGGAGGGTGGGTATAGGAAATTTTATTTTTAGATGATAACATTTGTTCAGGGTTTTATTTTTCTATTTCTATTTCTATACTTTTCATATGAAGTATAACATTGTGAGAACCACATTCCCTGATTCTGTTCCAGCACTGATAATATTTCATCTGAGATATAGGACAGCTTTTTCTGTCTCTTGGGGACGATGTGAACCATGAATAATAAACTACTTAGTGGTTCTGGAAAGATCAGGGCTTCTTTCCAGTTCTGCTGTACCACACAGGTTTTCTCCCTTGTGGAGAGGTGAAATAGGGTGAAGAATGAAAAGTTTTAAAGCAGTGACATGGAAAATCCTCAGCATTCTCTTCTTGAGTATCCCACAAGCTCAACATCTCTCAGCAATTTAGCATCTGTCAGCATTTTGACAACCAAGAACACATTTGAATACGGACCTTTGATATTTTAATAATCCTGTCATCGGATTCTTAACTCACCCCCTCCCCAAATAAGCAAACCATCGTCCACGAATGCACCAACCATGATGCTGATCTACATGGATTTTAGGGGCTCCTGGGTGGCTCCGCCGGACGAACAGTTGAACATCCAAGCTCAGGTCATGATCTCAGGGCCGTCCAAGCCTTATATGGGGCTCCATGCTGGATGACCAGCTTGCTTAAGATTCTCTCTCTCTCCCTACGCCCTTCCCCAGCTTGTGCTTTCTTTCTCTCTCTCTCAAAAAAAACAAGCAGACAAAATAAATGGATTTTATATTTTCTGTCATCATCATATTAATGTTGTTTTATTAAAATTTTTTTTAATGTTTATTTTATTTTTTGAGAGAGAGAGACAGATCACAAGCAGGGGAGGGGCAGAGAGAGGGAGACACAGAATGCAAAGCAGGCTCCAGGCTCTGAGCTGTCAGCACAGAGCCCAACACGGGGCTCGAACCCATGAACCATGAGATCATGACCTGAGCTGAAGTTGGATGCTTACCCAACTGAGCCACCAAGGCGCCCCTTAATATTGTTTTAATAAATGCACAAACCTGTAGCATAAAACCCCACAAGCGTAAAGAAAAGGATCTATTTCTTAATGAGGTCAAATCACAAAACTTCCTGTTCATAATCATAGATTGCTAGAGTGCCATGTGTTTGGGCTACCTCTGATCTGGGCCAACGCAGGCCAAGTGGGCTTGAGTGTCCTACCCTCAGTTCTCACCTGCAAGGTAGCCTGGCCTTGGGAATAGGAAGGGCTCTACTGAGAATTGTCGCAAAGCACAACAATACATCTATTTTGAGTGGGTGCATTTTCTCAATGCATAAATTATCTTTTGATTGCAATTATGTAACCCTCCAGGCAACAAAAGTGATGATGACTTCACTGGCGTTGACTGGTGTCAGTACCCACAGGAAGGTAGTCACTCCTTGGAGGGGGCCAGAAATCAGAGCACTGCTGTGTTTTGAAGTCAGAGCTCATAGCAGCCTTTTGAAGCTTCTCGTGGGGCACCCAAGCCCAAGGGCCAGTGGCGAGGGGTGGGGCAATCCTATGCTTGGTGAAATCACTGATTTTTTACAGGACAAGCCAGGCCAACTTAGTAAAGCTATTTGAGTATATCAGCAGCGGTTTCCAGAAAGTATTGTTACCACAGATGTTACTGCAAGATAATCAAAAGAACACATCTAATTTGGGGATGTAGAGTACTTATTTCTGTTGCTGATTCTATCATTTGAAGCTTTCAAAGCTGAAGCCTTTCATGATTAAGCACATATTATTCTCCTGGAAGATATTTCTTTTTTGGCAGATAAGATAATGGAACAGATCCACTGTTTGTCAAGAGGAGTTACTATGTCATTAAAAAGCCTTTAACACAATGTTTTTCTCTTTTCCATGCTGGTTGAAAAGATTTGAATGCAAAAGCACAGATATAACAATAACAGTACAAAACCTAAATTGTCCATGGAAAAGCTTAAACCAACTTAAAATTTTCCATTTGCCAAATGCTCTTCAGGCAATTTAAATGTAATTCAAAACAGGCACTCAGTAGCCACAGATGTGTGTTGCCTCAAAATGTTCTTTGTCTTGGTTGCATACATTCAATTTCTTTCTAAAAATTGTCTCTATTACCGCAGGAGAAAAAAAAATACATCCAAACTCAATTACAAAATTTATATGATTAAAATCTTTTTCTTCTTATTGGTCCTGAAAAGTATTATCACTTACCTCAAAAAATCCTTCGTTATGCTGTTCTTTAAAACTAGGAACAATGCCAGGAGGTCCGTTTGCAGTATAATAGGGGGTCACTCAATATTTGGGGTTCTGAATTCAAGAAAATGATCTCAAACACCTCTAACCCTGGGCACAGATACAGAGGGACTTCTATTCTTGCTGATTGGTACAGTGAGGCCATCCTAGCGTTTTGTGTCCTCTAGAGGACCAAAAGCACACCCCAAATACCTTTCAGAAGACACTGCTCAGTACTGTTAGGTACCACCCCAGGATGTCCACTTTCTCAAACCTTGACATGCTTTCATGAATTTACAGTTTAGAAGATACTTGAACAGAGGAAGTTATAAAGGACTTCTGGGGACCTTTTGGAGGTGAATAAAGTTTCTGATTGTCACAGACCAAAATAGGTCACTGTGAGACCTTTATCTGCCATCTTTGATCTGGGTCGACACAGGCACTATCCTTTAGAGCACTCATTAATGTGAATTTTCCCAAGAAAAGTGGACTGGGATGTGAGGTGCTCTCCCACCCAGAGAATGGTCTAGAAAGGGAACTCACTCTTTGGGAAGGATTCTCTTTTGCAGCTTCTGGGTCCTCAGTGGAGTAAAGGGCTCCTGGAGTTTCTGAGCCAACTCATTCTATGGTCTTACACCCAGACTGGGTCACGTTTGACATTCCAGACTTTGACGCACTCTGGTGGCATGGGACGCTGGCTTTTTCGTGTAACCGGTGTCTGTAGCTTGTCTCAGCCTCAGTTCCTCATACGCGGTAGAAGATCAATAGTACCCATCTCACAGGGCTTTGAGAATCAAAACGAGATTTTTGAAAAAAGAGTTTTACTTATGTATTTTGAGAGAGAGAGAGAAAGCATGAGCAGGGGAGGGGCAGAGAAAGAGAGGCAGGGCTGAGAATCCCAAGCAGGCTCTACACTGCCAGCACAGAGCCCGACTCGGGACTCGAACCTGCGAACCGTGAGATCATGACCTGAACCGAAGTCGGTCGCTTAACCTGCTGAGCCAGTCAGGAGCCCCTTAAAATGAGACATTTGCATGTAAATGCTCCGCGCAATGCCTGCCATACAGTAAGAGCTCAATAAATGTGGCAAGAAGTAACAGCGGCAACATTGATAGTAGTGTCAATTCTAAAATATGGAAGGGAATGCCTGCCATTTGGGGAGTCTGGCTATGGAAAATGTGTAGCAAAATACCCATGAAATGCACAAGTATACTGCTTCATCTCTCCCAACTTGCATGCAAACCCACTATGATTCGATCTGATTCATCAAGGCCAATGCCAATGCCAGGCAAAAACCATCAAGTCCACCCTAGAGCTGCTACCGCTCTTTTGGGGTCTCACACTGAGTGATGGAAAGTTAGCTGATAAGGCAGTAAGGTTGCAATTCATTCTCTTCCAACGGGACCTCTTTATAATCTTTGCTTAAACATGCTAATGGCAGACCCGGAAAACAAGCGAAAGGGTTTCGAGGATGTATTATCCGTATAAGAGTGCCGGTGGTAAATAGACCTGGAATCTATGGCTGTTTGGGGCATGGCCCCTGGACTCCCTCACAGAAGCTACATAATGCTGAGTATGAGATGGAAAAACTTCACACCTGAGAGGACTGCCTTCTGTGTTAGTGATGTGGACACATGCATAACTTAGAGATCTTTCATGTTAATGTGGCCAGAGCATGCCCACTATGGCAAGGAAAACCCCAGAGAGCCACAGGAGGTTGGCAGGCCTCTCCCTTCTTTGACCTGTACCTTTGAAATTATTAGTAAAGCTTGATGCCTGGTGAGATCGCCGATCAATGCGCATCTTTGCTGATCATCTGATCCTGTGTGCTGTCATGTAGCAAGCTGAGCTTTGTGGACAGTTCAATTCTGAAATCACTTAAAACACTGCAAAGGAAATATAGTGCTGGGTGTATGAAAATGTCCCCTGCTCCCAGTGTTTGTTGCATAAATGGATAAACCGATGAGAGTAAATGGACAAATGAATGGATGGGGACTTATTCTTCCTACAGACATATGAAACTCACCTGGAGACATTAAAAGAAGTAAAACACTGAAGGGTCACTTTTTAATAGTGGATTTCCAGGCATCATGACTGGTTGAAAGGGAAGTAAGAGGATCAGGGGGCTTCTGGAACTCTTCAGACCTAGAACGTTATTTGTTAGCATGTTGGTCTTGTATGAATTTGGGGGATGGGGTGAGGGAAAGTTTGGTTGTTTTTTTCAAAGAATATACCGACATGAAGTTGTCTGGATTTAAGTCAAGAAATGTTTGGGCTAATTATGCTTTAGGCTGAGCCTGTAGGACTTTTGCTGTTTGGCCTAGCTGCAAACAACCTTTAAAGGGACATAATGTGGAACAAAACAGCTTATTACAGTGATTCAAAGAGAGATCTCTTACGAGAAATTTTAGGACTTAGAAAAGCATGAATCAGCTAAGACCTACAGAATATATTTTGGAGCTGCAAATTCCTGGCAGTGTACGGTAAGCCAAATCTTTATACCAACAATCCTTTGTTTCTTAGAGTGGATTCTCCATTCTATGCAAATCAAGGCAGACATCAGTGAATGGCATCTTGTCTGCCTAATTGGAATAGACTTGGAGGGAAAAAGAAGCATCGCATCTGTCCTGGGGGAGAATTTTCAAAAGCCTTGTGTACTTTCTCCCTGATCGCATCAAAGATTCATGGTACTTTCAAACTTTCAGGCTGCAAGAGAGGGAGATGTCCACCACAGACCTCACTAAAGATTTATGAAAGGTTTATAATGTCATATTTGGCATTACAAAGAAACCAAAGCTAAAATGACAAAGTTCTTGGGGCATCTGGGTGACTCAGTTAGTTGGGTGTCCAACTCTTGACTTCAGCTCAGGTCATGATCTCACAGTTCGTGAGATTGAGTCCCACACTGGGCTCTGCACTGACAGTGTAGAACCTGCTTGGGATTCTCTCTTTCCCTCTCTCTGCCTCTCCCCCACCAGTACTCTCTTTCTCTCACTCTCTCTCTCTCAAAATAAATAAACTTTAAAAAAAATTGACAAAGTTCCTTATAAATTAGACATAAGTAAAGCAACTGAAAACCCCAAAAGAAGAAAACTCCACCACTGTGTGTTATGTTTGCGGGTTTCGCTCACCTTTGTATTGTAGCCTTAACATCTGGCACAGTACTTGATGTAGAGTTAGGACTCAATAAATGTTTGCCAAATGAATGTATAGAATGATCAACATGCTGACCTTTTCTCTTTTGCCTTACACTTCAAAATATTCATGTGACTATCAAAAACTTGCTATACCCAGTCATTCCTTCTGTCCTTGAACCCTACTATTTGAGAGCAAAAATGAGAAGACACTTTTGTTTACTGTTAGTGGTGTATTTGCAAAAAATTCACAACACCACACAGGATTCTGGGCTCTGCTAGCTAAGTTCAGAGTAAGATTTTTAAGGAAAGCAATCCTGTAATTATGTTAGCAAAGATTTGTAAATAGACAAAAGCTAGCCTGCCAAAGTAGTTTTAAGAAGAGACATATTGTTGATTTGTTCCATATTTAACAACTAATATAAACAAAGAAATTCTTGCCTTTTGTCATGTGTCAGACATTCTGTCCTCTAGAATAACAGCAACTTCTTTGGAAACCACATCTGGTTTCTGAGCTCAGCCCTGTCCATCAATAAAACAGATGGTTTTGAAAGAGAGACCAGAAGGCGGGACCGGGGATTAAGCTACAGGCATTTTTCCAAGTAGAATTTCCTTCTTGGTAATTTGAAGCTTGAGATACTCCCTGAATATTGAAACTATTTCATGAGTCTATAATGTGATGTCGAATACTAAAACTTAGAAATAGGGGTGATGGTGAGAACACAGACTGGCTGCCCACCTTAAATCTTTAAATTCATAATTCAGGTTGCTTAATGTGTGATGCTAGTGGCATGCTAGAAGATAAGAAAAAGTGTCATCAAAATGCATAGGGCAAAAATTACACTTTGGCTCCCACCTTTGAGTAAATGGCTTAACATCTCTGGTTGTTGTATCCTCACCTTCAAAGTCCAAGGTGAGGCAGGTGACTCCCAAGATTCTTATATTAGCCTTAGAATTCTATGACTTACACCTGCTCTGTTGGAATTCTGAACTGCTACCACCTTTCTGAAGGATTGTATATAGCAAATATATCAAACGCCCTTTTTAGGGCCTTTTTGATAAGTTCTTTTGACTCTGCCATTCCACTTTTGTAAATATATCCTAAGGAAATAAATGGACACCCATGCAAATTTTTATTTAAAAGGCTGTTTATTGCAGAGTAGTTTAGAATAACAAAATTTTGAAAGCACCAAAAATAATCACCCAAACATGATTAATACACAAATGCATTATGGTTTATCCATAAACTTGAAAAACACAAAAGATTTTCTGTCTGTCTTGGCAACGTTTCCTTCTTAGTAAAAGGCCTTGCAAAAAAAAAAAAAAGGAACTATCTTGGACAATAAGTCATGGCATGTCTTGGGAAATGACATTCATGGTGCGTGGCCCATGACTAAAGCTTTGGCTTTGGTCTTTCGGCAGTTCTCCACACCTGGGACCCCAGCAAAAGAGCCATCATGGTGGGACATTGCTCTAGTTGTTATATTTTAAGATTCTGTGTTGAGGCAGGAATATAG
Source organism: Felis catus (assembly GCF_018350175.1). NCBI lineage: Eukaryota > Metazoa > Chordata > Mammalia > Carnivora > Felidae > Felis > Felis catus. Next base: position 10,401,713 of record NC_058385.1, read on the forward strand.
GAAAGGGACTATGAGGTCTGTCATGTGAGTCACTCACTGGGCTGCACCAGTGCTTGGGAGTGGTCTGGGTAAGAGTGGATATGCAGACAGACGTAGCATGGTATCTAAAGAATTCAGTGTGAAGTCAGTTTCTGTCAACAGCCAGCACCAAAGGAAACAGCTGTGTCTTCTCAGGTAGGCAGAGTATAGACAATGATGGGCCACCCAGAGAAGAGGTACGACTAGAGAGTTCTGTCAATTGGTAGCAGGGGTTCCGGGTGGGATTCAGGGACAAGGAAGAGGTTGTTAGAGTGGAGAAGGAGATTAGAGAAAGATGGCTCACTACATTATTATTTGATAATGGGACACAATGGGGTAGAGAGGTGTGTATGGTAAACTGACTTTTGGAAAACAAGCATTAAAACCACCTTTTTAGAACAGGTAAGGGGTAGGTGAGTGATAGCTAAGACTCAACTCAGAAACATCATTGACTGGACCCACAGCTCTTGTTGGTTTAATCAGAAGAGCATCTCCAAGCCGCGTCCCTAATAGAAGTTCTCATGGGGATGCCTGGGTGGCTCAGTCGGTTAAGCATCTAACTCCTGGTTTCGGCTCAGGTCATGATCTCCTGGCTCCACGGGGTTCCAGCCCCACACTGGGCTTTGTGCTGACATTGTGTAGCCTGCTTAGGATTCTCTCTCTCTCCTTCCTTTTCTCTCCCTCTCTCTGCTCACCACCCCCCCCCCCACAAATAAATACATAAACCTAAAAAAAAGAAAAGAAGCTCTCATGGATGGAGAAGTAGGGAAATGAGAGAGGGGTAATAACATAATCCTAAAGTGCCACCTCTGTTATCTTTGCTTCTGCCATTATGGGGAGCAGCCTGATGCTCCTGCTTTGGCTGAATTCGTATCCAGTCAGCCCTGGCAGGAACCAAATGGAGCCAAGCAAAAGCTGGTGAGATTATGACTTTGATGGCCCATCTTTAAACACCACCATTGTTTTTTTCAGTCCAATGAGGCTTTTCGTTTTACAATTATTTGGGGGCCATCACCTAGCAGCAATACGTGTTCATAAGTGTCTACCAAATAGACTTCCTTCCATAGTCTAATGATTTGTTTAGTTCAACAGACATTTGGTGAAGACCCACCATGGGCCATGGACTGTACCATGCCCCAGAAAATAAAGATAGGACTTATGTAGTCCTTGCCTGTGAGGTGCTCTTTCTTTACTCCATCCATGACAGGCTGACTGTAAGCTCCTAGAGTCCGGGGGCCATCTCTTCTGTGGTCTTTTCTCCCAGTGTATTCGGAACTGTCTACCCATCTCGCACTTTGCTTATCTACCATTTCTCGTGCTTATCGGGGCAGGCACCTAACAGACTTAAATACGTGGCTCAGCACTCTAATAAATGCTAACAATTGCATAGCGCTTTACAAGATGCTGGGCCCTTTCCTAAGGTTTTTATGTTATTAAGTCACCACCCAACCAGGGAGGTACTTTTATTATTCCTGAATGACAGGGGGCTAAGCAGTTTGTTCAAGGTAACAGTTACCAGGTAGGAGGGTGGGCTTGAAACCCAGGCAGTACCATTTCAGAGCACAAGCACTAAACAATTTGCTATGTCCTGCCGGTGACCGGTAAAAAAGAAAAGGTATGGTCTTTACCACTGGGGAATTTGTAATCTGCCTGAGGCCTATGACACTAACTTACTGAGACCGACAGTGGATGATAGAGCTTTGAATGTGTGCTGCAGACCGTACACGCTGTAGGGGTTGAAAGGCGTGAGCTCAGGGGTAGGGAAAGGCTTAGTGGAGAATGTCTCGGGAAGTGAATAGGATCCGGGGAGATCCAATGCAGAGAGAGAGTGTGCTTTTCTGGGCTGGCAGTGAGTCACGCGCATGGCATGTGAGAATACCGCTCAGCGCCCTCTACAGACCGGAACTCAGTACCAGGCACTGGGTCGTGGAGGAGGGAGCAGGGAAAGCTAGAATGTAGTTTCTCCTTTTTGCCCTTGAGGACAAAAATGCTTCAGACTAACATCTTTTATTCATGCAGTACTATTTCTGAAAAGCTAAAAGTAACCTTATCAATTTTAAGGGTCTTATCAATTTTAGAAAAGAAAATCGTTTCTGCAGAATTTTCAAAAACGGGTAGGACTATTCGAAATTTTAAATATTTGGCTTTTCAAAAATGTAATTGCTGCCCAGAACATGGTCAATATATATATATATATATATATATATATATATATATATATATATATATATATATTTTATCTTTCTTGATCTGTATGAAATTATTCAACAGTCAGAACCAAAGTAACTACTATCACTGGGACTATACTTATTTTAAAAATCCCAAACCTGCTCTCTCCTTTATTTTAAACATAAATAAGAGACAGTTGTGTGAAAGATAAAGTTTGTGTTGTGATGATGCCAAAGCATTCAATAAATCAATATGATTCACTGAGGGGAAAACAGGACAAAGCTAGTGTTACAGCATTAAAAAAAAAAAAAAACACAAAGGAAAAGGAACATTTATAAAGTAGTTCCCGCATGCCAGGATTTCTATTAATTTTTCATGCACTGTCCGCTTTAATATTCACAAAAATTCTGTGAGAGAGATATTTGTATTCCTATTGTATAGATGAGAAAGGTGAGGTTTTGAAAGGTTATTTCTCCTGAATCACACGTGTGGTAAGGAGAGAGCACAGACTTGAATCCAGGCTTTCTGCTTCATTGGCCCCATGCTCTTAAGAATCACATTTGGTGTAGCCCCCCCTGTGCAGTCAGCTGTGACTCACGATGACAACATGGCTGCCTTCCAGGTCAGCTCTGAGACCCTTGGGTTCGGATTCCTTCTAGATCCTCCTTCTGCAGTGCAAATATGGGCGTGTAGGGCAGCAAGGGAAAGCTGTGGTGATGTGTAGATGAAATACTGTAGACAGGTGATAATTGTCAACACCCCCTTGTATTCTTACTATCGTACAAGAACGTTTAACTGCTTATTCATTTTCAGATAGAAAACTTAGAGCCAGAGCTCTGTCTTCTCATGTGTTGGACTTTCCCACTGGATCTAAGTAAAAACCTCATTTGAAGAAGGGGCCTGCAGACAAACAGGAAAACTGAGAGAACGCCTCTAATCCCTCTAATTTCTCTAATATGTGTTGAGAACCAGTTGGCTGCACCTTGTGTCCAAGACTCTCCACATGGCGGCAGCACGTCCCCTGCCCGTCACAGGGCGCTGCGAATTCAGAACTGCTGGAAATCGTGTTGTGTTTCATATGGGCCAGATGCATTTTGATATCTTGGGGACAGGATCTGCCTTCAGGATCTGAAGGATCTGACACTTCAGACAATGAGAAATTGGGGAGATTGAAGGCAAAAGAACAGCATAAATTGGAATAGTCGCTAAGACTTCAAAATGAAAGGATCCCCAGATTAATTTGAGATGTTCTAGGAGTACTTTCTAAAGGGGCCTTCTACTTACAGCAAGACATTTCAGCCCAAAAAACAAATAATACAATTAAAAAACGGGCAGAAGACGTGAACAGACATTTCTCCAAAGAAGACACCCAGATGTCCAACAGACACATGAAAAGATGCTCAACATTACTCGTCATCAGGGAAATACAAATCAAAGCTCAACAGTGCCCATCATGAGGGAATGCAGAACAAAACCACAAAGTAACCTCACACCTATCAGAATGGCTAAAATCAGCAACACAAGAAATAATAAGGGTTGGCGAGGATTTGGAGAAAACGGAACCCTCTTGCACTGTTGGTGAGAATGCAAACTGTGGAAAACACCACGGAGATTCCTCAAAAGGGTAAAAGTAGAACACCCTATGATCCAGTAACTGCACTATAAAAATACAAAAACACTAATTCAAAGGGATACATACACACCTATGTTTACAGCAGCATTATTGATAATAGCAAATTATGGAAGCGGCCCAAGTGTCCATTGATAGAGGAATGAATAAAGGAGATGGTATTTATATATAATGGAATATTATTCAGCCATAAAAAGAATGAAATCTTGCCATCTGCAGTGATATGGAAGGAACTACAGAGTATAATGCTAAGTGAAATAAGTCAGTAAGAGAAAGACAAATACCATACGATTTCACTCATATGTGAATTGGAGACAGAAAACAAACAAGCGAAGGGGGAAAAAAAGAGAGAGAGAGAGACAAGCCAAGAAATAGACTCGTAGCTATAAGGAAGAAACTGCTGGTTACCAGAGGGGAGGTGGGTTGGGGGATGGGTAAAATAGGTGATGGGGATTAAGGAGGGCACTTGTGATGAGCACTGGGTGATGTTTGGAGTTGTTGAATCACTATACTGTATACCTGAAACTAATGTAACAAAGTGTATTAACTATATTGGAATAAAAATATAATAAATCAATAAAATAAATAAAAATGAAAGACCTTTCCATTGAAAAATTATTTATTTATTTAAAAATATATTTTTTAGGGGCGCCTGGGTGGCGCAGTCGGTTAAGCGTCCGACTTCAGCCAGGTCACGATCTCGCGGTCCGTGAGTTCGAGCCCCGCGTCGGGCTCTGGGCTGATGGCTCAGAGCCTGGAGCCTGTTTCCGATTCTGTGTCTTCCTCTCTCTCTGCCCCTCCCCCGTTCATGCTCTGTCTCTCTCTGTCCCAAAAATAAATAAATGTTGAAAAAAAAATTAAAAAAAATATATATTTTTTTAATTAAAATATTTATTTATTTTTGGGAGAGTGCAAATGGGGGAGAGGCAGAGAGAGGGACAGAGGATCTGAAATGAAATGGGATCTGTGCTAATAGGCTGACAGCAGTGAGCCCTATGTGGGGCTTGAACTCACGAACTGCGAGATCATGACCAGCTGTAGTCAGATACTCACCTGACAGAGGCACTCAGGTACCTCTTAAAAATATATTTTAATGTACACATACTTCCATTCCCTAGGAGGCATTTTGGCACTTGGGGCTCTGAAGGTCTGTCTGTCAGAGTTTAAATCCTGGTGTCTCCTTTCCAGTTACAAGATAGAAATTTAAAAAGATCAAACAATAAATATTACCTCCTAGTTACTCACCCTAAGTATCAGTTTCTTCATCTGCAAGATGGAAACAATAATAGTACTGACCTCATGTTCCTTAGAATTAAACTTAAAAATCCATATGTAAAGATGCTTAGCACATTGCCTTATTGTGTAGCACGTGGTAAAAAAAACATGTAATAAATGAGGTTGTCAATAACAATCTAATGTTGTGACCATTAAAAAATGGACATGTCTTGGGGGCGCCTGGGTGGCGCAGTCGGTTAAGCGTCCGACTTCAGCCAGGTCACGATCTCGCGGTCCGGGAGTTCGAGCCCCGCGTCGGGCTCTGGGCTGATGGCTCGGAGCCTGGAGCCTGTTTCCGATGCTGTGTCTCCCTCTCTCTCTGCCCCTCCCCCGTTCATGCTCATGCTCTGTCTCTCTCTGTCCCCAAAATAAATAAAACGTTGAAAAAAAAAAAATTTAAAAAAAAAAAAAAATGGACATGTCTTGATCCCTTTCATAAATGAGATCCAATCTCTAAACTTTGGGTAACTATACCTTGTGTCTCCCTTGCAGTTAAGATCCAGGCTTGGGAACTTTGTGGTTCAGGATCAAGGCTTGTGTCCATTGTGATTCTGCTAGTAGCTAATATCCCTTGGCTGGGGCCCAAAGCACAGGAACTAGCTGAATTTTATACAAGTCTGGGGCATTCTTTATCGTATTCATATATGATGCTCTTAGACTAGTTTAAAAATTTTTTATTTTGACTTTATTTTTCTCTCTGTAAATGACTTTATCCATGCTTGTAGAACAGATTGAAACAATTTGGTTATCATAAAATCATCAATGCTAAATAGCCTATCTTCCTAGGCATGATATGATTGCCCTTGGGGAACTGAACCGACCTCAGATTTGGGGCTTACGTTTGCTTTCCGCATTCTGTGTCAACCTAATCATGAAAAACCCCACAAAACCTCCCTTATCTCAGATGCTAATTGTAAAGGTTTATCTTCTTTTAACCATGGTCTAGGAGCACAGTTTTGCTACTTTATCATAGCTCTAATATTACAAGAAATGGAAAATTCATGCAGGCAGATCTTGTTTATGAATATGGGGCAGCTCTCAATGCATTTTTTATGAACATGGAACATTTGGCTTTGCATCTGGTAGCGTGGAGAATAACACAGCCAGCTCTGTACCCTAGGAGACATCCAGATTACTTTATTATTACAATGGTTTCAATAACTCTAGGCACTTTTCAGGCACCTGGATCTTCATAAATGGTTCAAACCTCACTGATGGCATGTTACTCATATGACTCTGAGAAGTTAGAGATCATTTGAGCTAGCTGGGTTTCTAAAAACATATGGGAAATAAATGCAAGTAAAGTCTTAGAAACCAAATGTGCTCGTACTTTATTTCACTGTTGCTACTCTTTCAAGAGACGAGTCACATCTTGGGAGGCTGTTGGCTGCCATGAAATCCAAGACTTCTCCTTGGAACACATCACCGGTGCCCTTTCTGTTGGTCTGACATCCCCTTCTTGATTTTGGGGGGAGGGGATAAATGTAAGCCTTCGGTTGAACCTAATGTATAAACTGATTAATCCAAATGAGTCTTCCGTGGTTTTATAAGTAGCTCCTAATTAGACCGAATAGTGATGTTTTCTAAGAGTCTCTTAGAAGTCTTCTATCTACTTCCAATGTTGCCGAGGCACTCCATTGTTTGAAAGGAATTGGATGGAAAAAGATGACTTGGATTTTAGTACAAAAGCCACCAGAGGAGCCTTTGGGGAGCTCATTTGTGCACTTGTATCTTTTGACACTCACTCAGTAGGTGAACTTACACGGAAGAGAGCCGTGTCTAATAGGACTGTCTGATTCTATTTATTGTTTTTATCCTCTTGCGGGGCTGTTTTTGGCATGTGTTTATTTAAGTCACCAGTCTCCAAAAAAAAAAAAAAAACAACACACAAAAAACAAAAAACAAAAAAAAAACCACGGGGCTATCTCATTTCAAGTTTGCCTTGAACTCTTAAACCCTGACGTTTTCTGCACACTGAGTTGGGTTTTTGCCTTTGAGAACAACTAGAGCGTTAAGGAGAGGTGCCTCTCTTTTAATCAGTAATTTAGGTTTTATTTCATTTTATTCTTATTTAGGTTTTATTACCATTGATGCAGTTTTTACTCCGCTGCCAAAAAATGAGTTTTGCACATTTTAATTTAGATCTTAATGTGTGTGTGTGTGTGTGTGTGTGTGTGTGTGTGTGTGTGTTTTGTACAAGCCAAATGATAGCGATTTTATGTGTGTTTTTGGCTGAGAAGTAGGAGGCAGATACTGTCTAAGGATTCTAGGCTCTGCTTTCTGGAAGCCCAAAGGACTACCCTTGAAACAGTTGTTTGGAAGATTTTGATCTTAAAACTTTATGGATAAAATATTTCATCACCACCTCAATGTATGTTACATACTTATGATCTGACAGCTTCCAGGTTGGCTGAGAGAGGCTGGAATGCGCATCTCAGAACCGGCAAGGCAGCGTGCTTTGGCCTCTGCTTCTGTTCTGACCTCATTGTTGAGTAAGTGAATTTATATGTCTGCCACTGTAGTATTTAGCTTTTGTATTATAAATCACAGACAAAAGTTAAAAAGATGGAGTAACCACAATGAGATACCACCTCATTCCTATTAGGCTGGCTACTATCAGAAAAACAGAAAATAAAGAGGACTGGCAGGGATGTGGATAAACTGGGACCTTTGTGTACCGCTTGTAGGTAAAATCGTGCAGCTGCTATGGAGAACAGTGTAGAGGTTCCTCAAAAATTTAAAATAACATTACCACATAATCCAGCAATCTTACTTCTGGGCATTTGTTCAAAAGAACTGAATGCAGGGACTCAGAGATTTGCACACCCATATTCATAGCAGCATTATTCATAACAGTCAAGAAGTGAAGGCGGCCCAAGGGTCCATTAATGGATGAATGGATAAACAGAATGTGGTAGATACATACAACGGAATATTATTCAGCCTGTGAAAGGAAGGAAACTCTGGGGGTGCCTGGGTGGCTCAGTTGGTTAAGCATCTAGTTATTTTGGCTCAGGTCATGATTTCACGGGTCCATTGTGAGACTGAGCTCTGTGTTGGGCTCCACGTTAAGCCTGCTTGGGACTCTCTCTCTCTCTCTCTCTGCTCCTCCCTCGCTTGTGTGCCTGTGCTCTCTCTCAAAATAAATAAATAAATAAATAAATAAATAAATAAATAAATAAATAAATATTTAAGAAAAATAAATATTAGTTAAAAAAAAGAAAATAAAATTCTAACACAGCTACGACCTGGATGAACCTGGAGGACAATACATTAAGTGAAACGAGTCAGTCACAAAAAGACAAATTCCATACAATTCCCACCAATGAGGTACCCAGAATAGTCAAATTGATACACACAGAAAGTAAAAGAGAAGTTGCCAGGAGATAGGGGAAAGACGGTGGGTTGTTTAATAAGTATAGAATTTCAGTTTTCTAAAATGAGAAATTTCTGGAGATTGGTTGCACAACGTGAATATATGTAACACTACTGAACCGTACCATTAAAGATGGTTAAAATGGTAAATGTTATGTGTGTTTTACCATAATTAAAAAAATGTGAGGTAAAAGACAGACACGAGGTTTTACTATTATTTTCCTGCCTCCGGTGGGTCACTTGTACTTATCCCATTCTGGAGACCATCGTTTTTAATATGTGTCAACAGGCAGAAGGTGATCAACACAGATCCACACCGCCAGCTCTCCCTTCAAGGAAGTTACACACTGCCCAAGCTCAGGGAGTGTGGTCAGCAAAATGTCCAGCTGTCAACCGCCCTGGGACACCCCCTTGCTGCAGAGAGTCACCCGGCTGAGGGGACATCCTTCCTGGAGCAGCCTGCATCGCTGAGCGTGATGGGGGACCAAAGCCTGACCCTTTCATCCTGATGTGGGACACTCTGAAGGTCAACCCTCCTTCTGGACTTTCCTGTAGGGGTGGCCGAGACTTTGTTAGTACTTTATTGTGTTTCGTTGTGTTTCTACTTTCTCTGTCCAAACGTACTTCCACTGTTTTCCCTTTACGGTTGTGGATTCCTAATAAATTTTTTGCACCCAGACTCCATCTCAGCATCTGACTCGGGAAAACTACAATTGCAGCACAGATCCAGATTGTATCAAAACAAATATAACCAGGTTCTTTCATTTCTAAACAAGAACGAACTAATGTTTGAGTAACTTAGTGAAATGATGAAGGACTTTGCATTTGAAGAATGAAACAAGTTAAAGTTCTAAATAGGTAAATTAAGGCCTTTTCGAATTAAGAAACACCCACACTTCTCCAAGAGCCAAACTCACAGTCAGAATTATGCCACAAAATGAATAGAAACTTTTTCTGTTAAAGTCGCAGTGTTCGTAATGCAGGTAAACCTAGTTTATGTAATGCCGGGATGATTCGTATGTTTCCCCCAGGAGCACCCTTTCACACTGTGAATGTAGACAGCAATCTAAAGGGGCTTACATGAAGAAAAATTATACCTAAATACCCTGGGACAATCAATAGGTTAATCCATCACCAGACCAGTCCATGGTTATACGAAAGTAAGGTAAAACATAGTAACAGGCCAAAGTGGGAATAGTTACCTTTTAAATGCAGTTATTCCCTTTTGCATAATTATAGTTGTATCTCTGATTCTTCTGCCTTCTCCCCTTAAAGCTTTGGGAATCTTTGAATTTCTATAAAAAATTCTGCACATATGAAGAATCTTCCCAGACACTATCGTCTGTTAATGTGTTTTGTGTTCGTGTATTTTTTAGGCCATGTTTGTGCTAAAAAGAGAATTAAGGACATCATAATATAATTTAATTCTTTGCTTTATTTTCACTTTACTTATCTGGATATTATAGGACCTTTCACATGTAGAACGTTCTTAAACATAAATATATGTAAAACCTTCAAAACAGGCAGAAGTTCATTGTTTGCGATCGTAGAAGGAAGAAGAGATATAGAAATGTAAAATAATTTGTAACACCAGATTAATTATATTTCCATCTGGCTGTGGAATGAGGCAAAAACATAAATCTCCCAGATTTTTCTAAAGTGTGATGATGATAGTCAATATTTATTGAGTAAATGCAATGTGCCATGTGCACTTTACCAGGATTATCTCAGTATTTCCTCAAAACAACCTGCACAGAAGGAATTATTAGAATGCCCATTTTACAACAAGGAAATACACAGTTTAGGGGATTTAGGCAAGTAACTGGTCTAAAGTTATATGGGGAGGAAGTGAAAGAAACAGGAGGAAGTCCAGGTGGCTGGCTCCAGAATGAGAGCTCATAACAACCCTGCCTGCTCCTTGTGAACTTAACCTGCCAGTTCATCAATTAACTGCTTAATTGATGGTTTATGTTGTATGAACTGGTGGTTAATTAAATGTTCTGAATCACAGAATTATATCACTTAGGACTGACAGACTTTGGTTAGAAAATGACAAGACACTTCAATCAAGTGTTAAGATTTTCTTCCTTCAAAAATATATTTTGCAGCCTTATTTAAGGAAGAAAATATGCAGACAAGTTACAGTGAATGAACAGTTCGTTGGATGACTCACCTAAAGGAAAGAATGGTGGGGCATCAGATAATCTCTCTGATAATCTAATCTTATTTACTAGGGAGATAATGGTTCTAGTTTCCCGGACTTTGAAATTTACCCAGCACACGTCTCAGTGCCAGAAACATCATTGTGGCGCACAGAAATGGCAGATGTATACCGTATGTCTTGCCTGTCGTCTCAGCTAGCCCATGGCAGACAGTACCAATAGAGCCCAGCACCCACAGAGCCCAGATGTGTCAGGAATCCATTTCAGCAGGGTGCACAGGCAGCCATTACCAGATACCTGCACTAAAACTTTCAGTGAGAGCAAAGCTGTCTTGAGTCTTCCAGCACTTGAGGGAAGGGAGTTCAAGGTGCAACTCTGGGTCTTTGCAGCCTTTATAATCAGCGATTTTGTTTTCAATTCCCTGAACACTCCAATGTCCTCCTAAATCTTCTCATCAGGGTGGTGGCCTTCAGGAAGAGAGGTTGTAGGACAAGAGTTACTATTCTTTTCCCTTCTCTTGAGTCCTTATGAGGTAACTGAACAGTTAAAATGATAACACAACTTCACTTAGATTGATAAGAGCTTAATAGATTGGTCTTTGGGTGAATAAATTTGCAATATTAAGGAAACTTTTTTCTCCATTCATATTTTAGAAACATGTATGTGCCAGACATGTGTTAGATGATTTCAGAATCGCTCGCTCTTGGAAACACACTAAGTGCAATTTTGGTTACTGCATAGTGTTCAACAGGCTAAAGGGGACAGTTATTTTGGGACAAACCTTTTGCCAGACCTCAGATAACAATTCACTGGAGGTCCCTTTGCTTATGAGTAGGAATGAACTGTGGCTTACAACTAAATAGAAATAAATGCTCTCAGCAGGGAAGAGTCATTACCAATTTAATGAACCAGAGTTCTGTTTATAGCTCTGTGAAGGATCATAATGTGTAAATTTAAATAAAACACCATGGCTTTGGTTTTAAGTGTTAATATGTGAAATATTACTTTCTTCCTAACTTTAAAAGTGAAATGTATATAGCTGGAATGTGTTTATCAAGTTCATGGACAGGCAATACACAATGAAAGACCCCAACAGAAATGGAAGACTAAACAATAACATTGCAGGATCTGGGGTCCACATTGGTCAGTTTTGTTCTGTGTATTACCAGGCTGATGGCTTTGATTAGCAAATAACACTTAAATATATACCCATATACATTTGACTCAGACGCGTCCTATCTTTAAGTTGTAAACCAAAACAATGAAGAAAAGCTTTGAGATTTACTGAAAAGCCTCTTCTTGAGGTTCCTTCTGGAGGATTCTTTGACTGGCTCCATCAATCCTCTTTACTTATATCTCTGGCATTTTCCATTGACTATAAACTTCTGGCATCTGGGGACATGTTGGCCGTGTTCACTGCTGTCTTCTCAGGGTCCAGATCCATGTCTGGTCTATACTTGGTGCTCTAGAAATATTTGTTAATGAATGAATGGCTTCTTGAAAAGTATAACAATTGAATAGAAGCTCGTGTGTTAGGACATCTTTTCCCATAATTATTGAGTTTAAGTTCTTGAACAACCAGTTGGTTGAAAAAAAAATTTTTTTTAATTAGTAAATTCAATTCTGATCTCTGAGATAGTTCCACTTTAGGTGAGCTGAGATTACTGTATTCAAACTGGAATGCAAGAGCTTCTGAGATGGAAAAGATTTTCCAGGAGGTTCATAGACAAAAACACTTAAAAGGAATCAGTTTTCAGATCTTCAACACCCACATATACTCTTTCCTAAAATTAATTTTCCTGAGAACACACATGCAAGCCACCTTCACTGTCATTATCATATTTCTTCCACTTCACAAAAGAAAGGCATGTTTCTCCCTCAGTGCGTCGCCTGCAGTGGAGAAATTCACTTGACCATAAGACTTATCATCCAAACCGGGACATTTCTGAGAGTGAAAGTAGGCTCTAGACACAATTAACACAGGACAATATAATATTGACAAAGGTGTTTTGAAGATAATGCTATTATAATTCTTCTCCCTACTTCTGCATTTACTGGGTCAAAACAAACCAACAGACCAACAACATGCCTCTTAGTGAAAGAGTAGCAGGTAATTAATAATCGCTTACAAAATGTTAGTAAAGCTTTTAAGGTTCTCCCCAGAGTGATAAAGTGAATGAATCTAATGAGCTAGTGATTTCTGAAACTCTGTGAAAACAGCAAAGAGGATCTTACTGAATTGTCAGCTGATGGATCAAAAGCAATAGACAAAAATATTTATAGCAACATTATTCATAAAGGCCCAAAGATCAATTAACCCAAATCTTCATTAACAGTAGAATGGGTAAGTAACTTGTGATACAGTCACGCAACGGAATTGTACGTATCAGTGAAAAAGAACAAAATGTAACTATATATAACATGACTGACTTTCACGGACACAATTTAAGAAAGTACATACTCTATGATTTCAGTTTCATGACATCGAGGAAAAAACTGATTTATGGAGTTAGATATCAAATGCTACCTTTGGGTACATTGTAGGCTGGATGAGGGCACAAGGTAGACAGAGGTGAAAAAGTTCTATATCTTGATCTGGGTAGCATTTGCATGGGCTTATTTATGTTTAAAATTTTCATGAGGTGTATACTGGAGATTTGCAAACTCTAGTGAAGTTATACATTAATAAAAAGAAAAAGAAACTGACTTATTTGAGCAGTAAAGTTCTGCTTATGTGCAATGCTAGATGCTGGTGATAAAAGAGTGAACAAGGTCTCATGAAGCTTATAGCCAGGATAACCATATCCTCGTTGAACCCTTGTTTGGCCATAATTATAAAACCTACTTGCATTCCCCCAAATACCCCAGTTTTGGTGATAAATTATACTATTGGCCCATGTTCCAGCTGTTGATTGCTATGTAACAAACAAGTCCCTTCCAAATCTTGGTGGCGGAAAAGAATAGTAATTGTAACATAGCACACAGTATTGTGGGTCAGGAGTTCATGTGGACCTCGGCTGGGCAATCCTTCTACTTCTACTGGCCTTGAATGCAGTCACTTGGTGGTACTCAGTTCCCAGATGGGCTGGTCTGGTGGTGGGGGGCGGGGCTCGAGATGGCTCTCCTCACAGACTCTGGAGTTTGGGTGGGGGTAGCTGAAAGAGTGGGGTCTGCTTGGACTGTTGATGGAAAGGGCTCCACGTGGCCTCTCTAGATGGTGGTCTCAGGGTAGTCAGACCTCTAGCGTGGTAGCCGGCCATGGGTGCCGCATGCAATTTTATGACCTAGCCTTGGAATCACGCAGTGTGATGAACTTCTGCTCATGTTCAAGACAAGGAAACATAGACTCCATCTCCAGTGGGAGGAGTGTCAAAGAATTTGCAGCCATATTTTCAAAAATCACAATGCTGTAATTGTGGAGGAGATCCAAAGAGACCTTTGCCAATTCTACATTCTCAATATTTTCTGCATCCCTCTGCCCCTCCCCATCCTGGAATGACTTTGTTAGCTTGGATCCTTACAACCTCTCATCTGTACTATTAGATAATACTCTTAATTGGTCTCTTGTTCCTAGTTTCTCCCTCCTTCATTTTATCTTGCTGGTTGTTAACTAATGCCCTGTTCTGTGTCTGTCAAGATTTTGCGGGGGGGGGAAAAAAAAATTCTAACAAGGCCCTTTTTATTTACTAAAATCCAAATTCCTTCGCCTGTCATTCAAAGCTCTTTATCACCTCATGCTGACATAACTTCCCAAGCTTATCTTCCACAGACTCTTTCATGTGCTTTAATGTTCAGCCAAGTACCCCTATTTTATGTTTCCTCTCTGGGAGCCACCCTTCACAGGCTCAGCGTGTGAACTCAGAGTTTGTGAAATGAGTGTCCTCACTGGTCTTCCCTGCCCCTCTTCACCCCCGAACTCTGGCTCAATCTCACAGTTCTATAAGGTCCTGATGAGATGCTTCCTCCAGGATGCTCATTCGATAACCTTTTATGGCAGAGCTAATTGTCAGGCTCGGTGTTAGGCCCTGGTGGCACTGAAGGGACAGGCAGGCAAGAGCCCCACCCTCGGAGAGCTTACAAGTCCCTATTTGGAAGTAATCTTATCCTTTGACGTCTCAAAAAAATCCATTGGTCCTTTTCTTAAGTTACTTTAACACTTAGTGTAAGCGGAGTAGCTAAACACTAAGATCCTGAAACTGTGACCTTGAGAAAGCTTTTAATCTTTTTTGGGCCTCAGTTTTCTTTTCTGTAAAGTGGCGATAATAGCACCTATCACATAGTTGCCATAAAGTTCTGACATGTTATTAAATTTAAAACACTTAGAATAGAGCTTGGTAAACTGTAAAACTTAAATAAGCTTTAGTAGTTCCTATTGTTTTTATCACCACCATCATTCTTAGCTGTCTGTGTGTTTTCCTCCTGTTCTGCTCCTCCATTAGATTATAAACTTATTTTTGGGGGGGGGGGGGCTGGGTACTAGATCTTATATATTGTTTTGGAGGTGTTTGGAGGTGTTTTGGAAAGAGTGTCAGCTTTCAGGTCAGGCAGAGAGGTTTGAGTCCAGCTCTGTATCTCATTAACTGTTAGGCCTTAGATTACCTTCCTGTGCCATATTTTTTCATATTTAAATTCCGAATAATAATGCCTAACACACAGAGTTCTCATAGGGATTTAATGGGGTAATATTTGTAAATTGTCTAGCTTAATGTCTGATACATAGTATGTGCCCCCCAAATGACAATGTTGATGATGATGATGATAAGCATAATGATGATGATAAAATTACAACTCTGACAATTCCTAGAACCCTCTCTACTTACTGTGGCACATGATTTAGTAAGTATCCTTTTGGACATTCTAATGCCTTTATAAATATCATTGGCTCTGATTAAGATTATACTATGTTTAATTAATCTCCTTTTATCATTTACTGTAAATAGATGTCTTTAAATTGCAACCCATATAGATTTGCCTCCTCTTTTAAAATGATTACATAGCATTTCTTTATATATGTGTACCATAATTTATTTAATCAGTCCCTTATAAATGAATATTCAAGTGTTTTCAATTTCCCCATTATACACCACACTATAATCAAATGGAAATTATGTACACACATTTACCCCCTGTCGTATTATTCCTTTAAGAGAAATGATTTGAAGTAAAACTGGCTTGGATAAAAGAAATATACTTACAGACTTTATGCATACTGATAGGTTGCGCTCCTGGCCGGTTGCATCTACCCTTACTAGGAGGCCCCCTATCTGTTTGCACATCTTTGCCAACACTAGACTTTGATCAAGACCACTTCTCGGGAGGAGCCAAGATGGCAGAACAGCATGGAAGTTTTTTGTGCGTCTCGCGTCCATGAAATACAGCCAGACCAACACTAAACCATCCTGCGCACCTAGAAAACTGATCTGAGACTAACGCAACAATCTACACAACCCGAACCACAGAATTCAGCAGGTATGCGGCGCGGAGAGGTGAACTGGGGGGAGAGAGAAGCCACGGGCAGGGAGCTGTTTTGGCTTGTGGAGAGAGGACTGAGACTGGGGGTGGGGGAAGGATACAGGAAAAGCACCCCTCCCCAAAAGCAGCTGGAGAGAAAGTGGAAAAAGTGGAAACAGCCTCAGGGACTGAACTAAAAAGAGAGAAAGGAGAAAGGAGAGGGTTTAAACTCCATTAAATTCCATTAAGACTAAATTCCCCCTATAAACAGGGGGAGCACAGACTCGGAAAGGTCGCAGCTCCTTACCTGGCGGTGCTCTGGTGGGAAGGGCGGATCCCCAGGAGCAGAGTGAAGTCTGGGGTCTTCGGGCCACACGGGGAGAGGCGGTTCGCCTGCTGGGAGGACACCTGGTAGAGGCTGCAGACAAAGGCTCCAGTGGACCTGGGAGAACAACCACATTCGCTGGTGCTGGAACAAGGTCGTTGCGGCTGAAGCCTCCACCAGATGTGCGTTGTGATTGTCCAAAATCCCTGAGGCGCTGCTGCGACACGATCACGTGAACTCTCTCTGGGGCGGGCTGGCGCCCCGCCGCAGTCTCGGGGAGTCGGCGGCAGCAGCACGG
Organism: Felis catus; assembly: GCF_018350175.1. NCBI lineage: Eukaryota > Metazoa > Chordata > Mammalia > Carnivora > Felidae > Felis > Felis catus. The sequence continues at coordinate 10,418,416 of NC_058385.1, forward strand.
TGTCACCAGCCGTGAGACACCCGGCCAGGGTCCGGGGAGGCCCTCTCGCAGAGGGGCGGGATGGGTCGAAGCCACAGTCTCTCAGAAGTAAGGGATCGGAGAAAAACAGCCGCATCTGAGATAAAACTTACGAAGGAGGTGCTGCTTGGGGTCTGGTCACAGACAGTGAAAAAGCGGGGAGTGGACCCAAGCTGAAGACAGAGGATGGGTGCGTGATCCCCGATCAGGGAAGAACAGAACTGCCTGGGGAACTGGGCGACGCCATTTTCACGGCTCCCGCGCATGCGCACACACGCGTACAAGCGCCACAACCATCCACCCCAGTCGGCTAAGCAGCGCCATCTAGTGGAGAACGGAGCCATTACACTAAGCCAAGCTCAACTGGGCCAACCTCGCTCTTCAGACACACAAATCTCTCTGCCTGCTTAGTTTACGGACTACAAAGCGCTTCATAGCTTGACTTCTAGGGGAAAACGGAGTAATTTCAATCGTATTAAAGTCTGTTGACCGGTCCATCTATTCAATTTTCTTTTTTATTATTTTTTTTCTTTTTTTCTCTTTTTTGTTTCTTCACTTGAATGCAGAAAGAGAAAAAAGTTACTTTTAATTTCGATTTTTATTAAAAATATTTTTCTTTAATTTTTTCTACTATATTTTTTACTTTTGTGTAATGTTTTTCAAATTCTATTTTATTTCCATCATTTCATTTTATTCTACTTCAGTGTATTCATTTTTTCAAATTTTTTTTCAAATATCATAGATTTTATTTTTTGTTCTTTTTAACTTTTTATTTTTTTTAAGTTTACATCCAAATTTGTTAGCATATAGTGCAACAATGATTTCAGGAGTAGATTCCCTGATTACCCATTTAGCCCATCCCCCCTCCCCCCACCCCTCCCGTAACCCTCAGTTTGTTCTCCATATTTATGAGTCTCTTCTGTTTTGTCCCCCTCCATGTTTTTATATTATTTTTGTTTCCCTTCCCTTATGTTCATCTGTTTTGTTTCTTAAAGTCCTCATATGAGTGAAGTCATATAATTTTTGTCTTTCTGTGACTAATTTCACTTAGCATAACACCCTCCATCCACGTAGTTGCAAACGGCAAGATTTCATTCTTTTTGATTGCTGAGTAATACTGCATTGTACATATATACCACATCTTCTTTATCCATTCATTCATCGATGGACATTGGGGCTCTTTCCATACTTTGGCTATTGTTGATAGTGCTGCTCTAAACATGGGGGTGCATGTGTTCCTTCGAAACAGCACACCTGTATCCCGTGGATAAATGCCTAGTAGTGCAATTGCTGGGTCATAGGGTAGTTCTATTTTTAGTTTTTTTGAGGAACCTCCACACTGTTTTCCAGAGTGCACCAGTTTGAATTCCCATCATGTTTTCCAATTTTGAAACGATTTCTTTTTTTTTCCTTTCTTTCCCCCTTTTAATCTAATCTATCAAGCCTCTTTCAGAACCCAGACCAAAACACACCTAGGATCTAGCATAATTTATTTGATTTGTGTGTGTATGTGTGTGTGTGTGTGTTGTTTTTAATTTTTTTAATTTTAATATTTTTTAATTTAAAATTTTTACCTCATTAATTCCTTTTCTCCCTTCAAAATGACAAAACAAAAGAATTTACCCCAAAAGAAAGAGCAGGCAGAAGTGACAGCCAGGGACTTAACCAACACAGATACAAGCAAGAACCAGAATTTAGAATCATGATAATAAGAACACTAGCTGGAGTGGAAAATAGATTAGAATCCCTTTCTGTGGAGATAAAAGAAGTAAAAACTAGTCAGGATGAAACAAAAAATGCTGTAACTGAGCTGCAATCTCTAATGGATGCTACAGCGGCCAGGATGGATGAGGCAGAGCAGAGAATCAGTGATATAGAGGACAAACTTATGGAGAATAATGAAGCAGAAAAAAAGAGGGAGACCAAAGCAAAAGAGGACAATTTAAGAATTAGAGAAATCAGTGACTCATTAGAAAGGAACAACATCAGAATCATAGGGGTCCCAGAAGATGAAGAGAGAGAAATGGGGGTAGAAGGGTTATGTGAGCAAATCATAGAGGAAAACTTTCCTAACCTGGGGAAGACACAGACATCAAAATCCAGGAAGCACAGAGGACTCCCAGTAGATTCAACAGAAACCAACCATCAACAAGGCATATCAGAGTCAAATTCAGAAAATACTCAGGCAAGGAAAGAATCACGAAAGACTACGTCTTTCTCAAGATTAATTTTTTTCATCTATTCTTTTAACTTATCAATATATCCCTAGTCGTACAGCCTTTAAAAACATGCATGTGTTTTTATTTCCTGTAGACTATGGGCTCCTTGAAGAAAGTACCCTTCGTTCATTTTGGTAGCGTCCATTAGTCAGTGGTCCATTCCATTGGAATCTAGAGCAAACACTTCTTCTTCCTCAGAAATTCTTGCAACTTTAAAACAGATCCAGGCCTTAAACAAAGTCATCTGTTTATTTGTTAAAGAGTGGTGAGAGAGAGAGGTGGCTTCAAGTAGTTGGAAATGAAAATTCACATTTAGAATTTCCTTTCCTTTCAACTGTAACTTTTTTGTGTGTTTGTTTTTTGGTATTTCCTCTTGGCATTTCCAGAATATGATAAATTTAGAGCAGCAAACACTGCACCCGTGGCTCTAAGAGGATAGAGGTGGGATGAGGAGGGGAGTCTGACTAAAGCAAACATATGCCACTTTAAATGAGTTCATGTCTCAGTATCCCAAAGAATGACATCGTAGCCAATAAGAATGGCACTTAACATTTATAAACAGGGCAGAGGTGCAACCTGAAGGCCCCTGAGCTACATTCAGCCTCCAGATACGTTTTGTTTGGCTCACGCAGCATTGGCCAGATAGTGTTTGCAAACATTTTTAGTGGTTACCCAGATTTAAAATCACAGACAGGCTGGCTATTCACCAAACTACTCCTGCTTCTTCCTGGGCACACAGCTTGATTCATTTCTCAGCTTCCACTGTAGTAATGTATGTCTATGTCACCGAGGTTTGGTCAATGAAACGTGAATGAAAGTTATGGGTACCTCCTCTAGGTATGGCTCATAAAAACCAATCATGAATGAGCAACCCTCCCAGCTCGTTGCTCTTCCCTTGACTGTACTTCAATACCCAGGGCAAGCAGTTTAACGTAATAGCAACCTGGTAGTTTGTTTCGTGAATGGCAGTGTGGAGCAGAACCTCCTTACCCACTTTTACCCCTCCCCACAACCATGCCCCCACCTGGAACAAGATTATATGATAAACAATTCCTGTTATGTTCGATCCAGTGGGTATGTTTGGGTCCATCTGGTGCAGCTATCGACATGCTCTGTAATAAGGATCACAAGATCTCTAGCGTGGCATGATCCACTCCATGTTGACTCTTAACAATCGAAAGGGCCACCCATTTATGTTTTCTGCCACACTCCCTCACGTACTACAATTTGAGACTCTTTGCATGGTGCTGGATAGTTTATTGGGCATGCCCACATTCGTCATCTCTTGAATCTTTCAACAATTCTGTGAGTCATTGGCAAACTAGATAACATCATTCATTCTTCAGTAAGATCGGCTTCATTTGAGCAAACAGTTAGCTGTTGAGTGCCTACCACAAACCAGGCACTGTGCTGGGCCCAGGTGATGCAAAGATGAGATAAGAGGAATCTAAAACTTAGAAAGTTCTTAGTTACATAATCATGTATTTGCTGAGTCACAAGCCACCAAAAGAAATGGCAGGGGTGATTATGGAACTACCAATGATAATCTTGTTCTGGAATATTCCCAGAAGATAAAACATGGACAAAAGTTTAGATTTTCAAAAGGAAAATAAGGTGGCTTCTTGGAGCTGCAAATCAGTATATTTAATGTTTAATGATGACACTGTGGAAAAAAACTCTAGAAATCATTATTTGAAGTTTTATGAGCACTTTGATAAGAACCATTCATCCCTGGAAGTAAGAATCAGTTCGCGACAAGAAAATCTTGCTGAACATAATTTATTCCCCTTTTCAATAGGATTATTACTCCGTCAGCTATGAAGAATGTTACAGAGATGGCTTTCTTCGCTGGCTAGGGCTGCCATGACAAAATATCATAGACAGGGTGGCTTAAACAACAGAAATTTATTTTCTCACAGTTCTGGAGGCTAGACGTACAAGACCAAGGTGCAAGCCAATTCAGTTCCTGGTGAGATTTCCTGGTGAGAACTCCTCCTGCCTTGCAGATGCCTTCTCACTGTATCCTCACACGGCCTCTCCTTGGTGTATGCATGTGGAGAGAGAGCGAGAGATCTTTCTCTTTCTTTTCTTGTAAGGCCACCAATACTACTGAGGAAACCACCCTTATAACCTCATTTAATCTTAATGACCCCTAAAAGCCATATTCCCAAACACAATCACATTGTGCATTAGGGCTTCAACACACGAATCTGGGGGGGCATAATTCAGTCCACAGCAATGGTGAAATTGATTTTAACAAGATATCCTAGCTATACCCTAGAAAATGATAAATTTAGGTAGATGCATTTTTTTTTTTTGAAATCAAAATATATGGATTAGTGAATAATTGTCAAACTCAAGAGAGGCCACTGGAGGCATGCCCTAGGTTTGGAGGTTAACATTAGAATCAAGAGCATAGTGGGGCGCCTGGGTGGCTCAGTCGGTTAAGCGTCCGACTTCAGCCAGGTCACGATCTCGTGGTCCGTGAGTTCGAGCCCCGCGTCGGGCTCTGGGCAGATGGCTCAGAGCCTGGAGCCTGTTTCTGAATCTGTGTCTCCCTCTCTCTCTGCCCCTCGCCCGTTCATGCTCTCTCTCTGTCCCAAAAATAAATAAATGTTGGAAAAAAAAAGTTTAAAAAAAAAAAAGAATCAAGAGCATAGTTATAAACAGGGATTATATGCCTGTTGAATAGGCAGCTTATGTATTAGATGATAAAATTGAGATTCAAAATGGTCTCACGGGGCTAGCTTTATGGACTCAACCAATGAAATGTCATCCAGCAGAGTAACTGTACTGTACTTTAATAAAGATAAAGAAATTATGTAGGAAAGGATGAAAGTTTGGAAATAATCCTGGGAAAATAAGTCACTGCAACCTAGGCTGTTCTCCTCAAAGTCTAGTGTTCAGGTCAAAGTGATGGTCCCAGGATACCTGGTGCTAATCACACCATGCTGTGTCCAGTTCTGGGAAACCTATTTAAGGAGAAGTGCCACTGATAAGATCCAAGAGGATGAGAAGAATGGCTCAGTACTTATTTGAACTCAACTGTTACTGTTCTGTGTGACATTGGCTCAGTGCCTGGAGAGCTAATTCAGAGATATGAAGACTTGGGGGGAAAATAAGAATTGTCTTCAACTATAAGGAATGTTGTCATAAAATGGTTGTGTTTAGCTGGTGTGATTATATTATAATTTCATTTTCTTCTTTCTTTTTGTTTATTTATTTATTATTTTTTTTACTTGTAGAAAAGATATTTTATTTTCCTTTTCATATACGGAGATGACCCAACAAACCTCACTTTTTATAACTTTTAAAAATTCTAGACAGAGATTCATTTTTCTCACTGACATCATTCTACAGAAAGCTCATTTTAACCAAAAAGAAGTTAAAATAGTTTTATTTATTTATTTATTTATTTATTTATTTTTGTGGGGTTTGTTTTTGTTTTTGTTTTTCTTTTAAATATAATGTATTGTCAAGTTAGCTAAGGCACAGTGTATACAGTGTGCTCTTGGCTTTGGGAGTAGATTCCCATGATTCATCGCTTACATACAACATCTGTACTCATCCCAACAAGTGCCCTCCTCAATGGCCATCACCCATTTCCTCCCCCAGCACCCCCATCAACCCTCAGTTGGTTCTCTGTATTTAAGAGTTTCTTATGGTTTGCCTCCTTCTCTGTTTGAAACTACTTTTTTAACCTTCCCTTCCCCCATGGTCTTCCGGTAAGCTTCTCAAGATCCACGTATGAGTGAAAACACATGGTACCTGTCTTTCTCTGACTGACTTATTTCATTTAGCATTACACCCTCCAGTTCCATCCACAGTGTTGCAAATGGCAAGATTTCATTCTTTCTCATTGCCAAGTAGTATTCCATTGTATATATAAACCACATCTTCTTTATCCATTTACCAGTTGATGCACATTTGGGCTCTTTCCATAATTTGGCTATTGTTGAAAGTGCTGCTATAAACATTGGGGTACAAGTGTCCCTATGCATCAGCACTCCTGGATCCCTTGGATAAATTCCTAGCAGTGCTAATGCTGGATCATAGGGTAGTTCTATTTTCAACTTTTTGAGGAAGCTCCATACTGTTTTCCAGAAAGGCTGTACCAGCTTGCATTCCCAACAGTGCAGATTGCTTACAGTGCCACCAGGCACTGTGTCAAACACCTCATAAATGTCACTTGTCTTAATCCTTAAAAAAATCTGGTGAGACAATCGTCTTGTCCCCTTATTATTGATGGAGAAACTGAGGGCCGGCCAGGGTGAGTGGCTTTTCCAAGTTCACACAGCTAGCAGGGAAAAAGCTAAAGTTTGAACCCAGCTCTGTGAGATGTTAGAGCCTACAATCTTGGCCATTATACTTTATTTCCCCCACCCCCATTCTTTCCCAATGTTCTCTAATAAACAAAAACATTGCATGTGTATCTAAGGAAAACATCTTCTAAAAAGGAAACCGATGTTCAGAACAGTAAAGAGACAGAGTGGGGACTATGGATGGAGTTTAAGGCGGTCAGATTTCGGTCAGTATTTGGAAGAACCAGCTGACAATGATACATTTTCATGAGTGGAATATATTGGGTTGGCTTGTTCATTCTGGCTGATGACCTGTCGAGTCAATTGAGAAGAAAGAGAGCTTTGGGTTATCTAGTCTCTCAAGATGCTCTATACTCTGTCTTAAGAGATCCATTCATTCCTTCACCCAGGACATAATCATTGAGAGCCCACTACGTGTCAGGCATTGATCGAGTCTCCAGGGACACAGTAAACAAGGGTCTGTTGCCACGGAGTGTATAGGCTAATCTGGGGAGATAAGCAAATAAAAATATACATCCAATATATCAGGTGATGATAAGTATAGTGAAGTAGGAGAAGTCAGGGTAGAGGGTTGGAGAATGATGTTGGAGAGAGGGAAGGAGATATTTTCTATAAATGGTCTGTATGAACTCGTAGGTAATTCTCCTAAAGTAGAAATCATATCAAGTTGTTTCTTGGCTTAAATATTAAAACATCCCCAGTGGCTTCACATTTTACTCAGAGTAAAATCCAAAGTCCTTACAATCTCTGTCATTTCCTATACAACTGGCTCCCACTCCCACCATGACCTCATTTACCACTCCACCCACATCCACTTGGGCCAAGTCACAGTGGTTTCCTGAGTAGCTCCTGATGTAAGCCTAGCAAGTTCCTGCCATAGGACTTTTGCATTTGCTCCATTTACTTCCTGGAACCCTTTTACTCCAGGTACCTGCATGGTTCAGTCTCCCTTCTTTGAACTCTGATCCAATGTCACCTTATCAGAGAAGCCCTCACAGGCGACACTAAATCAACCAGAGCTCCTTCATCCATCACTTTCTTTCTCCTCACCCAGGGACCAATTACATACGCTGTGGAGCCTAGCGCACAATGAAATGTGGGATCCCTGGTTCAAAAACCCGGGGGCGGGGGGACAATGGGAATGCTAAAGGTACCAAAATAGGTAGCTTTTCCCTTTCCTCCCTGACCTCTCTGTCAACCTGTCGTGGTGTTTGCTATTTAATGTCATGCTGCTAAGTCATGGGGACACTTACAGAATGAGAGCACACCCTCAGAAGCAGGTGGGGCTGCCTGTCCACAGTGTCTTCGACCCGTTGGAAGGGGACATGTCCGGCCTGACTTTCCTATCCCCGTCTGGGCACAGCATGGCAGTCCGGCAGCCAGTGGGTGAGGGGATCTGCACTGCAGGCACTGCAGTGGGAGTGACAAGTTCAGCACTGTCACACACTAGGTACCTGGATCAGGGGTAGGACAGAGGCTCGCCCCAGTGAATCACCCACCCAATGACCATAGCACTGCAAATCCAGTGATGGAGACAACCGTTGCTACCCCCTGCCCTGAGACGCAGCCAAGCCCGACCCTTTCCATGTCTGTGTCCGGGTCTCCACTGGGGCCGCAGGGTGGCAGTGGTCATGGCGTGGGGAAAGAGATGGGAAGGGCAGGTGGGACCTGGGGTGTCAAAGGTGAGGAGAGGCAGCTGAGAACTTGTCTTGAGGAAGCGCAGGAGGCGGGATCCGGCTGGAGCTTCAACCCCCTCTGTATGCTTCATTGTCACATCAGACTTCACTTGTTAAACCCAAAGTAAAAATAAGATTCAGAATTTGGAGGCAGTGATCACAGGGCATTATAATCACAAGTGTGAGGCACTTCTGAGCGTGGGCCCTTGTATAGCTTGCACAGGTTTGTAAGCCTATGAAGCTGGCCTTGCCCAACTGTTATTCTGCTCGGCCCTGTCCCCACCATATGATATATTGATTTGACTGTTTATTATCTGTCTTCTTCCACCAGAAGTAAGCTCTACTGGAGCGGGGGCTTTGTTTCCTTCCTTCCGTGTCTTCCACTGCCTTGGGATAAAGATGTGGTCTTCAACATCCTGACAGGGATGGATCTGGTTAATAGGGGCTGTTTTTTTTTTAATTTTAAAAATATTTTATTTTTGAGAGAGAGAGAGAGAGAGAGACAGAGCATGAGAGGGGTAGGGGCAGAGAGAGAGAGAGAGAGACAGAATCTGAAGCAGACTCCAGGCTCTGAACTGTCAGCACAGAGCCCGATGTGGGGCTTGAACCCACCAACCGTGAGATCATGACCTGAGCCGAAGCCAATGCTTAACCAGCTGAGCCACCCAGGCACCCCAATGGGGGCTTTTAATTAGACACAGAATGCCAGTATACAAAACTTGAGAAACATTGCTTTATATCCAACGAAAGCATACATGTCTTCACAAAGTGAGTCTTCGGATGTGGTTGGGATAGCCACGTGAAGGTAGGAAAGGTTAAAAGTCCAAGGAGACTTAGGTAATTATAGGGAAGATATACCCATGCAACTCAGAAATTTTTAAGCAAAGTGGGGATGTTTAAGGGTCTTAAACATCAGACTTTCAAAATAAACTACCCATAATCTCGAAAGTTCCAGGGGCTGTTGCCAGAGGCTTCATCCTGGGTGGGTGACCAAGGCCGGTCTTTTATCACCTTTTTCTTGTGCTTTAGTACAGAGTATGGCTTTGCAACTGGGTCAGGCATTCTGAAAATGTACAACAGAAATACAAAGTATGAAAGGCAACTTTCAATCAACCTCTGAGGAAATGAGGTGATACAGAAGTAGTTTTCTACTAAAATATCCAAATGTAGCTTTTTGGAGGAGCTGAAGCAGGGCCAGAGTTCCAGAATTAATGCTGTGCCTCAGAAGGAAGAGACCAAAGCCTTCAATAACAGGCAGAAGGGTGGTCCCAATGGGAGCTGGAGACACCTATCTAAATATCCCTCGGTGAAGGCTAAATGTCCCTGCCATATTATCTAGCCCATGATTTGGTGAGGGAGTCTGAGATCGCAGCACTGGAAATACCCAAAGCCCTATTAAGCATGAGTATGAAATGAAATCAACTCCTAATATTGACTTTCAGTTGGTGTCTCAGTTTCTAAAAGTCCCCAGACATCATGGAAGAATTAAAACAATATATTACGATCAAGCAAATACAGATGACTTTTCCCCCTTTGAATAATTTGCTTGAGTGTTAAAATAGATTTCAAAATGGAAGACAAAAAAATCCCAGGCACCTTTCTCTTATAAAACCCTAAATGTTTCAGCTGGAAGAAGATTATATATCTATCGTAAAGTTTCTCCAGTCTTAATATATATATTGAAAACCTATTATGCACCAGACATTATACCAAATCTAAAAATAAAGGGAACACCAGACACTAAGCAAAGTACTAAGACCAACTAGGGAGGTTTTACAGAAAACAAAGAGAAATTGTTTCTTCTAACAGAATTGCCAAACACAATGTGAATTTTAGATAATACCACCAAAAGAACAATCCAGAAAGGGGAAGGGGCTTTGGTAAATCAACTACTCTTCCTCAATTAATGAAAAATTAATTTAGATGTAAAATCAAACTTCCTACTTCAGTCTTGTTGTATTCTTGTGGTGACTCCAGGAAGATCTTAAAATTCCTCTGGATGATCACTCACAAAGTGTTCGATGGCCTTGGTGGAGCGTGAAAGCCAGGTGAGAGACCAATGAGCCAAAAATATATTGGTGTTATGGATTCTCTCCTTAGGCTTCAGGAGGACTTGGATTTGTGTTTTTAGGGATATTATTACTCATAGTTCTCCAAAGAAACAGAACCAATAGTATGTGTGTGGTGTCTGTGTGGATATATATATATATATATATATATCATAAATTTAAATATAAATATATATTTATATATAATTTACAAATGAATATCTATCTATCATCTATCTAAGAGAATTATTTTAGGGAATTGGCTCATGTGATGTTGGATACTGACAACTTCAGAATCCACAGGGCAGGTCAGAAGGCTGGAGACCCAGGGAAAAGTTAATGTTGCAGGTCGAGTCTGAGGTCAGTCCAGGGGCAGAATGTCTTCTTCCTCAGAGGGCCTCAGTCTTTTTCTCTCAAAGCCTTAAACTGATTGGATGAGGTCAATCCACATTATGAAAGGTAATCTACTTCACTCCATGTCTACTGATTTAAACGTCAATCACATCTAACACATCCCCTCACAGAAATGTCCAGACTGGTGTTTGACCAAACAATGGGTATCATGGCCTAGCCAAGTTGACACTTGAAATGAACCACCACAAGAAGGGTACATTTTCTTTAAGGAAAACTGTGACTGAACAAAAGAGGAAGGAAGCTGGTGCCTTTAGGGTTCATCTCTGTAGGAATACAGCACCCTGCTGTGGGACAGAGTTAGTGGTTTTGAGGATGATGTGGACACAAGGAAGACCCAGGCTATTGCCTGTCCTGAGCTGGGTCACAGGTCTAATCTTCCTCCCTGTTTGCTTACTTTTTTGGGAAGCAGAGTGAATAGAGCTAGCTCAGAAGCATCAGGGCATGGAAAGAGGACAGAAGTGGAGAGGAGATCAGGGCATAAAAAGGAGCACATTTCATTAAGTGTTTCACACCTTTAGAAGAAAAAGAAAGAGATGACTTGGAGTTGTCCCAACAATTGAGGGTCCCTTCCCCACGCTTCCTGTACTTCTGAATGTCTTGGGCCCAGAGACTTCCCCCTGTGGTACGGGCCACTAGTCAACACCATAATGTTGAAGGATTCAACTGAAAGGATTTCTAGACCAATGAGTTCAACTCTTTGCTCAAGGGGAGAGAAAGAGAGCTCCACGGTCCTAGTGGCCCACCACAGTGCTGGTTTCGAGTCTTGGCCTTTTCCATTCCATGCCAATGCTCTGTCTGTCCTGTTGGGTGATTTCTACCCACATGGTAGAGCTCGAGAAGTGGGTCTGTTCTGATGTTAAAAAACTGGGCCTTGTTCCTCCCTGAAGCCAACATCATAAACTATTAGGATATAAAGATTGAAGGATTTTTCATGCTCCTTTTTGGGGCTACTTCCCCTATTTCAGAGTAAACAATTAGATCCATTATTATTCTCTATATTTAAATTGAATCTTCCATCTATATTAACTTCTAAACCTCATCATGGCTAGTCCTAATTAAACAAAACATTAATGAAAATATTAAATAAACGTATGTATTTCACACAAAGTCCTGCCTCTTCAAATTACTATTGTCAAAGGATCATGAAATTCACATCTGTTGATGTCTGTTGTCTCAATACATAGCAAAATAAATTTCATGTCACATGAAACACCCAGAGAAATATGTGTGTGTGTGTGTGTGTGTGTGTGTGTGTGTGTGTGTGTCTTTTTATCAGTAAAGGAATCTTTCTGAGAAACCACTACTGCCCCCAGCGAATTTTCCTGGACTGGGATTATATCACATGTTTCTAACCCAGTCAGCAGTAGTGGGAGGGGAGTTGCGTGGCCATGTGAAGGAGCAGTGGATTTCTCCCAGACTGGGGTTCTGATGGAAAGGACGAGGCTCGGGAGGATGAATGTTATGTAGGTGGCCAACAATGCCTGCTATATCTCTGATTGGACAGCTTAAGAGAAATAGTGTTAGGATGTGAGTGGTAGGGAGTTCTTATAGGGAATTATTTTTTTTTCATAGCTCTGTAGAGCATGAATTATGATATCAGAATTCAAGTATAATGCTCTGGGGCAAAGTGGAGGACACTGAGCATCTAGGAAGAGAAGATCGGTCATTTCAAGGGAGCATGCAGGGACCTCATCACTGCACTAAATCAGTCCTGCTGAGAGCTAGATGGCCAGGGCCAGGCACAATTTATGGTGAGTCCAAGAAAGGGTCAGTGATTGTCTTTAATCCTCAAGCTGTGGAGTTGAGGGCAAGCAGTTGATTTCAAACATGCATACACATACACACACAACAAAATACTTTTGGTAAATTGTGTTCTCTCCATCAGGGGAAATAACTGAATTGTGAGATAATCCCTGTCTTTTCAGATCCTAAACTTTTCCCTTATGAGGCCAAGACCTGAACATAATGCCAAAGCTAAATAAACTGCCAACAATAAGGCTGTGAATTGAGTAATGAATGAATGTGATTCTTGCCTGCTCTAGTCCCAAGAAAACAAATACGGTAGCTGGTGAGAGATCAGCTATTAAAAAAAAAAAAATCAACCACTGAGAGAGTCAAGCCTGTCCTTCCAGGAGAAGAATTCCCACCTGCTTCTGCCTCCCCAGTAAGACATCGTACTGGGAGCATAATGCCGACTTTCCTTCCACCAGAATTAAACAGTTTTCTCACATACGGACTCAAGACTTGAATAAAATCTATCACACCTTACCAGGTGAGGCCACAGCAGTGGGATTTACATTGTAGAATGAGCTACCATTCTAAGAGTTGCACAATGCCCACAAACCACCACGAATAGCCCCTAAATAAAAACAAGAAATAGAGGTGACCTGTGTTCAGCGTCTATCTGAATTCTCTTGAGTCTACACTGATAGTTTTGGTTATGATGTTCACAGACTTTATTTATTTTCATGGATAGTATGGTCTTGAAATTTCTTTGAGCCTTTCTTTTATTTGTTCCTCATATATGACAAAAAGATAATCATTTGATTCAATCTAGAATAGGTATGAAAATATATTCACGGGGTCATGAAAGACTAAAAACATGGCTGGAGAAACACCTTTGAGAACAGAGGGAAATATCAGAAAAATAGCATTTCAGTGATAGTTCCCTCAAGCTGATGGTAATGCTGGTTACATCTGAGGCTATGTGTACAGGCCAAGGCCTCAATCTACCACCCAGGGAAAGGATATAGGGGAGAAAAGGAAAGAATGGAAGAAGGAGTCACTAAAATATCAAATATTACAGGAATAAGAGCAATAATAGGCATCACCAGAGGATCTGGATAAAGCATAGTCCAGAGAAGTAGGGGAAGATAAGAAGAGAATAGTACTTGGCAAAACAGATGCATAGAAAATTCTAGAAGGACCGACAGGTGACTGTGTTGAATGTTGTAGAACCGAGACGAAGTTGGAAATCAGCATTTACTTAGCCATTGATTCATCAGAGCATATTATTTGTGGGGCATGGCTAGGGATACAAAGAACATACACAAAATAACTCACCTTCACACAACTTACACTATGGTATGTGAGAGACATGGGAAAGTAATTCAAATGCAATGAGGTAAATAGCACATTAACATCATGTGCTGTGGTAGAAGAGCGAAGAGGGCAGGAGAGCAGGAATTGTGAAAAGTTTCTTGGAGAAGGTGATATTGAGCTAAGTCTTGATGAGGACATCCCATGTGGAAAAGAGAGGTACAGGTATTACAGATCGATGAAGAACATGGGCAGAGTAGAGGCGACATGAGATTTTGGTGCTTGGGGATGGCACCAAGTTAAGTATGGCTCAAGGACACGAGATGCATGCCACTGAAAAAGCCAGCAGAACGTAAATCGCAAGGATCATGCATGTGTGCTACATGGCACGGTGTGAGCTTCATCTGTGGGAATAAGGTGCCATTGAACGATCTTTAAACAGGAGTTTCAATGGTTAGTTTCCTATGTTAGAAAAATCTCTTCAGTGATACAAAAGGACGGATCAGAACAAAGGGTTAGCTAGCATGAAGATCCTTTGCAAGGGTCTAAATGGGAAAGGAGGACAACTAGAACCGAGGCAATGACCATGGGAATGGAGAGAAAAGATAGATCAAGAAAGTCTAAGTCTTTACAAGGCTACAGCTGGTTTTAATGACTGCTTCATTCTAGGAGATGAAAGAGATAAAGGGAAATGTGAATGACTTCCAGGTTTTGGTTTGGGATCAATGAGAAGGGAGGGAGGATGATGGTGGCATCATTAATTGAGTGGAGGGCTCTGGGAAAACCAGTAGGTTTAGGAAGAAGGCTGGACATAATGGGTTCAGCATTGTGTATTAATGGAAATATTATCATTGGATGTATTGACTGGGAAATCCACCAGTGAAGAGAGAGACAAAGATAGAGAGATAGAAAGAGTCTGAGAAAGCAGACAAGCACTGAGAGAGGAAAACAAAAATGAACAGGGCACCCTGGGAGGGAAAGAATGGTCTTTTTCTACCTTATTGCATCTTCCTGGCACTTAGATAGTCTCTTCTTCATTGTATGTATACAGTAGACCTTTTTTCCCCTAAATGTTCATTTATTTATTTTGAGAGAGACAGAGAGTGTGTGAGCAGGGGAGGGGCAGAGAGGCAAAGAGAGAGAGAGAATTCCAAGCAGACTCCATGCTCAACGTGGAGCCTGATGTGGGGCTCGAACCAACGACCCTGGGATCATGACCTGAGCCGAAATCAAGAGGCAGACGCTTAACTGACTGAGCCAACCAGGTTCCCCTCCAGTAAATCTCAAATGGCGAAAGAGGAAGGGTCAAAACTCAAGTAGGGAGTGGGCTCAACTCTACCAGAAACGCTTGCCAAAATTTTTACACAACTCGAAAAAAATCCATGGAGTCACTAGGGTATAATCTTTCAATAGTCCTCAAAGGAAAGGAAAGTCACATACACGGAATTTGGAGATTTTAAGGAATGAACATCTGGTCCTTATTTTACCCCCGTGTTACTGTTAGGAAACGTAGTGAATAATTTTGTTGTTGTTGAAGGAGGGAAGGGTTGACAGATTCATTGTCTGACAGCCCACGACAGGCCACTTGTGAATGACTTTGTCTTTGAATTGATCCATGCTCAGAAGTCGGCCTTCATTTTAATGTAGAAATAACTCAATTCTCCAGACTCAGTCATACTTGTAATTGCGTCTGGGATTAAAAAAACAAAGCAAAACAAAACCAAACCAAAACCCCTCTACGAGGGGCAGATGTTCTAATGGAAGATTTTTGTATCCCTACAAAACTACCACTATATTCTCCGTAGCAGGGGTTTTAGGGAAGGGAGAGTAGGAAGGCAGAACGATTTGAAACTCAGGCCAAAACACCCAGAAGTACCCATATCAACTGAATTATATTTGCATAACAGAAACCCTAGAGAAGGCAGGCAAATAAACCCTCATCTGCTTTGGTGGCGCTAACAGACTTTTTTGATGGTGATTTCTTTAGGGTTCTCTAGGATCATTTCGCCTCCATTCATCTTCCCGGATACTATCCCATGCAGACACGGCTACCTGATTCTTTGGCACAAAAATACATGAATGTAGCAAATATTTTTATTATGTTGAGTTAAGCAAGGAGTTTCCAGGTAGATCTTTGAAATGAGGCACACAGTTTATAGGTGGGAGGGACCGGGACTGGGGTTAGAGGGTGAGACAAAGGTCATTTGGGTTCCAATAGCAAAAGAAAACAGAAAGCGGGAGTTAGGAGTTCTTCTCTCTCCTCTGTCACTAGGGATTTGCTGTGCATCTCTTGGCCAAGAGATTCCTTCCGAGTCCTCAAGATTTCAGGAAAACTGGAGAAGACCGCACTCTTACGTTTGTGTGTCCCCCTTGGACTGTAAGCCCAGTGAAGGCCGTTACTGGGCCTTCAATTCAATTGCCTGGTGCTCAGTACAGCAAGGGAGTGAAAGCAGAATACGAAGGGAGGTGAAGCCTCTGGATGGGTTGTCCATGCAAAATGAACACACTTGACATTTTTAAAGAGAAAGAATAAAGAGTTTTATTCCAGCCCAAGTTAGGCCAGCTGCCCAGGACATACACCCTTCGCAAAGAGGAGAGTGCTCCGGGGAGGGCACGCTGGGGGCAGCGTTATATATATGTTTTACATAGAGAGGTACAAATCATCATGACGAAGGCCATTCCGGAAAATTGCAGACTTTTAGCTTATGTTTGTAGTGTGTGCAAGGCTGCATGACTTTAATCTTATGGGAACCAAGGAGGTTTTTTGTTGTGTTTTGTGTCTCTTCCTGTTTGCAATGCATTTTTCTGGTTATTGGTATTATTTAACAAAGCAGACGTATACTGTGTGCTCAGCACAGAAATAGAGCCCATGCTCTGAGGGGTTGCAGAGTCATTTGGACCCTAGTCAATGTTAAAGTATGGTCAAAGTATAGCCCAGGTGCATGGGCCACAAAGGGCAAAAGTTGAAGATTTTGTTTAACAGGGGCCGATGGTTTACAGCTTTATTTTGCCTGAGTTTTGGTAGACCACTTGGGTATAACCAGGATGAGCTCAGTAGATGTACGTATCAAGTCTTCATTCTATACTGGGGACCTGTAGATTCATTTGGGGAGAAACTCTCCGTAGGAAACAGGAACAAGAAAATAGGCTTAATTTTCTTTTCTCAAACTCCTGCCTGATTCAAACTGCCATTAAAAAAAAAAAAAAAAATTCCAGGCAATTCTTTCCAATTCCAAAGTCCATCTTTTTGTGTGTTTGTCCTCCTTATCAAAGAAGCTAATCCAATCGGTTGAAAGTGCCAGGCTCTGAGTCAAATACTACACAGCACTTCTGGGTTGCTTTTGTATTAGTCCGGGTATTTCTTTGATGTTGGACATAAGGCAGGGCATGTGCTGTGCAGACAAACACTTCTAGGTGATAAGAACCTCACAGTTAAGCCCATGAGTGATCGTGAGCAGAAGGTTCCCTCAGGCAGCCGCTCCTGCCCAGAACGGTACTGGGATTGCCTCTATCCAGGCACAGTATGCCCGTCACCTTGGCAGCATCTTGTCATAAATGGTTACATGTGACCTACCTGCCCCTACAGAAATCCCGTCTGGCACCTTCTAGGCTTTCTCTTGGCGATTTAGCCTGCTGCTGTGTGTACAGAGCAAGAAGGCCAGACACAAAGTAGAGGCTTGCTATGAGTGGCCACTGTGAGTTCCCCTCTCTTAGAATTTCAGATTTCTTTGGCTCATCACTTCTAAGAGCTGTTCCCGAACACTTCTCTAAATTATAAATTCCATTAGGTACATAAAAGCACCGTACTGGGGGATATGTTAGATCATGCAGGTGAGCGGCCTCCATTTTGCTTCTTGTAGAGGTTAGTTCGCATTTATGCCATGGATTAAGTGAAAGATTAAATACCACAGGAGCAAATTAGTCCCATTCCTAAACTACTCTTGGAGGGTAGCTAGAAATCCTGAGCCTAAAGAGCTAGGAAGAGGGTAAGACCGTCGCCTCTGGAATGCATGTGGTTCGTCAGCTCACGGTTGAGTTCCATGGCCTGTGAGAGTAAGGAAAGGTTTGACATCTGCCCATGTCCAACATCGTGGGGTCAATGCTAATGCCTCACTTGTTTAGCTCTTGTTCACAGTCCCTTTAGGAATTCAAGATAGACCAGAATCCTGTGTAGCAAATCGTACGTAATAATTTCTGGTTCCTTGAATTTCATTCACCTAGTTTCAATTTCACTACTAATGTATTATGGTTCATAATTTAAAAGGAAGGATTTATGTGCACATAGCAATTTCAAAAGTAGACTCAGGATCTATTATTCCATAGTGTCTTTTTTGCCCTTGAGCTCACAGGGCTTTGCAGATAATAAAAAACTGCGTCTTGAAGGGCACTTTTTGACTTGTCCAGGGGCCCACCTTTCTGACTGATCAGCTTTAGAGAATTCCTATTGTCACACGGTAAAACTTTTGTCCCATCAGAAGCCTGAGGAAAAGCCCTCCAGACAGATTCTTTACACAGATCTGTGTAGAAAGACGAAAGGTCAACTATGAGAGGGATTTCCTTCCCAACAGTACTCAGCCAAAGAAATGAGCCAGGAGGAGAGTGTTCTGAGAGTCACATGGGGAATTAGATTTCAGGAATACAGAGTTGTTCCTCTGATCTTTGCATTATCAAAATACGACGGTACCTTCCTATTTGCCTATCGGACCTCCATAGTGGGACTTTTCCATCTTGGAGAGATCTGCAGGCCAGGTAGGTTTCCCCAAGGGAGTGAGTTGATGATAAGGGGATAGTTTGTTCCCAGATGTGATTAATGCCATGTGAAATAATTGGATTGATAGGCGATTTTTTTTTTTTTTTAAGAATATGGTCATAAATGCCTTCATTAAAAGAACAGTTAAAAGACTCAGAGCTTGTTGGGAGGATTACGCCCTTCAGACACAAGCCCTTATTTTGTGGGCGGGTTGTGGGTTGTGCTTGTGTCTTCTCTGATGCTCACTTGGCTGCAGGTGGCCCACAGTGTGCCTCTCTCACCGGCTCATGCCTGAGACCTGTGTCGAATGTTTCAGGGAACCCCTTTAGCACAGCTTCTTTTCATTTATTAAGTCTTCCTCTTGCCTCCAAGAAACCAAAAAGAGGAACAGTGCATTATCTCAGGTTCCGTTTCCTAGGAAACAGGCCCAGGAATGGAGCTCTATGGGCAACAATACGGGTGGGGGAGCTCTGGGGCTGGGATGGTCCTTCAGAGGCGTCCCAGCTTGAGGCCACCGTATCTGCCAGCCACTGGATGCGTGTGGCCCCTGGAGAGGGGCCCTGAACTTGGGCAAGGCAGATTTCTTGGGCTGAGAGCAATTCCCAAAGGGGAACTCAGCTGACAGTCCAGGAGCTAACACTCAAGGGCTGGAAAGTGAGCGCCTCCACGGTGAAGGGAGAGATGCCCACCCTGGCATCTGCATGGTGCCTCTTTGTCATGGGACTGGTTCCTGTCAACATATTTGCTGAGTTTGGGGATTAGAATTCCTCTGTGTCGTGTGTATGTATGTACATATGCCCATCCTATATCCTGTATCTATGTTTTTTGCTTGTGTTTACATGATCTCTGTATTTCTAAGCTGATGTGCTATGCTGACAGGCTCAGGGTTTTACGAGTCTTTCTAGATGCACAGAGGCAGATGTAGGCTGGAGAGGGGAGGCGCTTTTAAAATGAGCTTTTTAAAAATATATCTCTTTAGGGGCGCCTGGGTGGCTCAGTCGGTTAAGCGTCCGACTTCGGCTCAGGTCACGATCTCGCGGTTCGTGAGTTCGAGCCCCGCGTCGGGCTCTGTGCTGACAGCTCAGAGCCTGGAGCCCGCTTCGGATTCTGCGTCTCCTTCTCTCTCTCTGCTCCTTTCCCACTCACACTCTGTCTCTCTGTCTCTCTGTCTCTCAAAAATGAATAAACATTAACAATTAAACATACGTCTCTTTAAACTCTGCTGCAAGGTCTCAGCGTCTGACTGCCTGAGTGTTTGTAGCTATTTCATGACAAGAAAAAAAAAAAGCATTTCCATCTAAGTGTAGATTGTGACCGTTCTGTGGAGTCTGGACAGGGAAATCTGTTCTTAGACCAGAGAAACACACTCCTCCCTGAGGAGTCTTGGCTCTGGGGCGTTGGCCGCAAGGACTGTCAGGTTCTAGAGGGCTGTGGTGTTCTCCTGGGGGGGGGGGGGGGGCGGTAAAACTGGAGGTCGGCAAGCTCCAGAGTTGGCTATACCCCGCCACTGAGGGACACAGCTCCGAACACAATCCACACACGCAGCACCTTACGTCTGTGCAGTGCTCGCTATCAACCCCTGAGATGTTGGAATTCTTCCAACCTGATCTTATGGATGGGGAAATAGAGGCTCTGTGGGGTGCACTGACTTGCTCAAGGCCCGTGTGGCTTAGAGGTGGGGTGCTCCTGCCAGCGTATTCAGCGTGGCCCTGGTCAGCCCATTGGTTCTGTCATTGACTCAAGTTTCTTGAGTCTGATGATATGTCCTCTGGCTTTTGAGTCCCGTTCCTTTGACACCGAATCTCACAGGCTTCCTCTAATGCCTCGCACATGGTCTTAGAAAGTAATAGCCTGTCAAATTCATGACAGTGTCCTTGTTTCTGCCGACGGTCTTCTGTCTTCCTCCATGACACGGAGCCGGGGCGATGGGCCGCTACCACATGTTTCAGGAAGGGTTCCTCCCCCCCCCCAAACACGTAGGATCACAAAATTCTGACCCCGAGGAAAAGCGATGGAAGGCGGAGAGATGTTAAGTTTTTACTAGGTTGATGAGGCCCTCTGGTGTTCTTTTTACAACTCAGGGCACTGGGATGTGTGTTGACTTTTATAACTGCGCTATACTGTCTGGTGAGTGGATGAGTAGTTTAGGTGCTCAAAGTGATCTTCAAGCCAGTGCCCAAGGAGATATTTGGTATTTTCCCAGGAAACGCGAATGCAGCTCCCAGTCAGAAGAACCCATATCACTCTTCTGGTACAAGACGGTTGGCCTTCTCTTGATGGCGGTGTCAGGTGGGAGGCTGGGAGGTGTCAGGTGGGAGAGCGTCAGCCTAGTGAGAAAGGCATTCCCATCAGCTGCGGCCTGCCCTGGGCTGCCCCATGGCAAGACAGATCATAACACTACAAGCCAGAGATAAACGTCTCGAAAATTCCCCACCCTCACATAACCCCTAGCGTTATCAAACCTCTCTGGTCTGATAGTTGTAAGAGCGATGATGGAGAATGACTTCAGGAAAAAAACATTCTATATTATTAGCTTAATATGACTCATAACTTTGAAACAACTAACTGATTGGCTCAGCCTCCAGAAATCTATTCATAGTAGGAATTACGGCACCGTCCCTTAGACATCACTTCAAAGAGATTCGGCTGGTCTTAGCAGAAAGCATCGATTTCTATTTTTATTGAAGATGGCATCCCCCCATCTCCCATTAATGGTATACACAAAGACATTTTCGGGTTAGAATTTAGCGTGGAGTGATTTGAGTAGTCTTAAAAAGTAACATTAATTTTTAAAAAAATCTTAAAATCATGCTTTTCAATAGTTTTTTCATCACACGGTTGACAGAGGAAAGAGAGATTTCTTTTTCTAAGTGATTTTTACCTACCAGAGTAAGAGAGGCAGAGGGAGAGAAATGAGGGTCTCTTTTATGTGTGTGAAAACAACAAAGTCTCTTTTGAGCTTTCACTCTTTACTAAACTACGCAACTAAATTAGAGAATTAGAAAGCTCCCAATTGAAAAACCAATCGATACACCAAAAGCAAAAGCCACGGGCCGGGAAGACCCTCTCCAAAGGCAGGCTAGGAATTCTTTTGGTTGAGGTTCAGAAATGGACAGAAAATGTCACTCTTCCATAAGAACCATTGACACCATTTGGGTTTCCAAGTAACATTTTCTCCATATAGCTGCAGAGGAGAGGATTGTCTATTAAATAAATGACTCGCTTAAGAATTAAAATAAGAATCAAAGCACTGGAAAAGGCCAGAAAGAGAGAGAGAGAGAGAGAGAGAGAGATCATTTAACGGCTGCTATCCATTCCCTGAATGACTTACTGGGCATCTTTAGGAGAAGAGAGTGAAGAAGTCTCAAGTTAAGCTTGACGTAGGCATGGAATAGGTAGATAGAAAATAGATACGGTCTCCGGGAGATTTCTTATCGGAATTACTCAGGCCTGTAACCATGTGAAATATTTCAGTCACCACTCAGCCCAGTTGTTACTATATTCTGCCTTTAGTGATTCATTCAGGACTTTTCCCCCTGCTTTTTCTTTCTTTCCTCGCTACCCTTCCAGGCTTCCAGAAAACGTGAGTCCTCGTCATTCTGATGTGGCCTTTGGCTATATTCTGTTTCAGGAGGCCATTTTGAAGAGAGATATTTTGAGAGGGCTTAAAAGCAAACTCTGCAACCTAGTTCTTAACACATTACTATCGTGTGTGAGGCAGACACTGTCCCCTTATCGACGTATCTTCTTTCATTCTGCACCCATCCTGTTCTCTGGTTTCAACCTTGGCTTTGGGAAAGACTCGGACATGGGGAATGTCTAGAGGGCACTTTGGTTGGTATCCACGATTTGTGTTTACACTCTCTTGTTTTGATAGGACTGCTTCAAATGATCTTTCCCCACGTGCTGGAGTCAGAACACAACTGTTTCGGAGATCGGAAACAAAAATCTGGAAAATTCCTATCATTTTCTTCTTCAGTCCAGCCACAGTATATAAGGGGGGAGGGATGTCATATTCTAATAAAATAAACAGAGACAAAAGGAAGCTCTGATTATTAAAGCCATATTTAGGTGTTTGCCCAAAGATTGTGGAACTCTCTTTATGATTACATTGATGTCAACCGTACACAGGGACATGTGTCTGAAGCTTCCTTGCTCTGGAGACCTGGTCAGATCTGCTCAAAGCCCCTCTCCCATGTCCTGTGGAAATCCAAAGCTCATTCTGTGCTCCTGAGGATTCATGGGCAGTGGGAGGGAGGGTGGGGCTCATACTTCTTGGGCGCCTCAGATCCTAGGCTCCAACATTTGCTGCATTTGGGGGAAGTTCTTATTTATTTTGTCACTTTGTGCAAGTTGTTACTCTTTTCCCTTGTGCTGACCCAGATGTGGGACTCAACTCCTTTCTGTGATCTCTGCGAAAATTATGCTTATACATTCCCGTGCGTATAGAAGATTTTTGTGAAATTGTGGGGGAACATTCGTGGGGGTAGGGAATTAGGGGGAGAGCAAACTGTTTAATCTTGAAATGCAGGCTATTTCAGGCTTAATGTTCCTGGACTCAAATGTCCTTAAGTTAGTGAGTATTGGGGCGCCTGGGTGGCGCAGTCGGTTAAGCGTCCGACTTCAGCCAGGTCACGATCTCGTGGTCCCGGAGTTCGAGCCCCGCGTCAGGCTCTGGACTGATGGCTCGGAGCCTGGAGCCTGTTTCTGATTCTGTGTCTCCCTCTCTCTCTGCCCCTCCCCCGTTCATGCTCTGTCTCTCTCTGTCCCAAAAATAAATAAACGTTGAAAAAAAAAATTAAAAAAAAAAGTTAGTGAGTATTGGGGATTAAAATGGAGAACACTCAAATTTTGAAATATTTAAAATACAGAGGCAGAAGCAGCTAATAGTATAGTGTTATTAATTAATAATAATTATTATATCCGAATATAATCTTGTTCCTTTCCCTCTGCCAGTAGACAGCTGCTCTCATTAAATAAGTGTTATTCTCATGCCTGGTTTTTTTACTTCTTTTACTTATATATGTGGCTGGAATCAGTATAGGTTCGTGTATTACATGTCTTTAACTCTTACATAATTGATGTCTAACTGTATATGACATTGTTTACTTGCTTTTCTTTTTAAAGTTAATTTATTTGGGGGGGGGCACCTGGGTGGCTCAGTCCGTTAAGTATCTGACTTCGGCACAGGTCCGATCTCACGGTTTGTGGGTTCGAGCCCGGCGTCGGGCTCTGTGCTGACAGCTCAGAGCCTGGAGCCTGCTTCGGATTCTGTGTCTCCCTCTCTCTCTTCGCCCCTTCTCCTGCTCATGCT
This sequence comes from Felis catus, assembly GCF_018350175.1. Taxonomy (NCBI): domain Eukaryota; kingdom Metazoa; phylum Chordata; class Mammalia; order Carnivora; family Felidae; genus Felis; species Felis catus. The sequence goes on from NC_058385.1 coordinate 10,442,216, forward strand.
CTGTATCTCTCTCTCCAAAAATAATTAAACATTAAAAATTTTTTTTTAAGTTAATTTATTTTTGAGAGAGGTACTGCATGTGCATGAGTGGGGGAGGGAGGGGAGAGAGGGAGATAGAGAATCCCAAGCAGGTTCCTCCGCCATGTCAGCACAGAGCCCAACTTGGGGTTCAATTCCATGAACCATGAGATCATGACGAGCCAAAATCAAGAGTCGGTCGCTTAACTGACTGAGTCACCCGGGCGCCCCTACTTGCTTTTCTTGTATTCAACATCGATGCATGTAGTTCCCACTCATTCCTTAGTGGTTGTATAGTATTCCATCGCACGAATAGTCCACAATTTACCCATTTTTCTACTAATAAACATGTAGATTTGTTTTCAGTCATAGCTATCACACACAGCGCCACGTGAGTTTCCTTAAGGGACATACCCTTAAAAAGCCACTGGTGACCACTTCATCTCTCCCAGAGCCCCTAGGGTCATGTTACTGACTCCAATATTTCTTCCTTTTTAACGCCTCATCCTCACTCTTTTTAGGGTAAAATAGTTTCAGTCACTCAAAATTATCTGCATTCTGTTTTTGGTTGAGCAATTCAGCTCGTTTTAGACTCTGCACCTGAACTCAGTTCTGCGTTCATTTTTGCATATGCGATTCCATCGTGGCGTTCTGCAGAACGAACCCAACCAAGCAAACACCTCTTGTAAGAGGACTCAGTCTCTTTAGAAGGTGGTCGTGATTGTAAAAGGAATTTGATTTCTCCTTTGGTTTGGGGAACCAAAAAAATCACCACGGGGGGGGGCGATTTGCTCTATGTCTTGGTCTAGAGAATCGTCACGTGCTTATGAGATTTTTGTCTTTGAAGGCATGGCTCTTTTTCCTCTCTCTTCCTTCTTCCTTCCCAGAGTTCTCAGTGAGGCAGTGAGGATGATGGGCGAGATGGCCTTGTGGAGCACTGTATAGCCTGGGTCGAGGTATCCCTAGATTTCTTGTTGTGCAAGACTGTTTAAGAGATTTAATCGGACAATTTAGAGATGTGTTAGCTGAGTGTGTGATCATGAAAATCATTCTTCAAGTCAGTGTTAACTCTAGGCAATGGCAGCAGAGCATTTCAGAGTCTTCAAAGGTGATGGCAAGGTTTACTTGACATCCCCTTATGGGATGAGTTTGTGCACACCTGCATCAAATCTCTTGAGATGTCCATAAAAATACAGATATGAGAGTATCACTCTAGACTAACTAAATCAGATTATCTGAGAATGGAGTCTGGGAATCTACTTTTAATAGACTAAAGTTTGAGAAGTACAGCTTGAATATATGATTCCGCTATACCATTTTTAGATTCATGCACGTAGACTTACAGTGAAGGCGGCTTTGTGTTCATTATATTGAGGGTGGATGGTTACGCCTATATCTAAATGGGTTAAAGGAACGATTAAAGAGCTACTTGAAAACCTAGCGGTCAAGAAAGCCAGGCTTGGATGCTGACATGCTCTGGCTTAATCCTATAAAACATCAATATTTGGTGCCTTTAAAGTCTCTGAAGGAATGCGAGGGCTTGAAGCTTTCAGAAACAAAGAAGGGGAAATAATAAGGGAATATTTACATATCCATGGCCATTGAGCCCATAGGCACACATGATCCCTCTAGGAAAAACAGAAATATCCCCAAATAGGTAAGGGAGATGGGGAGGGGGAGGGGAAATTGGATCTGAAAGCCAGGATGGTTAGTTTACTCCAGCTATGTTTTACGAAATTAATCTAGTTTTCACACCACTGTATAATTCTTGTTACGAGTCACTAGAGTAGATTACTATATATACTACAATGGATGATTATATATAGATATGATTATATATATGATTATATATAACATAGATATGATTATATATATAACATATATATGATTTTATATATATGATTATATATAATCATATATATGATTATATATATGATTATATATGATTATATATATGATTATATATATGATTATATATATGATTATATATATAATTTATATATTTATGTATATATATATATAACATATATACCAGGGTATATTATCATATATAATAATCAATATATAGATTATTATATAATAACTTATATATACTAGATTATGATATATACAACCTATATATACTAGAGATTATTATATAATCTATATATACTAGAATAGATTATCTTACATACATAATCTATACAAAGAGTAGATTATTATATTTATATAATCTGCTTATACTAGAGTTGATCATTATATATATAAATCTATAATACTTTTAAGACAAGAATTAAAAAATGTGCTGTTATTTAAGGTTCAAAATGGCAGATGGATGTATATAATCACATATCACATATCATGTATTACATATCACATTATATATGTATATTTCCACCTGCCAGACATTTTAATCCTAAAGTAATAACAGACAATTTTTAAAAAATTCTTGTCTTGGCCCAGGAACTGAACGTAAGATAACATCCGCCATCTACGCTGTGCGACAACCAAAAGTGGGTAAAGTTTCGAACTTGTTTGTTGGGAGGCCCTCTCTTTGAATATGTATCCTGAAGCGTTCTTTTTCTCAGGGTGGTGTGCAAATGAAAATATTCATTGTTGATGGCAATGCCATCAAGAGAAAACCAAGACAAAGAGCTGGCACTCCGGTTAGGCAGGCATGTATATTACAGTCGCTGTGCTCCAATGGAAAAGATCACAACTAACCTCACGGAAGAATGCAAACGTTCGAGGGTTGTTAAGACAAGATCACATCTGTGAACGCGTCGTAACACCACTTTTTAAAAAAGTAAATTGTGTCTTAGAGGACTCCCCAACTTTGCTCCAGTCCAAAAGCTGTGGGGGAGGGGGGGCGGCAGGAAAGGTGCTGATAGAAGCCCGAGGCATCAGCCAAACTCCTTTACATCTACAAAAAATGGGGGGAGCAAACCTTTAGGCAAAATGCTAAAAATACGCTCATTTTGGTGAAATGAAGCTGTTGGAATAAATGAAACTAATAGTTTTTATCTAAACCATCTGTGGTGTGAAATGGGAAGTCATATAGAAAAGTCCTCAGAGACTCCTGATTGCTCTACACTATGTTAGAAAGAAGAGGGGGAGGGAAGAAAATGGAGTTTCTCTCCATTTATCTGAGAATTAACAAAGTGATCAGCAAAGTGACAATGACACCAACTCGTGCTGGCTGCGGGCAATCTGGCTCCCCCAGCTGTCCATGTGCTGAAGGTGATTGTGCTGGGAACGCAAGGCCAGGATCATTTAGAGAAACTGATAGGTTACATAAAGTAGCAGCTTCTTTCCCTGGGAGAAGAGAGAGAAGGGGGGGGGGGGGGGAGAGAGAGAGAGAGAGAGAGAGAAGAAAACCTAATCTAGAGCTACTCCAAGGGACCTCGGCGTTGTAAAGGACTGTCACTTCTGTTATGTTGGTCTGCTGAAACCACATCTTGAAACCAGGTGTTAAAAGTGACCCAACTCAACAGCTAGAATGGTTTTGTAGATATGTGTATTTTGTAATACTACCCGGAAATTGCAGTTTCATTTAGATCTGCCATTCGTTTTTCTTCTTGTATGAAACTCTAACCAAGACCAGATTTAGGTTTCTGTGGGTCTACCTTGATAAACACACACACACACACACACACACACACACACACACACACACACACAGCAAGATACAAAATACTCCACAGAGTTGGTTACAGTTTATGGAGAGATGTATTCCAACCAGTTTCCTCAGGCTTGGGAGACTGGATGGAACCAGATCAAAGACAGACTTAATGATTCTCGGGGCCTATGGTACAATTTCTACGGGCTTGACCCTCATACCCATAACGTTAAGTTCCTGGAAGGACTTTTATCCATGAACCACGCGCCATGGGCATGGCTTCCCTTCATTCATTGTTCTCTTTGGTTCTTGGGTAAGCACAGTGAGCCCTCCAAGGAGTTGATTCCTGCACCTCCCATGCTCCGTTTACTCGTGTGAATAATCAAAGAATTACAGGCCAGTGAGTGGCAACCGAACCAAAAAGAAGCTACGAAGAACACGTTTGCCAAATGCTGTCCCGCAAAGCATGATTAAGAATACACCGAAGTGATCCCCTCCCCACCCCACCCTGGAGTTTCTTGAATTCTACTAATATTCATTTTTTGGAATAAATGGCTGACGCTGTATTCGCTCAGTTTAACTTAACTAGCAACGGGTGGGCTTTGACTCCAGCAGTGGGGATGCTCCTTTTATGTAAGGTTTAAGGCACCACCCAATCAAGTGGAGAGCGTGCATTTCTGCACAATCTGACATGTGGCCTAATTTCTCAGAGCGGGCAGGCCTCCTACAGCGGGAGCTCTTGCCCTGGAAGATGGCCACACGAGTCTAGGCCTATTTTAGGATTTGGAATGCTCGGTGACTTACGGTCATAGATTAATTTTTCAGTAGCTTCCGCGCTCTGGATTTTCCTTTGTCCCTCGCCTGGGCGGGACCAGGAAGGAAAGCTCTCAGCGGTGAGCCCAGCTCAGCGGGGTTCGGTGGGGCTCAGTGAAACACATCTCTTGCCTTTTGCTCTCCATAGTGAGTCACTTCATTTCTCCCATCGGAAGTGCTGAATTAGCAGTATGTCTCCTCAGCCTTTCACCCACCATCATGGTGCAGGGAAAGAAGTAGGAACCGTGGCTGCCTGAGGGGGAAGGGCCTAGCTCAGGGCTGAGCAGTACGGTTCATTTGTCTACGCCTTCCAGCTCCGCGGGGTGTGATCCCAGTTCCCACGTCAAGCATCAGACTGCATCCACGGCCGGGACTTCAAAACAACGTTACTCGGAGGTTGGACGTTGACAAACACCTGCTTTCAATGCCCATCCAGAAAACCTGGCCCCGTAGGCCAACTCCCTCCCCTCCCCCCACCGCACGCAGAGTAACAGAAAGTGCCAGAAGAGATGACAATATTCTTTCGCAGCTGCTCTGACAGCTTATTTCAGTCTGATGCAACTCAAACAGGTTGAGATTAATCCTCGGGAAAGCAGTCCTTTTGGAAAGACTCATGTGACTTTGCCCATAACACTGGGGCCTTTATAGCCTGATGTTTAACTACATTGGAATGTCATTCTTTCCACTGCCTTTATGACTGTACTTGGATTTGAAACTGCGAGGTCTTATTCCAGTGCAAAACTCCATCTGCACCCCCCCCCCCTTTATTTTTTCCAGACTTCAAACCATCCGAACCCGTCTTACTCTACAGGTTTCCACTGAATCAAAACGCGAGGTGCATGTTTTACCAAGTGACTGGTCCTCTTAGCACCTCCTAGCACTTTCGGAGTGCTAGGGAGCAACCTCAGTCCCCACGATAAAGACCAAAGGCAGCTCCGGAACTTTCCCCGAGGGTCCTCCCCGCCCCCCCCCTCGGCGGGCTCTGCTCCGGATTTGGGCAAGCGCCGGCCGGAGGAGACCAAACATTCGTTTTGGAAATCTGAGGGCCCCGAACCTCTGGCCGCCCCCTTTCTAACTGTCTTTAAAACCTTTTGCCTTGTAACAGTTGCAGGCTGTGGTTTTGTTGTCTGCGTGAGGTGACTCACAGCGCTACCACTCTCCATGTGGGGAGGGGGTTCATCTTGCACCCAAACCACCTACTGACTTCCGGCAGCTCTTATCAGCCAAGCCATCGGCCACGAGCTGACATTTCGGCGTTCAGAAGCTCCCCACCCCCACCTCAGAGAGGAAAAAAAAAAAAAAAAAGTGACAGGAGGAGAAAAGGGCTAATTTGGCAATAGTTTGCTCTTGCTGTTGGGCCTAGAGAAAGACATTCAAAGTGGTGGAAGATTGTTTAGTAACAGCTGGCGAGCACCAGGGTGTGAGGCTGATTTTCAGATATGACAGGCACTTACAGGAATGCTGCCAGATACAGCTGTTTAAAAGCCTTAATAAACAGCGAGTCAATACTAATCTTTGCCAAATTAATCTTTTCCCTGACAGCCCATCAGAGCAATTATGCTTAGGGTCGTTGTAAACACACGATTGTCAGACAGGGACTCTGCGGCCTTGAAAATACTGTAGTTTGGGTTGTAGTCTTTCTGTAGAAGGATTTCTTCTTCTTCTTCTCCTTCTTCTCCTTCTCCTTCTCCTTCTTCTTCTTTGGTAGAATGATACGTCTTTCCACTTTATTTTTCAGTCACTGTGTTTTTTTGTATTTTTTTTTTTTTTTCCTGGCCTCAGGTCAGTGTGCATGAAATTTCCTTTTCGGATGTCTTCGCTAGCAAGCCGTTAATAAAATGTGAAATCAGGACAGTCATAGGATTCAGGCTGGTGGGCTCCTTTAAGGAGGCACCACCGCGGCCAGCGAGGAACCGTAACACGACCGCGTCGTCTGTTGTCTCCCGGCCCCAGAACAAGAACTCCATCTTCGCTTCTTAGCTCTGCAGTTGACAGGTAACAGTGTTATCTGTTCCTGGGTCCACGTGGGAACATGTTGACTAAGTCAGAGATGGGAAGGCAAAGTCTAGTGTCTCTGTATGCACGTGTATCGCGAAGTGTGTGCCTGTTGGTTCGGGGAGACTCTCCCTCCCTCCTTCCTCTCTTGAGAGTGATGATGCCAGGAAGCCCCCCTACCCCCACCCGCACCCCACGCCCCTTCTCGAAGCAACAGTCTTGGGTAAGGATTCGGAAACTTTTTGGTTGGGGAAGGCTGATCCGTGATGGTGCCTGGTTCCATGTCTTCTCTTGAGAGTCTTAAAAAAGCTAGGACCACTTCTTCTTAGCCTGGAACAATTTAGGCAGAGTCCAGGAAATACGGTCCTTTACTTATTTCATCAAGTCATACTAGCGCTTGGCAATCAGAAAAAGAAAGTTCAGCATACTGGGCATCGATGTTTTAATTTAGCATTCCATACCCCTGTCTCCTGAAACTTCTCCCCTGCATTCCACACTCCTCCTCGTCCGGCACCTTTTTTCTCCTTTGCTTCTGTTTTTGTCGATGTGACTAGTGTGTCTTTTTTTTACTTTTGCAACTAGAAACTCTTGCTTGATAATGTAGACCCCTTCCCCCCCCCCCCCCGCAAAAAATGGCACAACTCTTTCTCTTTGTAAGCTTAGATTTCTTCATGAAAATTTTCCATTCTTCATCACTCCTAATGCTTGTCTGCAATATCTCATGCCCTTCTATATTTAAAGAGCTCTTAAATCATCAAGTAAACATCACACAACTCCTGTTGAGGACAATCTGCGATGTTTCACTCATCTCTCCACATGCCATTGCATTTATTGTGCACCTACTATGTGCTATGGCATTCCAAGTTGCTTTGGAAGTTAGGAGATTACTCTATTGTAGGAAAACAAGGAGAACCTTGTACTGTGGGGTGACTGACTCATGAATTCACCCATCAGGTGACTCAGTACAGTTAGCATTTGGGGGTTAAACTTATGATGTAAATTCTGTATCTTGCCTTGCCCTTACTTCCCTGTTCAGTCACCAGCAAAAGAGATGAATTTCTGTGTTTCTGTTACCTTAACACGAGAAATGTGAACGAAATGACAAAGTGAAGACCTAATTCCCTTTCCACAAATAAACATTAAAAGAACATCTGTGTGTAACAAAAACTTTGAGGATGTTTATTGGGATTTACTGGGATCTGGTAATTTAAAATATTCTTAATTTAATGTAGCTGTGACTGCTCTGAAGTGGGGCACTTTGTAAACACACGTAAGTGATTACTTCTCTGAGTACCTGCCCCTGGGACTTTGTAAAGAACTGATTTCGTGTGACATTGTATCTAATTTTGTAGCCCCAACCCCATCGTCTTCAGGTCTGAAACACATTGGGTGGAACCATTCACAATTGCTAGTTTTTAGAGGTAAAGGGTCAAATATTGACAATTTCACACGCCTCAATCAATTTGTCTTTTCGAGTGAGTAGGGCAACTCTTTGGCAAAAGGTGAAAGCTCCATGGGAAGAAGGAGACTGGCTGCTGATGTGCTGATTTTTAATTTTGAATTTATAAATTAAAAAAACAAATCCTAGTAATGAATCCAGCCAGGACACACTGTTCCCTGCAGCCAAGGCTCCCCGTGGACGCTCGTGTCCTTTTTCCAATGGGTGTGGTCCCTTTAAGCAACAGGTGAAAACAGGTGAAAACAATCACAGAGACCAACTTTCATTAGCCATGTTCCCTAATTTGAAGTCATTAGTTGACCAGTTTTCCATTGTCCGCTGGACATGGGAATTGGGATTTTGGGTTTTTAAATTTTTTTTTTAACGTTTATTTATTTTTGAGACAGAGAGAGACAGAGCATGAATGGGGGAGGGTCAGAGAGAGAGGGAGACACAGAATCGGAAACAGGCTCCAGGCTCTGAGCTGGCAGCACAGAGCCCGACGCGGGGCTCAAACTCACGGACTGCGAGATCATGACCTGAGCCGAAGTCGGAGGCTTAACCGACTGAGCCACCCAGGCGCCCCAGGAATTGGGATTTTGAAGGATTCTTTCCTGTGTATGCTACAGACACAGGTTAACCCTCTCTTAACCACCGGGGCACTTTGTTTTTTCTTTTCTAATTCGTTATAATTTTGACTTTGGTATTTTGGTAAAGATACTACAGGTTCAGTAGCAGTGCTGAATTTCCCAGAATGACTTTTTTTGAGGTCCAGGAACCCTGCGAAGCACCATGGCAGGGACTCGGTGTATACCATCACTGTCCCTTTGAGTCACAAGCTACAAGATGTTGTGCCCAGGCTGAATGCCGGCTTCCTTAGACGTGGAGGTTTCTTTTCTTTTCTTTTTTTTTTTTAAGCTTATTTATTTTTGAGAGAGAGAGAGAGAGCACACGAGCGGGGAAGGGACAGAGAGAGAGGGGAACAGAGAATCTGAAGCCAGCTTTGCACTGACAGGATGCAGGGCTCGAACTCACGAACCAGGAGATCATCGTGAACCGAGCTGAAGTCGGATGCTCAACCGCTTAATCGACTGAGCCACCCAGAGAGGTGGAGGTTTCTCAAGCAACACCTGACAGTACGAGCGCTCAGGTGGATGAGAGGGCATTCTCAGTGCTTCCAGAAAGAACATCTGTGGCCCGGCAGGCGTTAATCCCTACTGCGCCTCATCACTCCTGCCATGAAATTTTTCTTGGGATTTGTCATCTGACTGGGTGTCCTTTAGAGACTGATGGATATCCAGATAGAATACGGTCACTCATGGTAATAATTTTTATTTATGATGTATTTTCTTTTATTTACATTTTTTTTCCTTTTTTTTTTGGTATTGAGTTTTAACACTCTCTCTACCCTGGTTGCACACCTGCTCTAGAAAGGTTGTAAACAACATTGTACTTCTCTGTACAGACTGCCTGACAAAGTCAAAAGGTGGTGGTTCTCATCCCGGTAATCACCTTCTCGGTTTAGACAATGCAAGTGAAAATTTTACTTTATCATAATATAATAAATAAAAGACATTAGGTAATTAGTAGTGCTGGTATATTTCTAAAATACTAAACAGACAAACAATAAACTGTGAACTTAATCACATGAGTCCTTATACAGTTTCAAGACAGGAAAATTAGAGCTCTCGGCTACAGTCATTTTAATAATCACATTGGATCTGCATTATTTATTAGTTATTACATGCTCAAGTGATTCAAGGTTGTACAATGCCTAAAATCATTCCAAAGCAAGCATACCTTTTGGCTTTTTCATTCTGACTGGGTTACACAATGCATCTATTTGTATTTCGTTAAGGTGCTAAGTTAATTTCACACATTCCATGAAAGACGCACCAGCCATCCTCTTGATTCCCAACCAGACTAGCTTTCTTAAAGCAATCCCCTGTCGGGGGGTGATCGGCTAGCTCTTTTTGATGCAAAAGCTCTGCCAACCTTCAGCCAGATTCTCAGTGCTTTTGGTTCCCTAGCAAATCTCTAGTACCCTCAGAATTCTCTGGGAAGACTCAGGAATTCAGGAAACAGAAGTAGCTTGGGGAGGCAGGACAGACAACACGCATCTCCATTTCGAGCAAAAGCTTTCGAATTTGGAATGCTTCCCTTTTCTTTTTTGCTTTCTGGTTACTCACCTTTCATTTGTAGACATATTCCCGACAGTATGCTTCCCCCGTCCTTCCTCCCATCCTTGCGTTAATTCCTAAGTGTTTTCTGGATCTTGTGAGAAGCATGCAGGTTGAGGAATTTTAGTTGATTGGACTGCAGGTGTTTTGTTTTGTTTTTTGTTTTTTTTTGGAGGAGGGGCATTTACAGAATTGACTAAAACCAGCTGAGAACCAAGAAGCAACCCTTTTCGGAGAGAGAACCCATCTGTTTAGTCTTGGAGTTTGTGTGACGTTTGGGGCAATTCTCTGTTATAGCGTACGAAGAAAGGAAGTTCTTAAGTATCAGTTTTTCTGTTTGCGTCAACCAAAGAAATGTAGAAATAAGGATGGGTGACTTTAATTTGCTGCTAAAATGAAAAGTAGGTTTGCTTTTATTCATGTCACTGTAAAAACTAAATAATAAAGTATTCACACCAAGCGTGAATTTTTTTTTTGCCAGCAAAAGTTAAAACATCAAAGAAACCTCTTTCGAATACTAACAAATTTACTTACAAACACCTATATTTATTATTTCATAAATAGGCGCAACAGGTTCCATAAAAAAAGATTAAATACAGACACAGTATGAAGAAACAATAATACAGAGCCATATGTAAAGGTTATAATTTAGCTGTTTCCAATCTGTTTCTGCATCTAATAAAATACCAGGTAAGCATTTGGCAGTTTTATACATAAAAGGACTTAAATGACATTTACTAACCATTACACAAAAAGTGATACAAAAAAGCAATTTTTCTGCAGTACAAAATAAATGTGTTCGCGTTTCCCTTAGCACTAGTTTCTTTTTGTCTGGTCAATGAGACAAAGCCAATTTGTTTTTAAATTAAAATCATTTGGGAATACGTTTTTTTTTCAAATATTTTGAAAATATAGAACTATTAGTTGTTTTAAAAATGAAGTAAAAATATGAATGTTTGCCAATTTAACCCCTATTGTGAAATTAATCAACTGGAAGGAGCCAGTTTCAAAGTACAATTTAGCTACAAAAACATTCACATTTTATACTCTAGGAGAGTGTGACATAGATGCTATTTACAAACTTGCTATGATTGCTACATCAAGCCATTTAAAAAGTCTTTAGTAGTTTCATATAAACACCCATTATGAAAACCAATGGAAAATCCAGGACTTTTTACCCGAGACATCTACAGTTGCTAAGGCAGTTACTATAGCGTAGCACTTCACAGCAAAAAACCAACATAAAATCTGAATGGTCCAAATTTCCTTCAGGGAAGAAGAAAAACAATGTCCAGAAGGGATTAAAAAAATAAGAAAGAAGCATGACTATTTCTTCCAGAGTGGGTGACCCACAAGCTCAAATGGTCCTAAGTGCTTAGCAACTTGGATTTTCTAATAAAATGGAGAACTGCCTTGACTGTACAAAGCAATCCACGGTGAAGAGACTTCCCTGAATTCCTCAGTGGAAAGAAGAGGTGTTCAGACTTTCAGGTGAGGTACAGCGCTTTGTCCCTCTGCATGCCCCTGTGTGAAGAGAAAACAGACACGCCGTGTCTTGTTGGAAGGCTAGTGCTACCGGCGACCGAGGGGGAGGTTCGTCTGTTTGTTCTAGCTTGAGGGATGGGGCTGGGCCCTGGGAAAGTATACAGTTAAACGGGACAGGGATCTCAGTTTTTAAGCCATCTTTCTTCTTCCCGCTGTCTAAAAGATGATCTGGTTAGAGTGGGAGAGAGCCAGATCATCTTTTAGAAAGCGGGAAGAAGAAAGACGGCTCTTGCCCTCTACTCGGGAGCAGGGGACACCAAGCATGCTATGAGAGCTGTCCACCAGCAGGTGGCGATGACCCGCCACTTACCCACTACTGCAGTAGTCGTTATTCCAGTCCACCGGCTGGGCGGGAGGGTTTCTGCACCCAGAACGCACGTACTCCATTGCTTGGGTGACCACTTGTGCAGCTGTGGATGTAGGATTGATTATAGTCTGATAGTCGGGTTGAAGAGTAAATCCCTGAAAGGGAAAGCAAGTCCACAAATAAGGATCAAAGTGCCTTGTTAAGAAGAGGAGGCCGTAAATATTTATCCATTGTTTGCAAACACACTAGGGCCTTCTTGCTGGTGTCTTTGCAAGGGCAAACGTATCCAGAGGGCCCAGAAGAATTAAAACAAAGGTAGAAAAGAAGTGCCCGCAACCCTATTCTTCTTACCTTTCCTTCATTTAACCACGCGTTAGAAAACCTTTAATTACACTCTTGAGCAGATAAATTGAATTGAGGAACAATTTAAAATATGGGGAAGCCAACTCAATCAACACAAAGCAAAAGGGTCCCTCGGTTTATGTTTTCTATCAAACCTAAGGATACATTAATAGTTAATCCCCAGAATATGCAACAGAATCTCTTTTGAAGGATTCAGGCAGCAGGTGGCTGAGTGTTTTATTAGACTACACCTATTCACATATTGTTCTCAAAACCCGTTTTCTTCAATCAGTCACAAAGGGACCATCTGCTTCTTCTTTTATTTGTGCTTCTTTCTCAGCTAAAAAATTTCAACCAAAGCTTTTTAACAGTTGTTGGACTAATATGAGGAAAGAGATTCAAAGCAACTTGGCCATGGAAAACACAGAGAAGGAAAAGTGTAAGACAGAGCAAATATTTTTTAATTGAAAAGTCTATTAGCTGCCAAATAATAATCGACTTCAGGAAGATTCTTCTTAATACACTGGTATGGTGAAGTGTTGACTTTTAATCCTTGCGAAGCTATTAAAAATTCAAGGACAGACTCTCTGAAGTATATAGCTATATCTGGTAAACAAAAAGCATTATACACTAAGATTTATTTTTAGCTTATCTGGTGAATTCAAGAGCAGCATAAGCAAGCTTTGCTGGAAATGACCAAAAAAGCAACTTAATTAATCTCGTGGTTGTCTCTTTCTGCTGCAGATATCATGCATGGTTTTTAACCACTGAAAAATCAAGAGATTTAAAAATGAATCACTCCCTATTTACTTGCAGGGAGCTTTGGAAGGCATAATATTGAGTTTTTACTGTTTTTTTTTTTTTAACTCAGCAGAATGATCAGAGGATTGATTTTTAACTAAGGATATTTCCTTAGACCTTGATTCATGTTTCAGTGTCTCGGGTAAACACTCCAAGTACCTATTATCAAATGTCTTCAATTCTCCATTTTGGTTTTAAGATACTAATTTGTTTTCCATTCCAATGATAAAGACTTCAAGCCAATGTCCACACCAACTCCCACCACAGCCGTAGATGAAAGACAAACCTTTGGATGATTAGAGGCACACCATTAAAAAGCAGAGAATTCAGCCAGCCTGACTACTCGACCTCACACGGACTAAAAGGAACAGAGTATTTTCTCATTTCACAACTGGTTTGTGGACAGTAAGTATGTTTGTGTAGACACCACCTGCAGCTCAAAGCCATCAACATTTTCTAAAATAGGAAGGTGAAAAGTTAAGAGGTATAACTGGATGTTTGTGTCCTTTCCAGGCTGATTTCCTTTCTTTGTCCAGACAGTGCTGTATCTCTCACATGAGGAGTCCCACTGGCTTTGATTAAATGTATTCACTGCATTATGGTCATAGAATCTTGTCTTGATGGGGGTGACCGTCCAGCTTTCTTGACTTCTTTCCTTAGAGTCTAGTATGATACGGGGCAAACAGCAGGACAAAGCTCCTAGAGAGAGGAGCCTTGTGTTGACTTCCATTTTAGCCCCTGTCCTAAGGGCTCTGCCCATGGGGACTTGAGATCAGAGGGTGTTTTCCCTGCTTACTGGATATTCTCAGGGCCTACTCTGTAGTAGTGGCTCAGTAAATCATCTTTTCCAGTAAATAAAATTTAACACAGGCCACCATCGGGAAGGCACGGGGGTGTATAAATGTGTAAATGCCAGGGGCTTTCCTATCATTTTAATGTAAAGTTCTCCATACTGGATTTTGGCACAACCGATAAAACGTAACCTAAAAGTAAACAGGTGTCAAAAAAAGAGCAGTTGAAAATATCTCGAGTTAGTTGAAGGTATGGAAACATAACGAGAGAGCAAAACACAGAAACAAGCCAACTGCCTTCCACCTAAGCCAACACAATCAACAACAGAAATCACCACCGCTTTATTCCCATCCAATGAGAATGGTTCTTCAAGGTTGGGTGAGAGAATATGAGGAGAACGCTCCTCCTCGGGCTATTAGTTTAAGATTAAATGGGTAACTTCAGGTTATAAAACCCAAATTAGGTGTTATCTACGAAGTTCAAAGATTTCAAAGTCAGCCAACCTCCATGCCTCAATTTAAGAAGATCAGTAATATCAAAACGAGCAAGGATCAAGAACAATACAGGCAGAGCCTGGAGTAACATTCTTTTACTTGCTTTCGATTTGGAAAATGAAGCATTCTTCTGAACACTATACAGAGAGATGCTGAAGTTGAACCTAGAGCTAAGTATGTTTTTACTATTGATGTAAATATGAGACAACAATGATGATACACATTTTTGGAAAATGTTTGCTTAGCGGCCTAATTAAACAAGGCTGAATATTTTGCATTTTAATGCTCAAGAGAAAAATCACCAACTGTTTTGTAGCATGCCTGGAATTGTAAATTTCATTTTCTGGTGCCATATTGAAATAAAAATAGAAAACGTGATAAAGATTGATTTGATGTCAGAAGGGACATTTGCTCTTTAATTAGATTTCTGTAGCCCTAGTGGTTTTGTTGTTCTACCAAAGCAAGTCCTAAAAAGCCTGTAGCACAACCGAACAGTGATCCTCATATCCACACTTTACTGGGAACTAATTTCATTTCCTGCCTGTCTGGAGAGGTATTTTCAACAGGCATCAATGTTTTTGTCTTCACAACTGATTTATTCATCAATCTCAATGTGATTTTTTTTTAAACCTTTAAATTACACCCAAATCCTAAAGCAGCTGTTTATTACACGAGGAAATTGAAAATCTGTCTGTGTGATATCATACAAAGATTTTTTCTTAAGGTTATAAAGGAAGTTGACAGATATTAATGATTTTTTTTTCTCGTGACCTCATTCGACAATACAGTGAACAGGAAAAAAAAAAATAAAGGAAGAAAACTGGACCAAAAAAAAGAAAAAAAGAAAAAAAGGCAGGTCCATGGGCTTGGTGTATAAAACATTGTTCTAGGGGGAAAAAAATGAAACTATTTTTCCTGGTGGACTATGTGATTGGTTTTGTAGGATATATTCATTTTCAGAAGGAGAGTGAAATAGGTAAAGTAATACTGAAATACGAGATTATATTAAAAATACGGTAGCCATTAACTTGCTTTCTCTTTCTCTCTTTTTCTTTTCTTTTTTTTTTCTTTTCACATTTGAGTATGTGAACATGGCCCCCACACCCAGGAAGCAAGTCTCTTCAGGATACAGGTGGTTTGGATGGTGAATCGGACAGGTTGAGTTTCATCCGCAACCTGGTTCTACAACTACAGGCTAAAGACCAACTTTGAGAACTTGAACACCGGCCTTGACAGACTGTGGTGATGGTAATAAATTGAGTGACATCAAGGGTGACAGACTTTCTGATCCTGATTTTAGGAGTATCGAGTTGTTGGGGCTGCTGGTCTCCCTACCCTGAAGATCCTATTCCGTTTACCTGCCTGTGACTCTGACCTCAGCCCCCATGCCTCTCCCTCATTCGCCGTGCTCCCCACTGGCCTCCTTCCAGTGTCCTGGACCAGCCGCGCTCCTCCCCAGGCGGGTCCTTCCAGCTCGAGCCTCAGAGCCTCTGTTCCCTGCTTCTGCCCTCTGCTGGTTGTCCCACCTCCACTTTCCACCTTCTGATTCAGAAAGGCTGCTTTCTCCTCTCCCTTCATGGCTGTGTGAGCCCTCCATAGGGGCCTCCCTTACCCACTGCAGCTGAAGGCTCTGCTATTTCTCTACACAGCCCGCAGCTCGAATTCCAGTTCAGTTTTTCTCCCCCCGCAGGATCTTATTACCACCAACACAGCACAACCGCCCCCCAACTCTGATGTCAGCTGCGTGGGGGACCGAGGCCTCATTACCTGTCCTCATTTATCATTCAATTTCCAAAGGCTAGACAGTGCCTGGCACCGGTTAGGGGTTCCATTAATCTTTTTTGAATCAATGAAATAAAAAAACCCCAAACTTCCAAAGAACCGAGATTCTACAAACTAACCTATAATTTCTCCTAATATTTAAACCCTTCCGTTACTCTTTTTTTTTTTTTTAATTGCTCATTTGTTCACCTGCCCATTCAACAATTGTTTCATTTCACCCACCATGATCGAGTCATTGATAAAAGGCATTTTAGTCACTGTAGTCTTTTGGCTATTTACTCTCCGTTTTGGGTGCATGCCATTGTGTCTTCTATTATGAATGTAAATTGAAATCAGGTCCTACGGTCTCAGTAAGAACACTTTTTGAGACACACTAATAGAACTGACTTAAAGATTGATGAACAACGTGCCCAATGTCATCTGTTCTATTTTTTCCTGTTCGGTTCTGACTCCATGTAGAAAGACAAATCTCCTGCGTTTTCACATGTGGCCCTTATGTAGTTCTGAGATGTTTGAAAACTACTCAGGATCACAGCTAGCTCATCCGAGGTGTTTGTATACATGCAAAAAGGAACCATCTGAGTGGGTAAGTCAGAAAAAAGGGTGTCTTCTCTAAACAGAGCTGTAGCCCTCACCTTGGTGGAGGGGACTGTGCTTTCTCTCTCTCTCTTTCTCCGAGAAGAAACTGACCTGCAGTAGAGCATCATGAGCAGGACGTGAGCCCTCAGCCAGGCAGCACCTTTGGCAGGAGTCAACCCAAGGACGCAAGGTCGTGTTCCTCAAACCATTCATTCTTTACGCAAACCCCACTGGCTCATTAAAATGCAAGGGCACCCAAGGGTAGCCCTTCTATTGTGAGTGATGACTGATAGAAAGAGTGGAAATTTGACCTTATGAATGTCACTTGACAGTCACAGACACCGCTGTGGACAAGTATGATGGTGGGAGTTGGCTTTTCCCCAGTCTTCTTCCCTAGTGAATCAAAGACTACATTCTTGAACATGGGTAATAAACCATCAGAGCTTTCTCAGTATCTTTGGCTGAGGGATCAGGGAAGACTTCAGTAGAGAGGTGAGTCCATTTGCTATTACCATTTTAATCTGAGAACGAACTAGAATTTAAAGACTCTCCAAATTCTTAGGAGACACAGGCTTTCTAATACAAAACCGGTAATAGTCTATAAGAATGATTAAGAGTGAGGCGTGCCTGGGTGGCTCAGTCAGTTGAGTTTCTGGCTTTGGCTCAGGTCATGATCTCGCAGTTTGTGAGTTCCAGCCCTGCATCAGGCCCCTGCTGTCAGGACAGAGCCCCCACCAATCAATCTCTCCCCTCTCATGCTCTCTCTCTCTCAAAAATAAATTAAAACGAAAACATTAAAAAAAAAAAGAATGATTAAGAGTGAGAGGCAGCAGGCCTAGCATTTAAGAATCCGGGCTGTGGGGCGCCTGGGTGGCTCAGTCGGTTAAGCGTCCGACTTCGGCTCAGGTCATGATCTCGCGGTCCGTGGGTTTGAGCCCCGCGTCGGGCTCTGTGCTGACAGCTCAGAGCCTGGAGCCTGTTTCAGATTCTGTGTCTCCCTCTTTCTCTGACCCTCCCCTGTTCATGCTCTCTCTGTCTCTCTGTCTCAAAAATAAATGAACGTTAAAAAAAAAAAATTAAAAAAAAAAAAAAGAACCTGGGCTGTGATTTCTGAACAGAACCGGGTTTGAATTCAATTCTAGCACCAACATTATGGGCATATTACTTAACTCTGCCAAGCTTGAGTTTCCTTGCTTATAAAATGAAGATAATGCTAGTTCCTGCACTATAAATTTTCTGAAATTAAGGATAAGTTAAGGCAATATATTAAGGTTTGCTATTGTCAGCTCTCAGGAATCCGAATATATAATCATAATAATAAAAATAAATTTGGGGCTACATATATTTGATTCTTCTTCCTGTCTCCTCTCCACCCTACTCTGGTCTGACTGTGGACTCAAATTCCACAGAGGAATCAATTCTATAGATATCAATTCCAGATATCAATTCTATAAGAAGCCTGAGTTCACATAATTAGTTATTGCTTTGGAAACTATAATAGAGTCATTGGCTTATAAAAGCGCTAGCTGAATTTGATGTGATTTGTAGTTTTTACCTTGGTCTGTATTTTCAAAGCAAGTTTTCAGGATTCTTGAATGCTTTATATTTAGTTTCATTTGTACCATTTGATCCTCATTTTAAAATTTTCCAATAACACCAAATCCTAGAGGCACACTTGATTTCAAAGAAAAGTCAAGCTAAGATTGCACACAAGCGGGTTCAACAATTGGGGGAGTAGGCAGAGAGGCTTTCAAACTTCCTGTGTTTTCTGATTTATGCAGCAGCCACATACCCATTTTTAAATAAAACACTGGTTGAAACTTTCATTTCTTCGTACTTTTAAGGTTGTGCCAATTTGATATTTCCGAATATCGAAAGACGGTGGGTCTGATTTCGTTTTGCAGCATTCGTTGGCCTCAACAGGCATACCCATCGAGACTTTCCAAACAATTTTTTTAAAGGTAGATTCCTCAGTCCCCAAGAAATCTTTAACAGTGTTTGGCATCTCAAAATTATAAACGTACTTTACTCAAGAAGCAGAAAACAAGGAGGGTGATTAGAAGTGCGATTTCTAGAGACGTGGTCGGAAGCCGGGGGGTGATCATGGAATGAAGCCACGATCCATTGTTGTGAGCATGTAATGCTGCCCAAACTCACCGCCTATAAGTTATATTTTTCAGAAATTGGTCGAATACCTTCCATTTTCTCTCCATTCAACAGAACGGAACACACATGCCCCCCTACCCCTTTCGCTGGATGGACAGACCCCCACCCCCCAGCACTTCGGAACAAGGGGAGCCCGGGGTGTGGGCACCTACCTGCTGCATGGTCGGTGAGTGTAAGGCCTGCATGGGGAGCTGGTTCCCAAGGGGCTGCTGCATGGTGAGTGGCTGGGGCGGCTGCATGTTGAGATGCTGGTGAAGAGGTGGACTGATCTGGAGGGGAGGAGGGGGGGACACGGCCATGTTTGCTATAGAGACAGTCACTGGCATTTGGTTATTCGGCTTGGGGGCTATGCTCCTTGGGAGACTGGGATGCATGGCAGTTAGGTGAGGATTCATTCCTGGTTGTTGGTGGTAGTGGGAACTTAGGTACAGAGCTGAGTGGGCCTGGCTGGGCCCATGGAACACTGACGGCTTTGAGTTGATCAGCTGAGGAGGTTGAGAGGTCTTGACGTCAACAGGTTCACTGTAGCTCTGTGGAGGAAACAGACAAGAGCGGAGTTCAGAGACGGGTACGCGGGGTGTTGATTTCCATTAGCAAGACGCTCTGTGAGTGCATTCGGGAACTTCCACGTGAATCAACACCTGTTACTATGCTTGAAAAAAAATTCTTTTTAATGTGTATTTATTTTTGAGACGGAGCGCAAGCAGGGCAGGGGCAGAGAGAGGGGGCCAGAGGACCCTAAGTGGGCTCTGTGCTGACAGCAGTGAGCCCTGGGTGGGGCTCGAACTTGTGCACCGCGAGATCATGCCCTGAGCCAAAGTTGGATGCACAGCCGACTGAACTACCCAGGTGCCCCAACACCTGTTACTATTCTTGACTCTTAATCTAGTTTGTAATGTGATTTATGCAAGACTGAGCTTAATCTTCCTCTTTGTGGAATCTAAAACAATCTCCGGTGACATTTTTTTTTTCCTTTGCCTAAATGCAAGCTCTAAGTTGGTGACTTTTCTCATCACGCAAACAAAGAGAAAGATGAGGGGCAGGATGGATGTCATCAGTGCCCTAATAGAAAATACGAGCAGAGCTCACTTGGAAAGTAATTCAGTTCTGGACTTCTTCCATTGATTGTATGTTTCATTTTTTTATTTTTCTCTTTTATATTCTTAAGAAGCCTTGGCCTAGATATTTGCACAAAGAAAACAAAGCTGGGTGATGGAAATGAAAACGGGAAAAGGAGTTCTAAAATACCTTTCTGAGTTCATATAAAGCCACATTAATATAGCTTCTAAGTAACCACAGAACTCATCTTGATTTTTAAAAGAAGTTTGTGATGAATTGTCCCCCTTAATGAACTGGATAAAAATAATCTCTCTTAGAAATTTTTGACTCCATTATAAATTAATGTAATTTTGCCCTAATTTTTTTATACCTTCATAAAGCCATTCCCTAATAATCTTTTCATTGACTTAAAAACTAGACCTACTGGTGGGAGCTGCAAAGAATCAAGAATTAACCCCGAAGCGTTTCCTCTTGGGCAAACCTACCTCCTACTTTTGCGGAGAGGAAGAGGCTGATAAAACAAATGGGGAAAAGTAAAACCAGCTGGGGAAGAAAAATGCTACCGCGTCCTGGAGAAAAAAGTTGTTTTGTCAACACAATGTCTTGATGTTGCAAATATACTTATTCTGCAACCTTGAGATCACGCTTACTCCATTTACGGGTCAAACGAGTTCCTGTTAGGGTCAGTGAGGCAGGGTCCTTCCGAATCCCACAACACGCAGCACCACCAGTGGACCAGCACGTTAGGGACACTGGTCGTCATGCAGGGTGGCGCGAAACGCCACGTGGGAATTTCATTTCACAAGACAGCCTATACCACTGCTCGCAGCGCAACTCATTTCCCCCCATTAATGTAGGGAAATTAAATGCACACCACAACGAGAACCGTGCTGCATATGTGTGCAGACTCGAGGACGGTCCGTGGGGGGAATGAAAGGCCAGAGCCACATATTCTCTCCAGAGAAAGGACACAACCGACACCTGTGAAAAATACAAACCATGGAAACCTGGGGTCCCGGGAGGCTCGGAATTCTCCATGTAGAGTGCACAGTCAGGTGCCCCCCCCAAGAATTCGAGCCCCTCCAAGAGTCCTCTCATAATATTGATCACTGTGTCCATATTGATGCTGCTTATGAAATACGAACAGACATTCAGACTCCCTGTCTTCGGTGTTAATATTTAAAAAGTCAAGAATCGTTCACCAAAAATTTTCAAGGGGCGCCTTTAGACGAAAGCTTTGTTAAATGCGGTCCCTAAAAGGCGTTTTCGGTTTAAAAAAAAAAAAAAACGAGAAAAAACACGTAGGTAGGGTTTTTTTTTGTTTTTCACTTCTGCTTAAAAATTTGTATCGTTGATGTGCAGAGTAGTGAATAATTCAAAGAAAAGGTCGAACGGGTTAATTCAGGCTGCGTAAACAGTGACTAGTTCTACATCAGAATAACATGTACTGCAGCAATAGGCCTCAAAACTCATTCCACATATGCCAAGAAGATTATGTGTTTACGGTGTGCTTGTGTGGTTAAGTCATCCGGGCAGTGGTTTCATTGTGTGTCATTGCCTCTTCCTCAGTCTACCGTAGAAGGGCTAATTTCATCCGTAGTCACATACTCCATCGACTTCCTCCAGGAAGAGAACTCTTACACATGATAGGCGTCTATAAAATTTAACACACGTGAGTGGGTCTTTATTTCTTGCTTTATGGATGGTTTTAATCTAAATAGAAGAAAAAGAAACTCACGTTTCTCCTGGTATCAAAACTATGGAATCTACGTATTGTAAAATGTTTTCATTTTTATTTCTGTGGCCAATAATCACCTCGTTATCAAGTGATAGGGCCCACGCATAGATACGTAGCCTGAACGCGTACGCGCCCGCGTGTGCCCGAAACCAAATGCACACCGGAGCGTAGGACATGTTGCTCAGACATCATCAGATATTCACTCCGGGAATTACAATAGTGGAAGTAAGTCCGTACATTTGTGAAATTGAACAAACTTCAAGAAATAAACTTTGCTACACATAGAACAGGAATGCCTCACCCTGGTAAGCACGGATGCTGAGGCAGCAGCGGGGCCGGCTTCGTGGGCCGGTAGCTGGTCCTGCTAAGCAGTTCTGGGTACTATACCCACTTCGCCCCTTGACACATGCAGTTGCCAAGTCTTATTTGGGGAAAAGTAAGTGTCTTATAAAAAGCAAGGTTCCGGGGCGCCTGGGTGGCTCAGTCAGTTAAGCGTCCGACTCTCGGTTTCGGCTCGGGTCCTGATTTCACGGTTTGTGGGTTCGAGCCCCGAGTCCGGCTCTGCACAGATGGTGCTGAGCTGCTTGGGATTCTCTCTCTCCCTCTCTCTCTACCCCTCCCCCACTTGCACTGTCTCTGTCTCTCTCAAAATGAAATAAACTTAAAAAAAAAACCTTAAACAAACAAGGTTCCATGATCAATAAGGGAACGAGTGCGTGCCTTCTCAGAGCCTTCAGAATGCTAATGTATATTGTGAATCTCCAACTGAGAGCCACAGAAACCTTCTTTTCTCAGTGGGTCATTTCATGAGAATAGTGTTCAATGGAAAACATTGGTTCAGAGGAACGAATAAATTACACATACGTATTTAAAATGGCAAATAGAACTGTATTTCAATTTAGATAGTCACTTCTTGCCTGAAATTTAAACTAATTTTTGTTGCCTCAAAACGCTTACTTGAATTCCATAATCCAGGTATATTATATTACACTAATCCATAATTTCATGTTTCCCGGAACACGATGTGCATGGTGAGTTTCACATTCTAGGTTAAGGATAGTGACACAATTTCTAGAATAAATTAGAAAGCTGGTGGCTTTCTAATTACAGCCCAGAAGAGCTACGGAATGTACTGGTTTTCTTCAATAGGAAAAGCAAAATTAACAATGAACCGAATTCTCCTGAACTGCACCTTCTCTTAAAAAGTTTATTTATTTATTGGGGGGGGGGGTGGCTAGGGGCAGAGACAGAGGGAGAGAGAGAATCCCAAGCAGGCTCTGTGCTGTCGGCGCCAAGCCCAACGCAGGTCGATCCCGCAAACCGTGAGATCATGACCTGAACTGAAATCAAGAGTCGGAGACTTAACGGACTGAGCCACACAGGCGCCGCCCCTCAGCCTTTCGAATAACAGCATGTGGTCCACCATATAGAGAGAGGACAGAAAGACAGATTCAGAGAGGACGATCTACAGCCCTCGGTACATAGAAACAGAGTCCAACCTAATTGGAGACACTTTTTGCCAACCTCGTGAAGACTGGCTTCTCATGGTAATTAAACACAACATTTTGTCTCCCCAGCCATTTATCTGTCATTTATCTTCTCCACACTAAGGCATGTAAAGATCAGCAATGCTAAACCTATTTTGAAATAGTGCTTTTCATCCCTAGATGAAAATCATCTCTCTCTGGGCAAACAAATGAGACGGGTTCCCCAAAAGGATGAGCCAGGCAACACTTGAAACGTAATTTTTAATATGGAGGGAGGAAGAATTTTGAGCAGTTCTATGTTTTGCCTCTGCTTTCTGAATTGTCCAATGTGAGAAGATGGGTAATGCGTCTAGTGTCCGATGTGTAGCCACGTGCCTACGCATGATGGGCGCTCCAGTGGAGGCTCTCTGCCTGTATTCGCTCTTTAGGACAATGTCCTGCATCATCAAGAAAGGCATCTCTGACCCCCAGAAGATCAGATCAGTCTTTTCCGCTCTCTTCTCTGCTGTCAGCATGAACCATACCCTTCTTGAAGTGACGAGCAATTATAACCCTCTGTCCTTTGGTTATGTACCCTTCCCTTAAATTTTTTTTTAAGTTTATTCATTTTGAGAGAGAGAGAGAGAGAGAGAGAGAGAGAGAGAGAGAGTGCAGGGCAGGGGCAGAGAGAGATGGAGACACAGAATGCGAAGGAGGCTCCAGGCTCCGAGCTGTCAGCACAGAGCCCCGACGTGGGGCTCGAACTCACGAACCACAAGATCGTGACTTGAGCTGAAGTTGGACGCTCAACCGACTGAGCCACCCTGGCGCCCCCCCCCCCCCGCCCCCGTACCCTGCCCTTTATTCCCCACTGTGGTGGGTGGCGGGCCAGAAGGAAGCTGTGTTCCACTTACATTTAGAGAATTTGTATCTTTATGTAAAGGTCCACTCATTTAGATGGGGAAAAAAACCTGTTTCTAGCTTCACTTCTGATTCTTCTTCTTTTTTTTTTTTAAATATTCATTTATTTTGAGAGAGAGAGAACGACAGAAAGAGGGAGTGGGGGAGGGGCATGGAGTGAGGGAGAGAATCCAAAGCAGGTTCCACACTGTCAGCATGGAGCCCGATGCAGAGCTCAATCCCACGAGCGAGGAGATCATGACCTAAGCTGAAATCAAGAACTGGACGCTTAACCGACTGAGCCCCCCAGGGGCCCCTTTGCTTCTGATTAACTGTTATTCAGACGAATACAACCAAGTGTCTATTAATTACAGAGCTCTTTTACTGCTTTGGAAGATAGGTAGTAGAATAAGTTCGTTTCCCACAGCCAAGTGCCATGAATTCATAATCTGATTAAATGGGAAGACGAAGAAATCATAAATTTCATCTACTCTGTCATGTTCTTCTAATTAAACTGAGAGAGCAAGGCTACAATTTTGCAAATCAGTTAGATTGTTTATAAAGGGCTCTATACCTACCATTCCTAAATCCGAACTGTTTTCCCATACAAACTAAATAACTTAAATTTGCTTCCATTTTCAAACACACTAACCACTTTTCTTTAGCGGTATGTGGTTTGGGTAGGTCACAGGGCAAATGTGATTTTACCACTGTATACACAACTGAAAATCAACCCTTAAATCTGACATTTTCATGAGAGGAACGTGTTTTTGCTCTTAATTTCTGAGTAAGTTCTATTCCTTCTTTGATTTTAGACCACTGATTCTGAAAGATGTTTTCCATCAGCAAAATGAGTGTGTGTGTGTGTGTGTGTGTGTGTGTGTGTGTGTGTGTGAACAGAGACCTTTTGGGTCTTCTCAGTAGAA
This sequence comes from Felis catus, assembly GCF_018350175.1. Classification (NCBI taxonomy): domain Eukaryota; kingdom Metazoa; phylum Chordata; class Mammalia; order Carnivora; family Felidae; genus Felis; species Felis catus. The sequence goes on from NC_058385.1 coordinate 10,467,155, forward strand.
TCTTCCACAAGGGATACAACTCTATAAACCTTAAGATACTTCTTATTAACCACGTTGTTGATTCCTGAGATAGTTTCAATTTCATTTATTTTGTACAAAGCAGATAATACTGCACAGTGTATAAATGCCCCCATTCTGGGATGATAAGTGTTATAGAAACGAGAAACTGACAAAGCAATTGTTATTTAAAATAGCAAAGTATAAACACAAGACATAAAACTCAGTGGAAGCAACAATATAGGAGTTGTTGAACCAAATCAGATTAATAGTCCATCTAATTTGATTCTTGTTTTCAGCACTGACCAATACTTGATGCACTGGAAATTAAACAGGATTTATGCACCTACTCAATTGTGCATTGTTACTTTTGAAAGGAAAATTCTTCCTGGTCCTTGCAGGTGATTAACTTACACCCTGAAGCGTGAGATTTTATTATCTTTAAATCACGATCTGGGCTTACAGAGCTGCAAATTTTATGTTAACGGTCATAAAATAATCCATCCCATTGTCAAATTCAGACCCAGCGTTTGTCTCAATAGCTCTCCATGGCATGAATTCTAGAAGTTATTTCAAACGAAAGAAATCATTCCTTGTGAATTTATTATCCTTCTGTTGAACTGAGTGTTGTTGTGGCTCTTTACTATTATTGGTCATGGCAACAGAGAACTGTCCTAATTTGATTCAATGTTGTCCTCCACTCTATATTTTTATAAAAAGCTTCCGTTGTCCGCTGTACAAGGTAGAAACGAAATCTCCTATCTGATGTGTGGCCTTAAAGTCATGACTCAGATTACTGTTATTTAACATACCAGAGAACCCATTCATTCAAATGTCTCCTTCCAGGCTGGCATTTCTAAGAAGCCGTATGCATATCCCAAACAATGCTGCTCTTACTTGGAATATTTGGGAATTCCCCTACTGGAATTCTCTTCAGAGCCAGTGGGACCCTGTTTTACATATCCTCAGACAACTCTTTGTCTTTCGATGGGGAATTTGATTTTCGGAAACAGCTAATCGTCACTCGAAGCCAAGTCTGTGGGTTAGATCTGGGTGATGTTTGGGGCAAAGAATGAGGTGTGAAAACAATGTAACAAGATTGATTTTCTAACGTGGCTCATACACTTTTCTTGACTGCAGTTCTCAAAGACCAGTTTCAAAAATCTTTTGAATTCTGGGAGCAATAATAAAAGAAGTTTGTAGCCTCCCAAAGTGACTACTTTGAATGCAACACTCATTTTGGGAATATAAATTCTGGTCTAGGTGGTAAAATGAAACTAGTTCCATTGCTTTAAAGTTAGACATTATTTTCAACATAATAATTCAGACCCAGGTCTAGGAATTCCCAAGTCTATGGAAAATCTATATACCCTTAAGCTTTACTTAATGGCCCAACCCAAAATGACCTTAAATGGCATGTTCAAACCAGGGAGCTCTAGCCTTCATAATCGTATATATTATTGGTCGTCAAACTATTAGTCTCCCCTGAGTAACAGCTCATAAAGACCATTTCAATTAGGAAAGCTGGCTAGATGGGCTTTTAAAATATCTCCATCATTTCTTATATTTATAAAAGGATGTCTCCATGAAGCAAATTTTTCTTATGTTAAGGTCACTTTTAAAATTCCCTTATGGAGGGGCGCCTGGGCGACTCAGTCAGCTAAGCGTCCGACTTCAGCTCGGGTCATAATCTCACAGCATATGAGTTCAAGGCCCGCGTCAGGCTCTGTGCTGACAGCTCAGAGCCTCGAGCCTATGTCACATTCTGTGTCTCCCTTTCTCTCTGCCCTCCCCCATGCGCACTCTGCCTTTCTCTCTCTCTCTCTCTCTCTCTCAAAAAAAAAAAATTAAAATTCCTTTATGTCAAAGCAGCCTTGCAGACAAACTGAAAATCTGGTGCAGCCGAATTTTCTATCACACACAAACTCTGCACACCTACCAATACATGGAAAATAAAATTGACAATAATAATAATAATAATGAATGGCTGGTGTTTATTCAGCGCTTCTTGTGTTCAGGCTCCTGAATCATGGCATTTATACAGTGTTTCTATATAAACAGGGAAGCCCTGCGATGTAGGTCCTGCTGTCTGTCTTCTCCGCTTAGCAGGTGAGTAAATTGAGAAGTAGCCGAGCAGCGTGCATGAAGATCTGAAGTCAGAGGTGGGAAGCCTGGAATCTGAACCCACACCTACTTGCGCCCAGGCCTTGTGGACTTTGCTGCCCTCTCTCTCAGTGGGAGGCTGGAGGCACTTTAAAGAACCCCGAACAGATTTTCCGCGATGCTCCATGCCTTAGAGCGCTTCTCCCATCCTCATTTATAAACCTTTGCTTCGTGCCTTTAAAAGAAATTATGTGCCCAGCCCGTTCAAGAGTTTAGTAAGGCCTTGCTCAGATCGAATTCCTCCAGTCTGAAACGCTGTCTGTTTCCCGTTCTAGAGTCACAGAAAACGGGGGCACAGGTAATCAGAGTCCTGGGTCTAATGCCCGTCATGGGCTTGGACAGGCCTGCGTCTTTGTTTTTCAGGCTTAGGAATTTCCAATGCTCTCTTCTCAGCTACTGCCTTCCGCCCCTTTACCTTTCAGTCACGTTCATGACTTTTTCGTCTGAAATGTCTTCAGTTTCCCCTCCTTTAAATTATAGAGCCCAAAATGGCATAAGTTATTCCAGGGTCTGACCGGTGTCGTTTTTGCAACACTCTGTGCTCCCGTTCACGCCTTCGATCCCAGGGTTCTTGCACGGCAGAATCGCCCCCGGCTGGGTCCGTCACCGGTCCATGGGACCAGGTGAAGCAGGTGCAGGGACAGCTGGAAAAGCCTGATATGGAGCAAAGCTTCCCAAACACTCTGTGGGCCCTAGATTCCCCTGAGGGTCTCTGTCCAGTCCCTGGGGTGCGGGTTAGTGGGGGGGGGGTGGGAGTCGGCAGCCTTTTAAACCTTGTACCACCACCCCACCTCAGTTAAGTCATTGCAGCTTTACTCTCAGCTGTCTACTACGTAAGAGCTGGCATACAGTTTTCTTGGGGGATGACAAGAGGTTGTAGTTCTAGAAGCACAAATATTTGACAATCACTCAGGATGGAAAACGCCTAGAAGCCTTCGAACGAGACGGCGAAGCGACTGAGGACGGTCTGCCCCTGCCAGCCTCTCGTCTCTGTGGGCGGATCATTTAATCTCTCTGCCTAGAGACCATCTAGAAAATGGGCTAAATATTATCTTGTAGGTTGTTAGGAGAAGGATGAGTAGGAACACCTGGAAAACGCCTGGCCTCATATGGGACACACAGAAGCTACTCGACAGCAAGACGCCTTTTGTATTTGTGTTATGACCGGAAAAGATTCCGTATCTTGCTGACGATGTGTCCGTGTTATCGTTCTGAAGTATGAAGGCTAGAATATTTATTTACCACGACTGAGTGCTTTTATTTTTGGTAGATGTCAATTTTATTCCGGCCCAGAGTCATGATAATTAATATGCCGGATTGGAAGGTATATAGTATATTTAAGCTGGAACATAGTAATTGGGAGGACCGTCGCTCATCCTAGGACTCCGTTTTCATAGGTGGAGCCAGTGTTAACTGGCTGTTTCTATTTTTGATTATGTTCCATAAGAAGCAGCTAACTTTAGAACACAGTCTTCAAGCCTTTCAAGTACGGGGACACATGTCACTCTGATCTGTGTTCATCTTTGCGCTCTCAGCACCAAGGCTTGTGCCTGACGTGGAGCAGGTCTTGTGCAGCCCTGGGTGGGCCTTTGACTTTGGCTGCAAAGTAGCAAGGACAAGAGATATTGGTCGAGGGGAGCGAACCCCTCTCTGGTGAAGTGAGTGGACTGCAGTGAGAACACGTACCAAAATGCGTAGCTAGGGAGGGGTTAATAACACTTGCCCACGAGAACATAGACAATAAACACGATGCTGTGGTTGATGTAGTTCGTCCTTGACAACGATGACGTTAGAAGTGAGGAGGTCAACGCTGTGCCATGACTCGTGGGGAAGGAGGTGGTTGAAGGGAGCAGGTCAAGCATATACTGCTGGGCCCAGAGCAGGGACTGAGGACGGTAAAGGTCAACTCTGGGCTTGGGCAACTTGTTGCCTACGTGATACTTTTCCTCTTCAGTGAAATGTTTACGGTCGAGCATCCTTTGAGGGATAAGGTATGGGGGTTGAGAGAACACGTCTGCATAAAGTGATGTTTTAAAACTCTAAATCTGATCGCCCGTCCTCTACGGACGCCCCTTCGGTGGCTTCCTTCTGTACTGAGAATAAAATCTAGCTCCTTTCAGTGTTCTGCAAGGTCTCCGTGATTCAGCCCCTGTCTGTCTTCCTGGCTTCACCCCAAACCGTGCTTCCTCTCTTCATTCAGCTCCAGCCACGCTGACCTCTGACTTCAATTAAAAGAGACATTTCTGTCCCCGGGAGGCTTTGGGCTTGCTGTCCTGCGGCCTGGTGGGTTCTCCCTCAGGCTCTCTCTGTCTTGCAAGTCCCTGGTCTTCCTTTAGCTCTGCAAGGTTCCCTCTTCAAAGAGGGCTTTGTAGACCACCCTATCCAGTCCCTTCCTTTATTTCCGTCCGAATGCTTAGATTCTCCAAGATCTTGGTCATTCATTAGTTTACATTTTCGCTATTGGTCTCCCGGACAAGAGGTAAAAGCTTCTTAAGTTCAGGGGATATATCTGCCTACTCTCCACTGCGCCCTCAGAGCCTGGCACGGTGCTCGGCCCAGACCACATGCCCAGGGAAATTTGCCAAATGAATACATGAATGAGGGAATGGGGACAAACAGAGCTCGGCTGTGGTTACTTGGAATTGTGACTATTATTATCATGTGGCATTTTATGATTGTACCTTTAGATCTTTCAGAATAGGGAAATAATTTATAATATGTAAAAAAGTTATAACACTGAAAAAGTGTACCTGTGCATACGAATGGCTATTATTTTTCCTTGTCACCACTTAAAATGGAGAAGAAATGGTTTTTTACGTGTCTGTGTACAATGGGAAGGTAGGTTGGTAAATTTCCCGTACGTGCCTGCAAGGTTACATTGCAAATATCCACTCACGTGTAACATCAGAGAGCCATTCCTTCTAACCTGGAGAGGGTATTTGTAATTTTGCTGCAATTTGTATACGCACAATAGATAGTTGTACATAAACAGACATTCAACCGTTCCAGCAAAATTCCTACCGCCAAAGAGAAAACACACACACACACAGACACAAAAACGTCACAGTAAGCTGTAAAAAAAGTGCTTGGTTTTTTAAATGTAGAAATGGCAATTCGCAGCGTTTATATAAATTGCCGTATACTGAGGGTTGCAGCTCTGAGAATGAACAGTAGGAAAAGTTGCAGTGATGAGCAAATCTGAGGACACTTGTTTTGAAAGTAAAGGCTTAGTCAGTATTATGGCATTCTAGCAATCTGCATAACATTAACCAGAGCGCTTTGTATTGGGATTGAGACTTTATGTATTGATTTTCTCCTATGTAAGATGCTCTGACTAGAATTCTATTTAACATCCTCAAAAAGAAACTTAACTTAGGTGAAATAAGGAGAATTCATTTTTTTTCAAAGTCCCTCTTACGTGTGGGGCATATTAATCTAAATAATATCAACATGACTATTTCATCCAATGGCTGGATGGATCCACTAATTTGTAACTTCTCTTTTTTTGCTATTGGATCTAATATTTTGCACCTCATTTTTTGGCTATAATTTCACGCACATTCTGTGAATCTATAAATATACAGAAGTGGGAGATGGGATCAGCAGAAAATATAAATACCTTCAAAAGGAGTGAGATAAACTAGGAAGTATGAGATCCATAGTGAGAGAGTACAGGAGAGCTGGAAATTTTAAGGTTAAATAACAAATAGTTCACTTTTCCAAAGAAGACATCCAGATGGCCAACAGACACATGAAATGATGCTCAACGTCACTCCTCGTCAGGGAAGTACAAATCAAAACCACACTGAGATACCACCTCACGCCAATCAGAGTGGCTGAAATGAACAAATCAGGAGACTATAGATGCTGGAGGGGATGTGGAGAAACGGGAACCCTCTTGCACTGTTGGTGGGAAGGCAACCTGGTGCAGCCACTCTGGAAAACAGTGTGGATGTTCCTCAAAAAATTAAAAATAGATCTACCTTATGACTCAGCAATAGCACTGGTAGGAATTTACCCAAGGGATCCGGGAGTGCTGATGCATAGGGGCACTTGTACCCCAGTGTTTATAGCAGCACTTTCAACAAGAGACACATTATGGAAGAGCCACATTCATCAGCTGATGAATGGATAAAGAAGATGTGGTTTAGATACACAACGGAATACTACTTGGCAACGAGAAAGAATGAAATCTGGCCATTGGCAGCAATGTGGATGGAACTGGAGGGTATTATGCTAAGTGAAATAAGTCAGGCAGAGAAAGACAGATACCATATGTTTTCACTCCTATGTGGAGCCTGAGAAACTTACCAGAAGACCAGGGGCGAGGAGAAGGGGGAAAAAAAGTTACAGAGAGGGAGGGAGGCAAACCATAAGAGACTCTTAAATACACTGAGGGTTGTATTGAGGGTTGAGGGGGGTGGGGGAGAGGGGAAAATGGGCGATGGGCATTGAGGAGGGCACTTGTTGGGATGAGCACTGGGTGTTGTATGGAAGCCAATTTGACAATAAATTATATTTAAAAAAACCCCAAAAGGCAAAAAACAAGCACCCCCCCCAAATAGTTGAGCTTTCCCACAATGTCATACCTTTAGAATGTGAAAAACAGAGTTGCCTTAGAACAAGAGTGGAATGAAATTTCTTACGCATTTGTTTTTTGCATTCTCCTTCGTTTTCTGCATCAGTGTATTCAGTAGATATTTTCCCCGATGAAAGACTAATTTATACAATTGCTTTAGAGCTGTGGGAAGGGGGTGGATATTTGTGGATGAAAGAGTTTTTGTAGGTGAATGGAAGGAAGGCCGGAGCCCCAAGCCACACTGCGCCAAGTAATAGTCAAATTTGGACTTGCTATGACATCCTGTCCAATGCTTACAGATTCAGTCCCATCTCTCTGAGGTGACCTGCCTGAGAAGTCTATGAGGCAAAACACAACTTTGATAATCGGAGACCAAAGAGACTCAATCCTTGAGTATTTATAACAGAAAGGACCAGTATTTAAGATATTCTGAAGTATACATTTTTTTAAGTGGCATTTTCATTTTCAAATGAAATGCTGTGGTTCATTTATGTATTTCTTTAGCAAGCTAACATCCTAATGATACTGTAATGAGGCTAGAATTTAAGTCAGTTGGCATCTCCTCAGCTAAGGCCAATGGGATGGGGTGTGGGGGAGAGGGCAATTTCAGGGGGGGATGTGGAGAAATAGAAATTTGGCTCAGGATTAAGAGTGTGCTGTGGCGTGCCTGGGTGGCTCAGTCGGTTAAGCGTCTGACTCTTGATTTCCACTCAGGTCATGATCTCACGATTCATGGGTTCCGGCCCCACATCGGGCTCTGTGCTGACAGCGCGGAGCCTGCTTGGGATTCTCCCTCTCCCTCTCTCTGCCCGTCCCCGGCTCGCACTCCCTCCCTCTCTCAAAGGAAATAAATAAACTTAAAAAAAAAAAAAAAAGACCTCGCTAAAAAAAAAGAAAGACTGTGCTGTGACTAACGCACAGAGCCAATGATCAGCAAGCGGACAAGATTTCACAAAAGGCCCAGAGGATGCCACCCTGGTCTTCCTTCAGGTATGAACAAATATTTCCCCCACAGATAGCTTTGTTGAGGATTTACTTTTTCTTTTTCCACAAAGACGATAGCGCCGAAATGCTCAAGTGATCTTTTATGCTTTTAAATGACCATCACAGGCTGCAGTAAGATGGCCACACTCCATCACAGTACCACACAATTGCGTGTTACCTTGGATACGAGGCTGGCTCTGTAGGCTGCTAGTTGCTTCAGGTACTCCTTCTTAGCAGCCTCGGTTTTCTTTTTATAGACCTGTAACAACAACAAAGGGTCTTAAATTAGAAAGTGCATCGGCTTTTGTTTCCAGAGAAGTACAATGCAGAATGATAATTGCACGCACACACATACACACAATTATATAATCGTATATGTCTCCCCAAAGATTATGTTTTCTTACTGGAGCAGATTTCTAAGAAGTATGGCAATGGGCTAGATAAGAAGAAGATTAAGAGTAAAATTTTCCATTTACATTAAGCGTATGAAAGGATTTATCTGGGTTACTTTGAGAGTGGAGGTAGTTGGCTTAGAAAGATGCGATTGATGAAGGTTCCCAGGGAAACCACAAGCGAGTAAAGAAGCCATTCATATTTGTATAATGGGCAGATAATTCTACAGCGCATTAAAATCTTGGTATAGACGTTCCATGCTAAATATAAAAACAAGGACGGACTTCAAAGATGACCGATTCTGTTCAAAAAGTAAATCAAAGGAACAGTTACAAAGTTTGCAGGTTCATCACTATTTTAACAGTTAGAGCCTTGAAGTTCCATTTTCAAAGACTCAGGAGTCGGCTGCGGCAGTCAAAGACACGTTTGGGAGTAGACTGGGGACCCCGAGTGGCCGAGGACGGCTCGCCATGCCATGCCGCGCAGCCTGCTCTGGTCCTGCCCTTTCCGACGAAGACACTGGATGACAAGGATCTGTGCACCCCTCACGGTGAGAAGGTAAAAATGTTCTGAAATGCATTTCATTTTACAGAAGCTTTTCAGTTTTCAGAGGGAATCATCTTGAAAATAAAAGCAAAATCGTCCCAAATTGAGCCAAAGTACTGAAAAATGACTTGCTGGTATGCTAAAGGTCACATCGCTAAGTTAAACAGAAAGGAGTCATTAGAGTCGAAAATGAAAGATTAGCAAAGTGAACACGCATGGTTGTCGGCTACCATTAAGTTGATCCTTTCAAGGCTTTAGAATCCGTTTTTGGCAACCTTTTGAAATCAGCCTTAAAGAATAAAATATTTTTCACCATTTACTGTGTAAATGGAAATGTATTTTCATCAATACAACTATTTTAAATTTCCCACATCTTGCATTTCACAGCGGGGAACGAGGCTTGGCTAATATTTTGTAATGCCGAGCTCAAAAACAGACACAGATCAGGATTGAAAAGTGGCTTTAGAATCAGTCAGCGTAGTTAAATATAAATGATGTCTAAAGACGAAATACCTGCCCATGTTGGCAGCGGAGGTCAATTTATGGTTTCTAACGCCAAAGGTGGTTTGCTGAGCCGAGTCCCTGACTGTGAAATTCAAGATCTGAGAAATATTATTTGCTCATGAATATATTAATTAAAGCAGAGCATTTAAGGTAAACAAATGACTAACCTTGTCAACAAAATTATAAAAGACCCTATGAAATGAAGGTGCTAATTGTTTTTCAGTTGGGAGGTCTTCAGCCTCGACTTCTGTACTTTGGTATAATAAAAGGCAATCGTGACAAGGCAATTATGAATCCGTACGATATCATCATATAACCCTTGTGCCATCTTTACTAAATACAAAACCAAAGAAACGCAAAAGAAGTTTGTTAGTAAAAAGCCAATACATTCCTTGGTTCAAGTGCAAGAGTATTGGGAATTCACTAAGCTAATTATCGGAAGTCAAGTTCAGATTCTCTTTTGAAAATTCGCACGTCAAAGCAAATAAATGCCGGCACGCAACAAATGCCATTGGGTAGTACGGTATGTGTATATTATACATCTTGGTTCAGCCACCGTCAGTCAGAGACACAGACCTCTCCTGCTTTTTATTGATTTATTTTTTTCTTGAGAGACAGATTTCTGTTTATAGTTTTCCCTTCAACCTCTGCTCCAAGACATGATTTATAATTCGTGATCTTCAACTGACACTGTTTACATTTGCTTTTAATACCTTAAAGCTGTCTTGAGAGGGTTTTGTCCCCACATAGACAGAGATGCTATTCAGGACTCTGAAGCAAATATTTAGTAAATATGTCTTCGATGGTAATATCCACTTGTATACCCAAAACATTTCCATCATGTTTTCATTAACACGCTACTCCAAGTGACCCCCAGTCAGCTAACGAGGATTCGCTGAACTCCTAAAGGCAAACACAACATCCTTTGGTCCATAGCGCTGACCGAAGCATCATTTTCTAAGTATCAGTAGATACGATGGTGTTGTCAGAAGGCCTGATTATAGCATCTATCATCTTTCTTGCATTTGGTTTCTACTGAAACAGCAAGTGTTACTCCAGTGCCGACCCTTTGCTGGGCTCCCGGGAGTCAACCTCACACAAAGTGTTAACTTTCCTGAAATTTGTCGATTAACAACCAGTGGAGAAAGGTGGCTAACTCAGTATGTTTTGGGCTGGATATGTGCCCTCTGGTTTCACTCTGGGATCGATGTTGTTACAGGATACCTGACTAGCATGCAGAGCGCCCTGTTTTCTAGAAATGGCTCCCTATTGCCTATTGATGATTGGCTATGTGGGATCATCGCAACAGTGGCCAGATAGCACTTTAGAAAAGAGTAAACTCATCACGTCATATTACGTGGATTGATCGGTCTGTTCTTTCCTGCATAGCTGCAGATGTTCAGAAGGAGGATTCAAAGGTGGTCATTTCAAGAGGTCTGTTTCTGTAGTTGCGGTTAAAGGGGAGTAGCCCAGAGTGAAATTAAAATCTGACGTGGTTTCCCTGACAGTAATTTAGAACCTTCACCTTTGCGAACTACCTAATGGCTCCATTATTATAGAACCTGTATGTCTTACTGATGCTACCTTCTAAACTTGCGCATGGATGCTTTCTGAATTCTAGATTTGATGGATACGTCCGAAGAAAGGCCTTGGATGTGTGAGAGAATGATGAAACTGTGTAAGAATTCCTCATACAGGTGAAGTGGGAAACTCTTACTTTAGAACAGTTATTTAAAACTCCCCAGTAAAAAGTTCCTCAAAAATGTTTCAAAGCCTCTATTCATGGATGCAGAAAGTCTCCTACTTGCAGAAACCGAAGATGATGCTGACTGCACTTGGCAATGAACAAGCCTTGCAGGGATCAAACCATCTAACCTAGGAAGATGGGTCTGATTTATGTCAAAGTCAAGTCTGGGAAAGAAACAGTTTCTCTCTCTCTTTCTCTCAGGGAAAGACAAATATTTTAAAGATATGTGGTTCACACAGTAAATATTAGTACTCGGGTGAGCTACAAAATGGCTTCCAAATGGTCGACAGCTGTTTGAAATAAAGTGCAAAGTTGGCCAGATGAGGATTTAAAAATCATAATACATCATTTATCATTTTCCCCAGCTCATCCAAACACTTTTGAATCCATCCTGTCCTAACTTAGTTATAGGCTGTGGTTTGTTATTCTAAGAGAGCTACCATATCCTATCTAAGGACTGCATCTTAGTGGTTAAACTAAAACATAAATGATGGCTAATCTAAAGCATACGTAGATAGACGTCAAATAGCATTTCTGGAGAACCCAAACTCTGTTCATATAATCTAGTGATTCACGGATTCATTTTTGAAATGCACTAAATACCAACATCAACACATGTTTTTATAAGCTGGTAATCCCTAATTAAAATCAGCAGTTCAGTATCAGTGAAAATGATAAACTCAAATAGGAAAAAAGTCTAGTATAATCTGTCATTTTCCTTTTTTACTTTCTGTTCCTTTCCCAAACAATCCATCTAACTCATAGAAAAAAAGGAAAATCTAAATACCGTTTAATTCCTTCTTCCTTCCTTCTTTTCTGTTCTGGCCCTTAGTTAATCTCCATAGTCATAGTTTATTTCAACCAAGCCTTTACAGTAATAAGAGAAAAATGTATAATTCTTCCAATTCTGTATTCTATTCAAACACTACAAAAAGAAAAAAAAACCTAAAGACATTCCTTTTTGGTTGACTTCAAATGTAGGGTTATTTTTCTTTTTTGTCCCCACTACCAGTCCATATTTATAGAAAATGCTTAGAAGTACAGTTGTGTATAAGAAATAATAATTTGATCACAATTCCCTGTTGTATCCTTTAGAAATTAACGTTTTCAGCTTCTTTCAATACTGTTATTATTTAAGACAGAGCAGGTGCACCTGTATTTTATATAGAACTTAGTACTTACATGTGGTTAAATTTCCATCACGTGTCACTTGCTCAGCATTTTCTTAAGCATTCCGGAACTCAAAGAAATTTATAAAGTAGTATTCAAAGGAACGAAAACATCATACAATGTGACAAAAGTCTTACTATCAATTCTTTGGCTGACCATCTGATCCGTCTAAATGGTCTATACAACAACGTGTACAGAATGGTAGGCAAGCTCTTTTCTGAAAACAATGACTCCACAATATGCGTGTTGATTTACTAAATGAGGATGGTTGGGGCAAGTAGGATGTCATTCAGTTACACTTAACGATTCGTTGAGTGCCTGCTACGTGCCGGCTGTGACGCGAGGCACAGAAGCTACGGAATCAAAAAAGGCATTAAAAACATGCCTCTACTGTCTGCATTTCGTGTGTGGGTCAGGCTGTCTGTAAATTTAGAGTCTTTAATTCTTTTGACAAGAAGGTTGCCGTGGTATTATTACTCTCATTTTACACATAAGAAAACACAGACTGCAATGGATAGTTCTTTTACCCAATATCCTTCAACAAATCTAGCAAAGCCATGAGGTGAACCAAACTGACCCAGTGTCAAAGATCCACCTTTGTTTCCTCAGTGGCTCCTCCTAGCTGCCGGGGAACTCCCCTCGATGAGTCAGACACCCCACCGTACTGTCTACAGCTGAAGCCCCAGGACACAGGGCCTTGCTTGGGACATCTACTATGTGCCCAGGAAACATTTGCGACCGAGTGTAGACCCTCTGGTTCCTGATCTCTCCTTTTGTGAGTGTAAGCATGAGTGCTCGTGATAAAGTACCGAATTACATCTCCTACACTGAAATGCACATCAGTGGAAACAGAGGATTTGATATACAGATACGTCACCCGACCACTTCAAGTATTTTCACCAATAACACATAAAGCACAACCAGCTCGAATGAGTATTTTGCTCAAGTTCTCTCTGCATCAGTGCCGTGGAAACTTTGAAGTGCGATGCGTTTCCACTGTGTATGAGCAAAGGATATTTCTACATCTGTACTCCGTACGTTCATGCCTGCGTGCAATAATCCCGTTATGTACACACACACACACACACACACACACACACACACACACACACATATATATACCTGCATATATATATACCTGCATTTTAGAAGCAAAACCTGATCATCATTTCATCTCACATCTTTAATTGCTCAGTGTCACATTCTCATGAATTAAAATGTTCTTATATTCTACAGTTTATAAATGAACAATTGTTTCACGTATCTTGTACTCCTAGTTGAAAAAAAAAAAGGCCAAGTGCATTAGCGTTTATAAGGAAGTGGCTGAGATAAACACACGTGTGCATGTTACAGCGCCACAGGATTTTAGTTAACCTTAAGTGGTGTTGACGCAAAATCCAAATTTTACTGCAAGATAAGGGGGAGAAAACCCCGGCAGCATTTATGTAGTGGGTGTTGGAGCACCAACGAGGAGTAAATGATTTGATTCCATGGGCTCAGAGGATTTGTCAGCTGCCTCATAAGTATAATTCTGGCTCTTCATATCCCTGCTGCTTCTAATTTAGCAGGACAGGCTCATAATTGAAGCAAATTAACTATTTACACTTGCCGCTTCTACCAGGGGAAGAGGACACGGCAGCAGGAAAGAATGAGTAGGAAATTACATTCTTGCCACTTGTGTCAGATCTGCCCTTATATAAACACATTAACAGTAATTTCATGAGGCGTCAAACATAGGAATAAATACTGAGGGATAAAATAATGAGGTGTTGCTATTGAGCTGAACTGCTATGGCTAATATCCTTGGATATGAATTATGCATCCTGAAAGAAGGCATATGTTACAGTATTCCAACAGTTTCCCTGCAAGTGATATCTGCTCATTAGGTTCTGGATCTGGAGGTAAATCGACTCTCCTCTTCCATGCACGACGGGACCAACGTTTACAAAAATACACTCCCTGGGCACCGTGGGCTGTGGTTTCTCCGAACACACCAAACTCTGAACAGGCCTTCCACTCCATTTTTAGCATAACGGCATGTTTATTTAGCTCTCTGGCTGAAGCTTTAAAGCCATTTAATGTAATGTAAACAAGAACATTTTGTTTGTAATTTGCTAAATGTATTACAGCCCGCCTGTGTCTCCAATTAGGAACTTGAGGTTCATTTAGTAATTTACATCTGGTTCTGATTTAAGGTGACTTTCCTCTTCCACTTAAGAGCTGACTTTCTGTGGCTAAAAAGGACCCGAGGACCCTTTATCGTTCCTCGGACCAATCCCTCTTGCTTCAACGCTGGGCAGACTCCTTCATTTAGTAGGGCTTGGTTCGTTCTCTATTGTCACTGTGGACCCAGATCTTACAGTGCGGTGACCGGAATCAGAGAATTCAGAAATCACGGGGACAGATAAGAAATTTAGCTGAGACCTCCTAAAAAAGATGCTGAGGGCTGCTGAAACCCCAAGGAGCCTAATATACAGGGCGTGATATTGTTAAGTTATTATTTTTCATTCTCCGTAGGTTCCAGTCAGTGGAAGATAAGTAGCAAAGACCAGCATCACAGCAGTACTTCTGCTTTATTTCCCTTTCTCCATCTGGTGCCTTCTGAACAACTTAGCATGCTTCTGAAATGGGCTCTCCATTGTCTTATGATTCATTAGCATTTAAAACCTCTGGTAGGAATCGCAAACGCAATTCTGCTTCCATTCCGGGTTCAGCACCATCTTCCAAAGGATGAAAATGGAGAGATCTCGGATACGTGACGTTTGTGCAGTGGTGTTGGTGGGGATGATTCATAAGGGAGGTCTTGTGTTCCCGGAGGACTTTTGTCACTTCTTTCAGCTTCCTTTTGGTTCTTCTTCTTTGAGAGATTCCTCACAGAAACCAAAGTGCATATAGTTGCTCACTCACCATGGATTCTGAAAATAAAGATCCGCCCTTCTGCTGTGCTTTCTCATTCCCGCCCACCCTCCACAATGAGGAAGCATGTGACATAAACATACAGCGGCTCTATTAGTCATGTTCTCTCTGGCTGTCAAGAAAACATTCAATCGTAATCTCACTAATAGCTGTTTTTCCTTAAATATTGTAATTTTCTGAGCCCCTAATAAATCATCAATAATTTTGTCCATTTTTCCACAGTTTGTGTTTATATCTGTAGCTGTTCATAATTGTGGGCTATTATGACAACAGGATTTGTGAACAATTGTGGCACGTGAAATCCTAGCTTCCTACCCGAACCAGCTGCCTACACAATGCCAATAGCATCACGTGGGGCTCTTGCAACACGCCTAAATTTTGAAGTTTAATGGTCTGCCTCTAATCGGCTCCAGCAACATTCTTTTAAAAATACATAGCAGTGTGTGTGCTCCCAAATTTGAATATTAGATGAGTAAAAATACAATTAATTTAAGTTCGAAACGGAGATACTATGTGATGTTGGCACAGTGAGTCAACATAAAGGGAAAGAACAGGTGGTAATACACATAATAACACTTTGGGAGATGCCGCTGAAATTCTCTCAATGCCCAAATGTGCATTCGAGGCAGGCATGTTCGCTTTGCTGGCAATTCTTGCAAAGTGGGGGAGAAAAGCTGCCACATAGCAGCAGGGCAGTGGCCCGTCTGCTGCGACACGCTCCCTTTTGTAAGCACAGTGTCTGATTTCATTCATTTGACCCTCTCTCTGCTTGTGCCTGGGATGGGCTTGCATCCACTGGGCCTTACCAAACCATACTTTGTAGCAAACTCTTCAGCCTCCCTATCTTTAGTAAGCAAGCTCAGCTTTTACGAGGAGAGGAAAAGCTATGCTGAACCCCTGTTAAGTCAAAGGAGCATAGAGCCTGGGGACAAGCCATTTGAATGACCCACGCTGCTCCCAATACCTTGATTTGGTAATGGTGCTCAACTTCTTAAATAACAACTTAAAATTTTTTTTAATGCTTATTTTTGAGAGCAAGAGAGAGAGAGAGAGAGAGAGAGAGTGAGAGTGAGGGAGAGAGAGAGAGAGAGAGAGAGAGAGAGAGCAGGGGAGGGGTAGAGAGAGAGGGAGACACAGAATCCAAAGCAGGCTCCAGGCTCCGAGCTGTCAGCACAGAGCCTGATGTGGGGATCGAACCCACGAACCGCGAGATCATGATCTGAGCTGAAGTCAGACGCTTTACCGACTGAGCCACCCAGGCACCCCTTAACTTTTTTTTTTAATAAGATAAAAAGATGGGTATTTTTAATAAGGTATTTTCCAAAACAATCTTGGCATAGCTTTTTAACACCTGGATTCTGATTATGAAATTGCTTTCAAATATCCAATGAGTTATACAGGCCAACTGCTATGTAATTTCAGCCTTTATTTTTTATTTATTTAAAAAAAATTTTTTTTAATGTTTACTTATTTTTGAGACAGAGAGAGACAGAGCATGAACAGGGGAGGAGCAGAGAGAGAGGGAGACACAGAATCTGAAACAGGCTCCAGGCTCTGAGCTGTCAGCACAGAGCCCGACGCGGGGCTCGAACTCACGGACCGTGAGATCATGGCCTGAGCCGAAGTCGGACGCTTAACCGACCAAGCCACCCAGGCGCCCCCAGCCTTTATTTGTAAAACAAATTCTTCCCCCAAACCCTGAATATTTCTGCTAAGAGAGAACCTAAAGGTGGACTCATTACAAGTCACTTATTACATGGCAAAGAAAACGCAAAAGAGAAAGCGGAAAAAGTATATGTGTCATCACACGTATACAATTATAAATCCTCAAATGTTACATCATAGCTGTGAGTCTATCCACATTAGAAAGGCTCAGCCCCGATTTGAAAGGCAGTATGGGAGAATGGGAGTAATTTTCCTTTTTAACATGACAGTTGAGAATAGAGAAGCTCATATTCTTTGGGCCTGTGAATGCTTTATATGGTCACACAAAAAGAATGTGGAATATTATCTTAATGTTCCCCTCTTGCTATAATAAAAATAAACGGCCTTATTATAATAGAATTAGTGGGAACAACCTGCAGCATTATATTTGCTGCCTTGAGGAACGACCCGATTTTCATCATATGAGCATTATTCTTTTCCACCGGAAACACGGGTATAGGCACTGACTTTTCACGGTGATAATGTGAAGGCCCAATCATGGGCTAGGGAGGGTCTTTGTACACTTCCCCCTTTGAAACCACTGGTCTTCAAATCACACGAGCTCTTGAGTTCCTTTAGTGAATGTGGGAAACAATTAGGAAAAGGTATCTGGGGTCAGGGAGAGAGATAAGAGGAGTCAGACGAGTGATGCACAGATGTTTCGTGGAGTAAAACTGTGGGCAAAGCCGAAGCTAGAGAAGCACATACGTGCCTTGGAATAACACCCCCCTCCCCCCCACCAGCTTCGTTGCTGAGCCTTGGGTAGAGGGAGGGCTGGGTCTTCAGGAGGGAATCACGTGTGTCCTCTGATGAATGAGACTTCCTGCAATCACTTTCTGAATGTCTCCTCTGGGAAATTTCATCTCACCAAGCAAAGGAGTTTATAGTATTGGAGCCTGGTACCTAGCGAAGAATACACACAGGGGTGATCAGAGTGGAGACAGGGGTACATCCCGTTGTGTGGCATCAGGGATGGCTCTGGGAGGCATTATGGTTACAAAATCCAGGCAGGAATGGGGTTGGGATTCCTGGTCTCATGTGCACTTAGTTCCTCGTTCAGCAATGCTCTACTGAGTGGAAGAATGAAGTCACTGCAGAATCCCACCAGTGAATGTGGAACATCAGCTGGGAACCATACCTCAGCTTTGGGAGGGTGGGAGCGAATTTATCTGTGATAGGCTAGAAATCAGCTCTAAAACCCCCAAACAACTGTATTAGGGGTTCAGCAGAATCACAGAATACATCAACCACCCTCTTAATAGTGAGATGGATGTTTTAAATGAGTGCACAATGTTCCAGTGGGGTGTTTTCTGTCCCGGAAGATGAGTCTTGCAAGATGGTGGCCCACACTGTAGGCCTGTGCCTTCCTGTGAAGTCACCTCTGGGCTGGCAATCTTGGAAAGGACATAAGAAAATATATGGATATTTCAGACTATAAAAGGTAGCTTTGACTGACAGAAAAGAAGGCTTCGGGAGAACTGGGAGGAAGGGCAGGTTCTATGTTCCTTAGCAATTGGTTCTACCATCACCACCATAACTGACTGCAGAGAATGATAAGTTCTAGTCACAGTAATTATATGCACCAGCCAAGTAATCTTAGATGAACGATTCAGCAGAACGAGGGACTCTGTTTTATTCTCTGCCAGACCTCCGGTGTCCAGAACAGTGCCTCAGGGCACATAGTAAATGCTCAGCGAACACTTGTTAAATGAATACATGAATGAATTTAACTATCTGGCTCTATTTCATGATCTACAAAATTGAGATAAAAGTGTCTATGAGCACTCAGCATAACCAATGAGACAAATCATGTGAAAGTTTTCTGAGAAGAGTAAGAAACTATATACATTTAGATGTTGATCCATACTCACAAGATACAGTTGCTTCTAGATGTATATAGCTTTGAGACTTTCTGTTGCTTACCCACTTCCCTGGACCTGATGAGGAAAGGTGAAGGTCTCTACCAAGAGTCAAATGTGAGATTAATACACCATTATTAGTACCTTTCCGTATTCTGCAACAGCTGAAGGTGCATCCATGTAATTGTTTCAATGACTGTAATTTAATGATAATGCTTGTCTATGTTTTTTCCTTTTTGACAATGAAATTTGAGATGGTGACCATGGCAATCTACTCCATGGTTTAGAAATATGGGATCAGTATTGCTTCTTCGTTGAGGTGGGCTACATCTGCGTACTGAGCTCTTAGCTCTCTGTGATTCCCATTATCCTTAAGACCTTCTGGGCTACTTATGCTGTGGCTGAGATGCTCCACATGGCCCTCCCTAAGCATGGTCCTCACATCGTGGCAATCCACACCAGAAGAATATAACCAGGCATCTGGTCCCATTTAGCACAGCCTAAAAATACGAGTATACGTGGGATTGAATAACAGGCTCTGGTGGTCTTTAGGGAATGGCTAAGGTTCGTTTGGCAAAGAGCAAAGAGGGTTTTGATGACCAAAGGGTACATAAGGAGTGCTCGAGAGAGGTGTACACAGTTTTCAAAATACTTTCAGTATTTTTTTTTTTTTTTTTAGTCTTTATGATCACATTGGCAACGTTAAGGAATGATGTAATCCTGGCTGGGACATGTAAAAGTCCTTCCAATACTAACTACAGTATATAAACTTCGAAACAAAGGAAACCAACATGCTATTTACGAAAGAGTAGTAAAGGAGTATAAACTTATGTGAAAGTCTTTTGAAGTCCGGTTCCGACAGGGCACATTCTCAGCCTTAATTCTGGTATCGGAAAACTTCACCCACAGTCCTCCGAAGCTGTTTTTTTTTTTTTTTAGAGTGCATACTCTTTCTTAAACCACGTTGATTCCCACCAGCCCACTTTGCATTCTTTCTTACCTGTTTTTGCTCTTCTCCTAAACCATCCCACATTGAAGCCACAATTTTAGAGACTTCACCAAAGGTAGCATTTGGATTTTGGCCCTTGATGGCAGCCTGAGTATCACGAAAGAACAATGCATACGCAGACACAGGCTTCTGAGGCTCATTGGGGTCCTTCTTCTTCTTCTTTTTTGGGGTTTTTGGCTTTTTCCCCATGTCAGACGCAGGTCGCTTCTCTCCACCATTGATCTGAAATAAAAAATCAAATCAGAATTACAGAGGAACTAAGAAAATTTGGCAACATATCATATTGATCTCCTTGGTGGCTTACACGGATATACTCGTCACGCAAACACAGACATTCCTCAGGGGCACCTGGGTTTGTCGCTGTTGTTGTTTTTTGGATAAAACTACCTTCATATTTCCTGCAGTTGCCATATTTATCCTTCTTTCAACCTAATTTACATACCTTTCAAATAGCATTATTGATTCTTTTTCTACTATTGTTATACCATTAAATATCATCCCTTACCCGTCAACTTCTCATTTTTCCCGTTCAGGAAGCTGAATGAGAAGCAGCATTGTAACTGTGACGGCAGTGGATTCCTCTTGTAGTGACCCTACTGTATGATCCATCTAACTTGGGTTCTTTGGGGCAGTTTAGCCTTTTCTTCCTAATTATGATTTTAAAACCATGGTGGGTGACGTGTCCAATAATAAAGTTGAAGGACGTTTGATGCTGCACTTAGGTCTATAGAAGGCTAGCAATGCTCATGGTTTAGAGACTGGCATCATCTAGACAGATCAGTGCTGTCCAGTGGAACTTTCCGTAATAAGGATAAAATTCTATAGTCTGCACTATTCGAAAGGGTAGCCACTTGCCATATGTAACTAATGAGCACTTGAAATGTGGCTGGAATAAACAAGGAGCAAAATTTAAAGTTTTATTTCATTTTGAATGCTTGAAACTTAAATAGTTACATGTGGACAGCGGCTATCATATTGGACAGTGCATCTCTGGAGACCTTCTAGATTCCAGATCTTTCTAGAACAGCTCTACACTCAGTTTAAAAATTGGTTCTATTTTCTTCCTTGTTCTCCAGTATGAATATCTGGGTGATCTCAATTGTTATTCTGATGCAGGTGGGAAAAGACACCCTGAATGGTTTTAAGGTATCTGCATTTGAATATTATCTTTGACATTGGCTAATTATATGTGGTGTGACTTCACCTCTATAGAACGGGAGATTGTGGCTAGGATTTCTCTCTGGTCCTAAAATTCTACGAATCTCCACGAATATCAAATAGTGCTGCCTCTGTTGGGATCCTCTGCTCAGGCATCCCCCCCCCCCCCAACATAAAGGCACATGTGTGCTCTCTCCGGATAATGCTGCCATCATCACATGAGGTACACTGCACCTTCCCCTTCTGCTGTTGTTGCTTCTTTCCTCTCTGCAAACGTATGTACAGGCAATACGTGTCTCATCCAGAAAAATCGCTAGGCAGGGGAGTTCGTGTGAAATGACGCCAGCAGTGGAGAGCAAGCGTGATGTCCAGTGGATATGACACCAGAGGATCTAGACTTATTCCCTCCTTCGCTATTTTTGCCTGTGTAATCTTGAGCAAATTATAGATTTCTCTGGGCCTCCATTTTCTCCACTGCAAACCAGCTGCGGTGCCATTTTGTGGTTACTGAGATGGTATATATTTATATTTGCTTAAAACTTTTAAGATGTTAATTATGGCAGGCACCTAAAAAAATTCACTGAATGAATGGAAAGAAATTTGTGATGCCACCCTGTCATCGTTTAAAAGATCTGCTCCGAGAACTAGAGGGAGACAGGAAAAAAAGCTACATGAATTCTTTGCCTTGTTTTTAGTGAGGAAGATAACTAAAAGCTTGTCATTTTGAAATTGCCTACTGAAGGAGATCAAACACCCCTGCGGGGACAGGATGCTTTGAACCCGGCGAACGAAGGTAGATTAACGCTAGAAGATATCTTCCCCAGGATGGATCTGAGAGGTGATCGTGTGAAATTGTTGGTCCCCACGTAAATCTGCGAGAGGCCTAGCATGTTAAGGCTGAGTTGATCCTGGGCAAACTGGTGTTAGTTATAGACTAAAAAGGTGGGCAAACATGACCTAGAACAGTGGCTCTCCAATACGGCTGTCCATTAGAATTGTCCAGAAACTTCTAAATAATATTCGATGCCCAGGCTTTACTCTACACTAAGGAAGCAGAATGCTTATGAGTCGGAGACACTGGCCTCAGACACACCCTCAACTGTAGTGTTCTCACTGGTATTTAATTGCTTGAGAGACAAAGCAAACAAAAAGTCACCTTTCTCTTTGCTCCTATGGGATACACATGGCCGTATCTTTCTTTCCTCTCTTCACAACTAAACTCCTCCACGTGGTTGTCCGGGCTGGGTATACACAACCTCTGCAACTCATTTCAGTGTGCCTTCCCCATCACTTTGCTCTCAGTTCAGGTCACCGAGGGCCACTATGCCTTCCTGATGTCTTTTGCTGTAAACTGTCTTCTCTCATGAGTTTGTACTTAGGTAATCTCCTAAGCACACAGTTTCCATTACCTTTTGTTGGTGGACAACTGTCAAACTCATGTTTCCCCTGAATTTTGAACACACTGACATGACTGCTAGTTGACATTTCTATTTGCAAGCCTTTTTTTACTTTTTATGTATTTTTATTTTTTAATTCTATTTTTGTTATTTTAGTGTTTATATTTATTTTTGAGGAGAAAGAGAGCATGAATGGGGGAGGGGCAGAGAGAGACAGAGACACAGAATCCGAAGCAGACTCCAGGCTCTGAGCTGTCAGCACAGAGCCCGACGCGGGGCTCGAACCCACAAACCGTGAGATCGTGACCTGAGCTGAAGTCGGGTGCTCAACTGACTGAGCCACCCAGGAGCTTCTCTACGTCCAAGTCTTAAAGTATCTCAAACTCAGTCAAGTTCGTGTTATTCACTTGTGTAATTCTGTGCATTTCTTTGAGAACACACATCATACGAAATTATATAATAATTTATTTATTTTTATTTTTATTTTTTTTCAACGTTTTTTATTTATTTTTGGGACAGAGAGAGAGAGAGAGCATGAACGGGGGAGGGGCAGAGAGAGAGGGAGACACAGAATCGGAAACAGGCTCCAGGCTCCGAGCCATCAGCCCAGAGCCCGATGCGGGGCTCGAACTCACGGACCGCGAGATCGTGACCTGGCTGAAGTCGGACGCTCAACCGACTGCGCCACCCAGGCGCCCCTATATAATAATTTAAATGTTAGATCTTCTCCCGCCCCAGACTGTAAGCACCATTAGGGCAGGTCCACATGTGATTTTGTTCACTAGCACTTATCATGGTTCCTAACACATAGTAAGTGCTTAACATTTGTTAGAATAGTAATAAAAATTATAACATAAAATAATAACATAACTTAGAGGAGGAATAAATCAAAGCAGAAGTGGTTTCTGTGATAGGAAATTAAACCATGCTAATTCACTTGAGAGCTTTAGGACATTAAGCACATATGTAGTAAGACAGAAAACAAATAGACTTTTAGAAAACATTTGATACATTAATAGTCATTCCTCTGGGTTATAGACTGGATCTTCATGATTTTCTTCTTTGTATTTTTCATAATATTTTATAAACATGACCATTCTTATATTTGTAATTATAAAATATTTATTAAGCAGAAAAAATAGAAAGGAGTTAACCAAAGTCCACAATGAAGAATATTAAAAAAATGGAGGGATCATGATATTGGAGGTCATGTTGCTTCAAGGATTGAAAATATTTAGAAACAGGGAACAAAGTGTAAGAAAATAAATGCTTATCCATATGGAATATTACCTGGGCTCATTTGAAATTTCAGTTAAAAAATTAGTGACGTATTGGGGCGCCTGGGTGGCGCAGTCGGTTAAGCGTCCGACTTCAGCCAGGTCACGATCTCGCGGTCCGGGAGATTGAGCCCCGCGTCGGGCTCTGGGCTGATGGCTCAGAGCCTGGAGCCTGTTTCCGATTCTGTGTCTCCCTCTCTCTCTGCCCCTCCCCCGTTCATGCTCCGTCTCTCTCTGTCCCCCAAAAAATAAATAAACGTTGAAAAAAAAATTAAAAAAAAATTAGTGACGTATTAAAATTTCTATGATTGCAGAGGTTATCAGTCTTTTTGGAAAATACTCAAATGTCAATCACAGAAGTCAATATCCTATGACACAATGTAAACATACTTATTAAAAGATTTTCCCAAATTATTTAAATAATTTCCCTCCTCCACTGTCCAAAATTGTCTTCGAACCGCTGAACTTTATGCAACCTTTCCTTTTTAAATTGTTATTTGGACAGTCGGGTGCAAGCCTGATTGATTGACTGATTACCGATTGATATTTATTTAAGTTTATTTATTTATTTTGAGAGAGACACAGAGAGTAGCGGGGAAGGGGCCAAGAGAGAGGGAGAGAGAGAATCCCGTGCTGACAGGATGGAGCCTGACGCGGGGCTCGATCTCACAAACTGCGAGATCATGACCTGAGCTAGAATTAAGAGTTGGCTGCTTAACCAACTGAGCCACCTAGGCCAGCCACCTCTGCCATTAAGGAAAACTGGCACCCGAGACGGCCAAGCTAAAGGCTACACACAAAATATTTACGTCTCAGGATTCACTTGTCTTTCCCTCAGTAATTAAAGTAGATCACTAAAACTATATTCTTGGATCATAATATTCTGACCACTTACAGAATCGCCCGTATGGAACTGAACTGGGATTTCAGCTATGCCCTGACTTCCATCGCAGGCTGATAGAAGAGGAAAAAGCAAAAACAAACACTATTTATGAAAGGTCTCTATTTTTTTAAAATTTTTTAAAATATTTATTTTTGAGAGAGAGAGAGAGGAACAGAGTACAAGGTGGTGAGGGGCAGAGAGAGAGGGAGACACAGAATCTGAAGCAGGCTCCAGGCTCTGGGCTGTGAGCACAGAGCCCAATGCGGGGCTCGAACTCATGAACCATGAGATTGTGACCTGAGCTGAAGTCGAACACCTAACGGACTGAGCCACCCAGGCTCCCCAAAAGCTCTCTATTTTTAAAAAATAAAATGTGCTTTGAAGGGAATCAGTGTTCCTTGTGTAAAGACTTATTGGGTAAGCACAACATCTTTGTTTTTAGGGTGCAGCATAATGGAATGAAAAGTCCTCATTGTGGTTTGATATCTAATGCATCCAACTACTTGGGCAGTGCTATGTGAGTTTAAGGGTGTCTGCCACATGAACCTCCTGATTATTTATTTTTCATTTTTCTTGCGTTCCTGAGGATACAGAAATGAGCTATTGTTTTATATTCTGTGTAAGGAACCGGGGATTTGTAAGGCCTACTTTCTGGAGGTAGCTTCATCATGTATTTGCAAAGCACATGATCATTGCTCATATGCAAAGCCTCCTTGAGGAAAAAAATCGTTGTTATAATTTGGATCCACTTACGTGCCAGTAACAGATTGCATTTTGAAAGACACCTGGCTTTTTTGACCACCAACTACTTGGGATGAACACGATGATGAATATCATTACGGTGGAAAAATCAGCTAAATGGATTTGTAATAGGTCCCTGAACCTTAATTTTGAGTATTGTCTAGATCCTGAATTCCTACTTAGATGGATGAAAGCTTATAATTTTACATCCTAATTTTCTAAGAGACCCTGACTTCGAAAGTCGAGAGCAGCACTGTCTCATAGAATGTTCTGGAAAGATGGAAATATTCTCTGTGCTGTCGGAAAGGGTGGCTGCTAGCCACATATGGCTCTAGAGCCATACAACTGATAAAGTGTATTTTCTATTTATTTGATTTTAATTAGTTACATTTGAAGGTGCTGTCATGCATGACTAGTGGCGACTGCAATGGACAGTACAGCATTGTGTACCGGGCACTGTTTTAGAGCGCAACATTTCTAAAGTTACTAGGGCTCTAAAGTGAGAGCGTTAAATTTAATCCCAATATCATAAGCTCTCGAATAGAGAAGAAACCGTATAATGCAAAAGTATAAACTCCCCGTGATGACAACAAGCACATTCGAAGCAAGGACCAGGTGCCATTCCTGTGCCCAGCCTTGTTAATTTCTCCCAGCCTTGGTATGGGGTCCTACATGCTGTGGATCACCACACACGTCCACTGCTGTATCTTACAGCACCGGGCAGAGGCTCAGAGTTCCAAGACAAAGGGCATTCGAAACAAATGTAAAAGTTGTATGATAACCAAAACATGGCTGGGTTGTAATGGCCCTAACTGTAATCCTGATCACCGACAGATTTACTTGACATCCGATTAAGGCACTAATGAATAAATAAATACGTACACAAATGCATAAATAAATATTACTCTCACATAAGCTTCACGCAGACACATGGGCTTCCTGTAACTTACTCGTAGACATAGATTTATTTCTACAATCCCTGGAGGTGTCCTTAGGCTCCTGGTAACCCACTCCTGTCATGTCTTATTGCTTAATTATAGTGATGTATTTAACTTATTTATCACAAGAAAACAATAATTTTTCACTTTAAAAAAGCGTGCGTTAACGGTGTTGCTTAGATAATACTTCTTAAGAATACAGAGTACACGAGTTAAGACTCTCAAGGAAAGAGAATCACTGATATTGAAATGTCCCTGGAGAAGCTAGAAACGTCTATAAGCATATTTAAAATAAACTGCCGCGGTCCCAAAGCCTTTAATGGAGCTGGGAGAGCTGTTTAATGCACACTATCTTGCAGTAATCGCTGGAGTTTAAAATAGATTTTAATCAAGCACCATCTGCATAATAGGCTGAACAAACAACATGGAACTCTACTTATAACTCTTATCATATAAAGTAAATATTATAAAATCTTCGCCATAGAAACAGGACATATCACAGCACTTTTTGTGATGGTGCTGTTGCTGTAAGTGAAACATTTTGCTACTTAAATTCATTCTCTCTTTTCTCTCTAAACTATGCCGTCCAAAATCCCCTTATGAGAATAAATTCAAATAAGCATGGAAAGTAAGTCATCTGGTTACTCTGAAATCAGCAAGGCTGCAATAATACTTCTTTCATTTTGCAATCAGGTGTATTATTATCATTAATAATAACAGTACATTCAGTGACTCAAAACATCAGTTATAAAAAAAAGGTTTGTGAAATGCTACACTCCTGAAATGATTCACCAGTGTGAATGTGTATCGTCGTTTATAAAGCAAATTCATTTTTAAGGATCCCTGATCCTGCCAAACATAGCTGAGTATTGCTTGAGGATGATGAGTTCAGCAAGGGTACTCAGTGGCCTTATGTAAGGATACGCAATTTGGGCCACTGTCCAGATAAACTACGTGAAAGTGAGGAGGAGAGTTGATTGCAATTATGTATACCTATTATATTTATATTTGTCAATTCTGTGGAATTCACATGGTCTGTTCCAAATGTGCCTCTCTGGGGCAATACTTTTCACTTCTTATTCTTTTGGAAAGAGGGTTTCTCCTGCTGTGTGCAGAATGCGCAAGGTGCCTGTGTTCAATCTCACTTTATTTTTACTCCATGAATTAATAAAGTGTGCTCAACGATCTAGGGCGTGAATCGTCTAGGAACATATACACCTTGAGAATACTTCGTCTTAGTATGATTTAATTACTCAAATGGATTTTAGGAACAACTATGTAGAATTGAGTGCTAACTGGCTATTTGACTGGATTTTGTTATTTTTCCCCAGAACTACTTTGTTAGGCTCAGCCTTCACCAACGGGATACTTTATTTTTGGTAAATAAGGAGTGAATATTTTTTTCAGTGGCTGGGATCTAAGGAATTCTTTAAAAGTATCATACATATTATATTATACCATCTGAAGTGTTGAACAGCTGCATACTAAAGACAGTTCAGTGAGGAAAATATGAGACTTCGGAGTCCCAATTTGCTGTCCTATTGCTTGATAATGTGACTTGACATTTGGTTCTAACATTGCTTGATTTCACTCAGTGTTTATAGAAACCTGTCTGCTTATCATTTTTACTTTGTACAGGAATCTTCTTGCCGTCAGAACGGTGGTAAATAAAAAGCACTTTTCTAAAGGCTTATTTAATTGTTGCTGTAGTGACTTAGCCTATTTGCTCTGAGGAAAAAACCTCTCTCTGCCCAGCATGGCAAAGTACACGCACTGATGAACTAGCAGATTAGTAAGAAACTCTTAAAAAAGCAAAAAGTAAGTGAAAGCAGGGACCCAAAGGAGTGAGCCGAGTACGGAAGCCAGCTTTTGTCTTCAAGATCGTTGCTGAGCCTGGTAAAATTGAGTCAAAGGTGCAACAGATAGCAGACAAAGCCCATGGCTGACTGAAAGTGAGGTGCTTAACAAGAGGGTTCCTATCAAAGTCAGGACAGAAAATAACTAGACTCTCAGTGCCAGGGGGTGATAAAACAACTTCCCCTACGTGCGCCCTCTCAGAACCTGCAAGGACGATACTGAATGAAGAGTGGAAAATATCTTTTGTGATAATTCATGGAGAGAAACCAGCATTTGTTAAGGACTGGTACCCTGAATGCGTTCTACTTGGGTGACCTGGAAAGACTTCAAGCCAGGAGTGGTTCTAGTCATTCCCAGAAGAACCCTCCTGTGCATAAGGTCCGATGGAATCCTCATCAAGTTCTAATGCACATCAGCTTTTATTCTAGAAGCCAAAAAAGCAAAAGCAAAACACGGCATCAAAAGCAAGAGCCAGCAGCAGCTATGGACGATAGAAACTGACCTCCAAAGAAAGAAGGTGCTGGAATTAGCGAACTGTCAAAGGAACAAAAGGGTGACATATATGGATAAAGAGCAAGCAGCTAAAAAAACAGCCCAACCAGATTTGAGAAAGAACCACATAAAACCAGAAATACAAAATAATTGAAATGAAACCCTTAATAGGTCGTCTTTAATTTCAGATCACATCTAGCTGAAAAGAGAATTATGAAGTGGGAAAATGACATGAATAAATTAGTCAGAATATAAGACAAAGGGGCAAGAAAGTGGAAAAGATGAAAGAAAGTCTAGCGCATAATGTATTAGCGTTCAAGAATGAGAAAGGAGCCAGATGGGACAGAGGCAAATATCTGAAAAACAATAATGGCTGAAAATTCCCCGGGACTGGTTTAAACAGAAATATTAAATTCACGGTAAGTTTAAAGACCCACACACATCACAGTGAAGCTGCCAGATGCCAAAGGCAAGAGAAGATCTTAAAACCAGTCAGAGAATCAAGGCAGATTGCTTTCAAAGAAAAGACAGTGGAGCAGTAGAATTCTCGAAAGCAATCATAAAACTCAGGATGCAATGGAGAAATAGAATATCTTCAATATGATTGAAGAGAGTCACTAGCAACCTAAAATTCCAGACCCAGGGAAAGTAGTTTTTAAGGCAATCAGGGTTCCCATATTCCTCGTGAGAGCAAATTAAAAAAAATTTTTAATGTTTATTTTTGAGAGAGAGAGCGAGAGAGCACGTGAGCAAGTAGGGGAGGGACAGAGAGAGAGGGGGACACAGAATCCGAAGCAGGCTCTGGGCTCTGAGTTGTCAGCACAGAGCCCGACGTGGAGCTCGAACTCCCAAACGGTGAGATCATGACCTGAGCCTAAGTCGGGTGCCTAACTGACTGAGCCACTGAGGCGCCCCTCGAGAAAGCAAATTTTAAAGGCATAGGGAAAACGGTATCAGGTGCAAGAAAACACTAAATATGTAGAAATAGCTAAAGGAAAAAAGACTGTGAAAGTGATAAAAATAATGCTTCATGGAGTTTATTGAATGACATAATTCAATTAAATTATGATTGAAACAACAGCAATAACTGCTCTGCTATAAATCTGAAGGGGGGGTGTTTGGAGTTAATATAAGAGTAAATATATTAATCGATGTTAGAATTTCATGCATTGGTGTGTCAGAGGCAGCTACTAAATGGAGAGAAAGTACAAAATTTCCCATATTACAATGTAAAATTATGGAACGAGTGAAATAAGAACAACCTTAAAGAAGGTAAAAAAGAGAAAAAGGAACATGGAATATGTGGGAGAAATAGGAAGCAACATACCTAAATGGAGAAATAAACCCAAATATTTTAGGGTTTATATCAGTTTATATCGATATAAATAAAACCAGTTTTATTTAAAAGTAGGGGCACTTGGGTGGCTCGGTCAGTCGAGCCTCTGACTTTTGATCTCAGCTCAGGTCATGATCTCACGGTTTGTAGGATCGTGCCCCCGGTGCCTTGGGCTCCGCAGTGACAGTACAGAGACTCCCTGGGACTCTCTCTCCCTCGCTCTCTGCCCGTCCCCTGCTCGAGCTCTCTCTCTGAAAATAAATAAATAAACTTAAAAAAGGTAAAGAATATCTAACTATATGCCATTTACAAGGGACCCATGTAAAACTTGACGATATTTGAAGTAGAAAAGTCGAAAGTACAAGGATAGAGAAAGATAAACTGTGGTTCTCAGCCCGTAATTTCCCGAAAGGGAAAAGTGTGCTAAAAATATACTTCTAATGCAGATACTTTAAGTGTCTCGCAGTGTCTGTTGTATTACAAGTGCTGGATTACAGGCTTAGAACCACAAGCTCCCCAAGTTTATGTTTCTTTGATGTTTTACTGTACGTGTAGTTTATGACCTCAGGCTGTCAACACAGCCCCAGAGCAGTCGGGACCATGGATAGTGTTTATAAGGTGATAATTTATTTTACGGATGTATTTGCAATATTTCTCTCTGTCACAACAAACTCATTTCATTTCATCGTTCAATTAGATAAGCTGGATTTAATACCTAATTGCTTACGAGAGCTCAAAGTGCGAAGAGGGAAGCTTTAAAAGCTTTTTGTTTTTTCCTGGCATGAGACGAAGTATTCTTTTTTAGTTCTCTTGTTAGAAATGATTTAAGTGATCTTTTTGACTTAATGCTCTTTCACATTTAACGGGAGCTGTTGCGGTACCTTCCATATAAATCCTGCTCGTGGATAAAGGAAAAAAAAATGCCAGTTTAATCTTTTGATGAAGAGTGCTTGCACATTTTCATCAGAGGGGTTTCAGGCATTTAATAAATATAAGTTGAATGAACGGGGAGGAAGGTTTTGAACTGGAGAGAAGGTGAAGAACAGTGTGCGGAGCTGGAATTGGAAGGTAGGTTTTCTTAAGATGGAAAATACACTTAAACCAAATATGAACTTGGGGCACCTCGGTGGCTCAGTTGGTTAAGCGTCCGACTTTGGCTCAAGTCGTGAGCTCACGGTTCGTGAGCCCGAGCCCCGCGTCGGGCTCTGCGCTGACAGTGAGGAGACTGCCTGGGGTTCTCTCTCTCCCTCTCTCTGCCCATCCTCCCCTTGTACACATGTTCTTTCTTTCTCAAAAGAAACAAATACACTTTAAAAAATAAAGTAAATATGAACTTGACAATATGTGTATAGACCGAGAGCCGTTTTAAGAAATGGCTTCTTAAGAAAAGAAATCCATCCCCAAGCTTTCACCCATGGCTAATTCAAAAATATACCACTAACCGAGTACCAATTCTACTGTGCAATACTTATACTTCATGATGAGCTGCAAGTTATTTTGAGATGTGGACGTTGAATGACAGGATAGGATGTGCACTGGTAAATTTTCACACCAGCCGGGTGTGAAACATACAAACTCATGCCTCAGCAACATTACAAGACACGGACCTTATAGGCCAATAGGAATGGCAGAATCCGTGAATGTTAACTCTATGAATTTCTGGCTTCTACTCAGTCTTCTACTCATATATGCTGAAGAGTGTGGAAAACGATATTGTAAGTCAGAATAATCCTGCATACCACTTACTGTCAGAAGATGCTAATTTTGCACTAATTTCCTGAAATGTCAGCAATGGATACTGATAAAGATATAATCTAGATGCACAAATTGATCTTTACTATAGGAAGAACATTGATTTTTTTTCCCCCCTCATAATATAGTACATAGCATTTATGTGTAGGGAATTCACTTGAATTATTCATGTGTCATCCAATATCAAAATCACTGGCCACAAACAAATTCTTGGTGCTCACCTTTAGGCCAGGTACCTATCAACTATTAGATACTGCTAGAATAACACAGGTTTTCTTAAGAATATTATTTTGTCCTCTCAAGGACCAGCTAAAGGGCGGGCTGTCACTAGCCCCATAAATTATTTATGTCATATCAATTAATCTCCGGCCTTTGTACCTTACGGGCTCACGGACAATAGGAATAAGCTGTGCAGGTGGACAGGACCAGCATGAGCAATGATGTTTGGCTACGCAGCTGTCCTAAAGCGTCCCCAGGATTTGTTCTAATCAGGGGTAGTAAGGCAGCAGACATGGAAAGGACTGTCATGAAGGAAGAAGCCTGTATTCACAGATACCTAGAAACAGAAGGCACAGCACACGGTTAAGGGGGTGCTTACGAGGCAGACACGGAGAGAGGGCAGACCGTGGCCCAGAGCCTTGTTTGGGGTTTTTGTGGGAAGGGATGGGTGAGGCAAGGTAGGTACGCTGAATAAGGATTGGACAGTTTGAACAACATCAGTGAGCTATGGGCTACAGAGGTGGTTCCTTGCTGTCTGGTCCTTGGTCCGGTGGAGATATATCGACTTGCTGTGAGTTTGACAAAGTGAACGACTAGGGGTGTGTGTTCGGATTGGTTGGTTTGTTTATCAAAAGTGTGCTCACAGGGGAGTCATGTCCTATTTCTTGGAATTAGCGAGCCCCAGGAGATGTAGTTTTTCCAGGATCCCACATGCCAGAGCATCAAGAATACTGAGAATAAGGGGTGCCCGGGTGGCTCAGTCGGTGGGGCGTCCGACTCCGGCTCCGGTCACGATCTCGTGGTTTGCGAGTTCGAGCCCCACATCGGGCTCTTTGCTGATAGCTTGGAGCCTGGAACCTGCTTCGGATTCTGTGTCTCCCTCTCTCTCTGCCCCTCCCCCGTTCATGCTCTGTCTCTGTCTCTCAAAAATAAATAAATGTTAAAAAAAATTAATAGAAAAAAGAATACTGAGAATAATAAATTATAGTCGATGCAGCAGCCTTGTCTTGGTCATTAGGCTAAAGAAATCTAAGTCACTATTTATCTGTATCTTTAAAAACTAATATAGCAGGGGCATCGGGGTGGCTTAGTCGTTTAAGTGCCCATCTCAGTTTGGGCTCAGGTCATGCTCTCATGGCTTTGGGAATTTGAGCTCCACCTTGGGCTCTGCACTGGCAGTGTGGAGGCTGCTTGGGATCCTCTCTCTCTCTCTCTCTCTGCCCCTCTCCTACTTGCACTGTCTCTGTCTCTCTCAAAATAATTCAATAAACTTAAAAAAATTGTATAGCTATTGGAAAGTTATCCATATAGGTCAGATCCCCACCAGGTTGTTTTTGGTAGCATGTTGACAGATTAATTTCCCCGAAAATAAAACTATTGTAAAAGTCAAGAGAAATCAAAGGGCTGACACAAGTGACGAGTCATTAGTCAGATTAAAGGAAAAAGGAGGAATATGAAATAGTCCTGTAGCTGTGAGTATTTTGCATGGTAAATGGGCACAAGGGTCCTTCCCAGAAATGGGAGAAATCTGGAAGATGCTTGACTGATAACCAAGGTAATGAAAAGATTATTTTGGTGTTTTTGAGTGAGAATGCACTTGGGTTTGGTGCAGACATTTAAAAAAGCTGTCTGGGGTATTTTAAAGATCTAAAAGCTCCCGCAGGTAATTTTCCAATTTAAGGACACTTAAGGCTTAGCTTCCTGTACAGATAACTTAATGTGACACAGAGGGAGAGACAGACAACCATACTGGCATGGGGTTAACAGAAAGTAAGCCAGGAAACACCCAGGCTTCCGCTAATGGAAGGGAGTCATAGAATATCCCTGGTCCTTACCTTCCTCATTCTCAGTATGAAATGGTTGGGACGAATAATCTCAAAGGTTTTATTTAACCATCATGCATGTGCGCATGCACATGTGCGCGTGCGCGCGCACACACACACACACACACACACACACACACAGCCATCACTGTATCCCTGAGATGTTGCCTTTTAAAAATAAGATTGTTAAATTAAAATAGATGCTTTTGAATGGTGAATTAAGCTTCATTTTGGATGTTGAGTTCTTTTTTTTTTTATTTTTTATTTTTTTAAACTTTTTTTTTAACGTTTATTTTTGAGACAGAGAGAGACAGAGCATGAACGGGGGAGGGTCAGAGAGAGGGAGACACAGAATCTGAAACAGGCTCCAGGCTCTGAGCTGTCACCACAGAGCCCGACGCGGGGTCGAACTCACGGACCGTGAGATCATGACCTGAGCTGAAGTCGGCCGCTTAACCGACTGAGCCACCCAGGCGCCCCTGGATGTTGAATTCTACAAGACTTATTCTCCCTACTCACGATGCAGACCTTATATTTTGTGGGTGAAATCTACTTTAATGCTTCATACATCTGTATTTAAAGGATTTACTGGGGACTGAAAAATGTAATTGGAAAAGCAAGTGATTTAATCTATTCAGTTTGTAACTCCATGCTTCTTAAAAAAGTATGTCCCCCACCAACGTTTCTCATTTGGATGATACAAACTTGCATGCACCATTGGTCAAGGAAGGTGTTAAAGAATACTCCTTTTAGGCAACAAGCATTTCCTATAGGTCCTAAAAACGGCCTGGTCATACCTTAGAGGTATCATCACCTTCATCTTCATGCACTGAACTAGACGGGGAAGGAGTTGCAGACTTGCTTCCGGGTGGAGACGGGGAGTTGTGGGGGACACTGCTTCCTCCCATATTCAGGCCAAGCTGAGCACTTAGCTGTGACTGGTTGATGGTGGTCAGCTGGCCATGCTGCATCATTCCTGGCTGCTGCCTGATGTCTGCAGGCTGACCCCTTGGTCTCACGGCTGCCATCTGAGGGTGGGAGCTATATTGAGTTCCTTCTGGATTCCGTATATCTTGCATCTACCAAAAACAAAGATGGGAATCATTTTTCACAAACATATTTCCAGAAAAAAATTTTTTTTAATTCTTTAGACTTCGAAAACTCTGTAGAATGTCTTGCTGAACTATGCATATTTCCACCTCAACCCCCAATCCCTCTCTAGAGTAGAATAACCCTAACATATACATCACCTTAAAGCCACTGTTACCAAAGAATAGAACTTGAGAATTCAGTCAACATCCCATTTCATTACTCAAGACCTGATTAATTATATTTACTTTCTTAAAGACATGCAAACGTATATCATTAGTAGATATTTATGACGTAAGCTTCAAAAACGATGCTTCTTAGAGTCTCAAAATTATATAGTTATTAATGATTTACAGCATTGCAGCCATTCGTGAAACACTATTTCTTTTAGTCTGATCCCTTAAGACAGGTTTTGCGAGTTAAGTGTACTACGATTCTTAGTTTAATTCTATATAGGCTAGTTTTGGCTAAAATGATCTACTAACTTCCAGACTCAGAACACTACAGGCTGGTATTAACCAATTGATTAATTGACTATTGCAATGGTTTGACTGCACAGTCAGATTTGAAAGTAAAGCTCTAAAGTTGCAAGGTCACCATATTAATCCATTATGCTATCTGGGTCACTGCTTTTTAGCCTTAATGAGACTCACTCTTGTAATTCAAGCAATGAATTTTGTCTCTGCAAGGATTAGAATTAAAAGCATTGGAGGATGAAGCTCTTAACGTATCTAGAGGTCAAATGTGTTGTATAAGAGGAGTATGGTGGATTTCACTTAACGTTTCTCTGACATTTTCAAACTTAAACTAATGAGTATTTTGCCCTGCTTATAGAAGTGGCTCATTTTTTTCACTCTGAGGGGAGTTGGGGAGTTCATGCAGGTAGAGGATTATAAAACAAGAGAGGGGGGAAAAAAGAAAAAAATGGAAAAAGAAGGGCAATGAAGAGGCGTCTGGTTAGTTACATTTCAGAACTGAAAAAATAAAATTAATAATGATATCTTTTTCTGTTTCATTGAAAAAAAAAATCCCACATGGTGTCAGAGTGCCCCATAAGTGCCTGTCAGCATATGTTCCCATGACATAGAAATACTGTAAAGGTCAATTAAATTACTTAGCCATAGGCTTCTTTTTGTTTCTTTTGGTAATAAAATCATTGTCTACCAATGTCGCCTGGTCATTTTACCAACCTAGTTAGATCTATCTGAAAGTGAAGGTGAGACTGCAGAGGTGTCTGCTTGCATTGGAGGGGCAGAGTGAGAGGGAGGCACAGAATCCGAAGCAGGCTCCAGGCTCTGAGCTGCCGCATACAGCCCGACGCAGGGCTCAAACTCACGAACCATGAGATCATGACCTGAGCTCAAGTCAGACACTCAACCGACTGAGCCAGCCAGGTGCCTCCCCGCTTTTTTTCTTTTTTAATTTTTTTTTAATGCTCCGACGTGGTTCTATGTATCATCCTACACTCGTGGCAAAGGCTTAGGTCAGCCCCATGGGTTTGTATTTGCTACTCTCCAGCAGCAAAAATCAACATTTTTTCCAGAATTTAAACTGTATTTCTCCAACCCTACTACTTTTTATGTAGTCCACTCACGTTGTCTCCACTCACACTTACTAAAATGTTTTCTTCTCCCTTCATAGTTGTTCGTGTCACTTATATAATTTGATCTTCCTTATGAAATCATACTAGCTTTAACAGATACCCTTGAAATTGTGCCATAACAGAGGGTATCATAAAAATTGAGGCCACTTTTGAAAGTACACGGAAGAAGCAGTCTATACTAGGTGGCTTTTCTTTTTCTTTCTTTCTTTTTTTTTTTTTACTGTTTGTTTTTTTTTTTTTAATATGAAATTTATTGTCAAATTGGTTTCCATACAACACCCAGTGCTCATCCCAACAGGTGCCCTCCTCAATACCCATCACCCACCCTCCCCTCCCTTCCACCCCCCATAAACCCTCAGTTTGTTCTCAGTTTTTAAGAGTCTCTTATGTTTTGGCTCCCTCCCTCTCTAACCATTTTTTTTTCCTTCCCCTCCCCCATGGTCTTCTGTTAAGTTTCTCAGGATCCACATAGGAGTGAAAACGTACGGAATCTGTCCTTCTCTGTATGACTTATTTCACTTAGCATAACACTCTCCAACTAGGTGGCCTTTCAAGCCTACTTTCTAATGTTCTGGAGTCCTACTGTGTTTTTTTTTTTTTTTTTTTCCCCATAGCATGTAGAACACTCTCTTATTACGGGCACAGAGTTGTGGATGTCCATAATGGGACTGTCCTATCCAGGGCAGCTTCCTCTCCCCAACCCAGCACATGTTCACACATACACATTTGTAGGAAGACACGTTTTTCTAGCCTTGTAAATTTAAAATGTTTACTAGCGAAATCCTACCTTAACTAAATCATCTTTCCAAAAGTTTTTGACTAATTGATAACTTTATTTCTCCTTCATATAAATCCTGTTACAAAGCATGACGGTTTGTAACCTGCCTGTTTGGAGCCCATTGCTTCTTACTCTTTTTTTTTTATTTTTTTTTATTTTTTTCAACGTTTATTTATTTTTGGGACAGAGGGAGACAGAGCATGAACGGGCGAGGGGCAGAGAGAGAGAGGGAGACACAGAATCGGAAACAGGCTCCAGGCTCTGAGCCATCAGCCCAGAGCCCGACGCGGGGCTCGAACTCACGGACCGCGAGATCGTGACCTGGCTGAAGTCGGACGCTTAACCGACTGCGCCACCCAGGCGCCCCCCATTGCTTCTTACTCTTTCAGAAATATTGTGGTTTTAACATGATATTGCAGAGGATGATTTTTAAATTGACCTACATACAGAGTTTCAGATTTATGACTACAACCAAGGGTCTTCAATGGCCTACAATCTCATTTTATGGCACCTATCTCCCCCACCATCTTGTAATCGGTCTACTTGTTTTCTCATGTTAATTAATGTTGTAGACAGGCCTCTGAATACTACAATTTGTATTCTCACCTTTGTTTTATGAGTGGAGGAAGGTGGGCATCACAAAAGTGGGGTAACGAATGACTTTAGGTAAGGACAACGAAGTACTCAACAGGGTACCTCTTTCTCAGCAAACTCATCATTAGTCCGAATATCATGTCACCATGATATTAGGCCAGGCAGGCAGCAGCTTTAACACTGAATCAAAGAATAATTTTCCTGTGTGGAGGGTGAAAAGCACAAATTGGAGAGCATAGCCATCTCTTCAGCGCTCAGATGCATTTAGGAATGTCAGATATTAACACCCATTTCCATATTAGTATTTCCATTTTACCTTGCGCTCACGGAAGTCAGTTCAGTATTAATCATTGCCTAATGTATAATGTGGGGAAAATTAAACTGGGTGGAGTCTGATTATTGACAAATAAGATTAATTAGTTAGCTCATGAAGGTAAGCAAATGTTTTGATTACTGGTTTCCTTCTAGAAAGATATTGATTGACTACGGTCTTAATGCCAAATATAAAACTTCGCCTCGCAAAATATTATTTCCGTTAATTTCCAACATTTTGAACGTATTGTGAACAGTTCACTTAAGGCATGTTTAATAACAACTGCTCTTCTCTTTGATTCTTCTTGACTCCTTCATTGACTTCTTGTCTTCCTACAACTCTCCACACCTAAACTATTTCCCAGCATTCTGCTTGAGTCACATTTCGTCCACCCCAAAGTTTCCTTTCTCAAACTGGTACTGTGCGTCCAGTTTCTGTTGATGAAACCTTCATCCTCCCTGTCATCCCTACTCAAAGTGTTTTAGTCACTTTTGATTCTTTCCTTTCCTATCAGTCTTGTGAGTTCCACTGAGTCTGCTCAAAAAGAACGCTTCCATCTGCCTTCTATTCATGTCCACACCCATTCATGTACTTCATGAATGCCTTCATCACCTCTTCACTTGCAATGGTTACTAAACTAAAAAGAAAAATCTCTTCGCATCCACCCTGAAGAGTACCGCAGAATCACTTTTCATGAGCCATAGGCTCAAAACCTTCCCCATGATATCTGCCTATCAGATTACATCCAGACTCTTCAGCGTGTCATGAGAGGTTCCGAATAAACCATATTCCCTGTGACTATCCTTCACACCTTTACTGCTCAGCCAAACCCAATTAATTGCTCCTCTTTGCCTATGTCTCTCTCCCTTGAACGTATGTCTTTGGCTGTGTGGCTCTTCCAGCATTCAGTAGCCATTTTTTGAGCCTTTGCTGTCAGAAAAATTTAAAAAACGGTTAAAAAAAAAAAAACCCCAAACTTTGCTCAGTGATCTGTGGTTTGTTCAATACTTTTATCTGTCAAGCGTTATTATTCCCCTTTGAGGCAGCCCTATAGAAATGGCTGCTCTGTACAAGTCTATTGAGGATAATAGAGTTTAAATGATCTCAGGTCTCTCTACCAACAAAGATCAAAGTAGAAATGAAATCTGCTCTACATATTTGTGCTTTTCTCAATTCCATAATGCTATTACCATATTGATACTATTTAAACCTTAAATACAGTTTAAAGGCAAGTTCAAAAGTCACTTCATCTACAAATCTTCCAGAACCTTCTTCTTCTGAACTGCTAAAGCATTTTGTCTATACTTTCTTTATGGGACACCACTTGTAGATTTCTTAGTCTACTATGTATGTATCTCCTAGACAGTATTCTTCATTAATGTGCTTTTCACATTAATGTGACTAATGTGTTTTTCAATCCCTCATGAGATCTCTTTTAATTAAATTAGGCGTTCCGAGTATTCAAAAAATATTTGCTGAGTCAGTATATAAGTGAAGAAATGAGTACTATCTGTAGAAACCGACTAACCAGTTTGATGAGTTTTCTCTTTTTCCAGTGAGCTGCATCTAACATCAGTCCCGATTTGAATAATGTCTGTTTCCCTTTGTGGCAGAAACCCAACAAAGGGCACTTCCTAGCTTCATCTGCAACTCTGTCGGGCCATGTGACCGCGTTCTGGCTAATGAAATATAAGTGAAAGTATTGTGTGGGTACTTCCAAGAAATGTCCTTAAAGGGAAAGGCTCACCATCCTTTGTTCTTTCCTGCTGGCAAAACTGTGGGTGTGATCGCTAGAGCTTGGGGAAATGTCTTGAACCAAGAGGCATCGCCTTGAGGACGTTGGCGGCACAACAAAAAGATGTTTGAGTGTTTGATTATTCTGAAACTACAAGACCCTGGACAATCTACTTACTGTGGGAGTCTTTAAAGTGAAAGGAAAGTAAATGTCTGTCTTTTTTAGAGTTATTGTCATTTTGAGTTTACTTTTACGTGAGGTTCAACCTAATCTTAACTGATAGACCCTCATGGATTATAAGCGCAAAAAGGCAGGGATAGAATCTCTTTTGTTTACTAGTGTAACCCTAGTATCTAGGACAGATCATGGCAGACCATAGGTATATATAATATGACATATATTTCTTGAGGGACACTGACTAGATGTTGAGGCCAGGTACAATTAAGATTAATGATGCGGGCTTCCCATGAGCAGTATTAGACATCTCTGATCTTTTGGGAGCTTCATTTGCTAACTTCTCAGGACTCGAGCATCTCCAAGCTACTTTCTGATGTGTTTATTTCTCATTTTGTTTATTTCAAACCCAGTGAACTTCATTTTTCCTTGGCTAAAAGTCCTTGGTATTGTTAGCATTTTACTTTTGAATGGCTCTTAATATCTATCTTCCCTTTGGGGAAACTCAATCCACTGAAAATGGGTGCTAAATTTCACTTTTCCTGAGAATCACAACTGTTCCCTTAAATTTTACAGTTTGCTATTGAGGACTGATGTGGTCCTACAATTACGGGAGCTAACAAATGTCAATGAAAATAATGGAGGAGGCTTACAACGATGAAGAGAAGATGTCAACGGAGTTCTTTCAAAACCTTTTTTCCATGAATGGAGAGCAAAAGCTCAGGTAAAATCACTTAGGAAACCAAAGCAGATACCGTGTATTCTCCCTCATGACCTGCCTTGTGATCCGGGGCTTGGTCCTAACACCACGCTCCCCCCCATTACCGACAGCGTTAAAAGCTCCAGGTTGAGGACAGTGCTCTAGCGGGGGACCTCAGGCATACTATTTGATACATGTTCCAGAGTGCGTTCGCACTGTCTTCTCCTTGGATTTTCTTTAAAGGGGCAGGGCGGGGGGGGGGGGGTGGGAATCCCAGGTAGCTCATTTCAGATTATTTTTAAAAAATGAGCAACGTTCTGGTGTAGCAGCCATACCCAAAGCCAAAAACCAAACACTTGGAGCAACGCATCAGTGACTGCACGGTGTGAAGACTGCACACCCGGACGGCACCGGAAGAAAGGAAGGCCTGCATTTCAGTGTTAGAGACCGTGTGAATTCACCATCCTTCCAGAGTCTGTTTTCTTCTTTCAAATGTCAGCATCCCTTCCCGGCCCAACACGCAGGCCTTGAAAGCTATCATTATCTCTGCCTCTAGCCGACAATCCATATCAAAACAGTTGTACACATAAAACCCTAATGACGTCTTGGCTCTCTCTGCCCTGATCCAGCTGTTTGAGTGAATAGCAGTTGGTGAACAGAGCCTGGAACATGGGGAGCCCCGAGGCCTTATTTGCTAATGTGGTTTACCAGCTGCTGCTTTCTGTGGTCTTTGCCGGCAAGGCCTGGACGTGTGCCAATTGCAGCAGGAACAGCAGAACGCGAGGAATCTATGAAGCTCGTCCATTTACCCCTGTCTGTCAGCATTTCACACCCTTCACCGTTGAGCGCTTTCCCCGGGGCTATGAGGGGACCCTGCTGGCTTAGGCTGTGACAAGGGCTTACTCTCGGTTCTATCAAACACATACCGTCCTTAGCATCTAAAGAAAAGCTTCTGAGCCTGCTGTTGGTAGCACATTGAGGCTTACGTGATCAATCAGGCCAGGAAGACCAAGTAGTTCCCATTTTTCTCAGGAATAATGCACTCTACGAGCCTACGAGAAGAATGTAAATGTTGATATTATTTAAGTTCCCAATTTGATTACATGTTTTTGCCAGGGATTCAATTAATATGTAAATGTATACACCAGAATGAATGTGTGGCTAAATTTAATAATGAAATTTCATGTATTATTTTCCTAAGTGCATATTCCAAGAGAGAGCTAAATTATTTGTTGTCCAAACAAATTAAATAAATCGTTTCTAGGTGATCTCCCTGTGTGTTCTATTTATTATTTAGAAACGTGTAATTTAAATAAACTTCGACAGTTTTGCTATTAGACTTCTGACATCGAACACTGATAATGTCAAAAGGGGAAATCGGGAAAATACATATGCAAAGCACATGCTGTAGTTTTAAAGATTAGGAAAAGTGAAGTTCAAAGGAAAGATTGGATAGTTTCATGGACATGTATTTTTATCTTCAATATTGAGTCAGAATAACTTGATGGAATCGAATTTTCTTCCGAAAGACAATGTGAATAAACAGGGCTCAGATTTCTTCACAAAACACTAAAATGGGATATTTGTAGTTTAGTTAGGGTAAATAGTAATTATAAAACTAATTATCACAGGAAAGCAAGAGCTCTGGAGCACAATTCATCAGATATTTGCCAAATGGAAAGACATAGCACTTTCTAGAACCACCATCATAGGGAAAGATGAAAACTACCTCAATAAAACAAATGGTCAAGCCCATGGGAACTTCCATAATGCCTAACCTTCCTCCTCCCTCAGACTGGGGTCTCTCTCTCCCTCATTATGGCCTCTTCCATGAATGGGACCCTTATCACTCAAGGGATTTGATGTGTGAGAGGAAAACACCATTGAAAGCTTTAAAAGTCAGGGCCAAGAATTATACTGGCTAAAGATCATTTCACCAATTTTCAATTTAATCAATTAAATTTGTGTATGCTCTCCCAGGCATGAACCAAAGATCAGATGCTGAAGGGCAGATAGCCACAGTGGGGGTGTGTGGGGGTGTGTGGGGGGATCCCCAACTTCTCAATGTCCTCATCGTCTTTGCCAGGTCCTGCCCCTGTGTAACCAAACTTGCCTTCTATTTCTGTCACATCCGCTCGATCTAGAAAGCATCTTAATCGCCCTTGTGTGTGCATCTGGATTGATCCGTATAACCAACCGGACAAGCAACTTTACGCCATTTCTAAAAATTCCTTTTTTCTTCCTTTTTCTAGATGTGAGGCAGTGTGCCATCGTAGAGGGGACCTTGCTCATGACATCATCGGGCTGACTCTGAATCGAACGATCTATCTTACTTTTAACTGAATTGCCTCTCGTTTTCCACCTCTAAACTAGGGATAACGATTTTTCAACAACAACTATTTATTGGTGCCGACTCTGTACCAGCCACTGTAGCTGGGGCCACGTTAACAATGGCGAGTGAGCACACTGAAATCTGTCCTTATGCAGCTCACTTTCAAGAGGGGGAAGTGTACTGACCTTAAATGCTTGCTCGAGGATGGGTTAAAATAAAGACTATGAAGATGTTCTGTCAAATGTAAACCTATTTTTGACCACCCGGGTCACCTTTAGTGGAAGATGGAGATGTTTCTCTTTTGGTATCCTCTGGAGTCAACTTTCCTCAACTAGTCCTAGTTCTTGGTGAGCCACTGACAGAGTTGTGACCAGGCATTCTGGTAGCCAAAGGCTTGCATCCGTGGAGATCGTCTCCAGGATAAGCTGGGCAGCTTATGTCAGAGAGCACAGGGTTTCACTGTGAGAAAGTCAGTGGCCCAGATAAAGGTTGAACTTATAACCCGGATTTTAATAGCTTCCCAATCACAGCTAACAGGCTAACTGGTAGCTACAAAGTTCAAAAAAATTTAAATGCGTAAAAAGGTATTCGAGGTCACAGTATACTCTTCTCTCCCATTAAACTCCGGACATATAATCCCCTCTTTGGATCACAACCTTGGCCAGAAGGTTATGGGGTATAGTGACACACAGTCGGCAAGATATTTTCCACTCAAATTGAGGCATCCATTTCTGATTGCTTCATACCAACACTATTCGCCTCCTACTGTTACTGTTAAACTATCAACGTCAGTATTAACAAGCTGACATTGTGCTCCAGTGTGCCCTTGACAGGACTCTTCTGTCTGGCTCAAATAAAAGAAACATGCAAATGTACAACAGGCAAGCTTGACTCTTAATTGACGAAGAGCATCTCTCATAATTCCAATTAATGGCATACGATGAAGACCGACTAAAAGCTTTGTCTCATCCGAA
Organism: Felis catus; assembly: GCF_018350175.1. Taxonomy (NCBI): domain Eukaryota; kingdom Metazoa; phylum Chordata; class Mammalia; order Carnivora; family Felidae; genus Felis; species Felis catus. The sequence continues at coordinate 10,510,891 of NC_058385.1, forward strand.
AGGGTTTAGGAGACCATCTGGTCGACTCTCTGGTTCCCCAAATACCTGAATTGGTAGTACACCTCTGGTAAAAGGAGTCTATGAGTCAGCACTGGGTCTACCTGTGATGTGAGTCGATGAAGCCCTTTATTCATATAGATCGCGCCTTTCCTTTTGCGTCTGCACCACAAAGTGGATGCAGCGCTTTGTTCATGGAACTATAATCTTATATTAAAGTGTACTCAAACATGCTAATGTCTGTTCACATCTCTGCTTTGACGTGCCAAAAGACGGGACTGAATAATGCGCCTTATTTTCAGAATACTTTCAAAGGATTGCGCGCATGGGAACAAAAAGAATGGATTGGAAAGATAGGTGACAAGAAATTTGGTAAATGCTATGAGACACGCCCTATGGGATTTGTGGTTTATCTACGAGAAATAGCTCTGTGTATTTATAGCATCACAAGTCAGCTGAAATGGTTCTTTATACTATATTTAAACCTGAAAATTTAACTGAATTTCATACTTTCCACTGCAATGTTAATGGGATGCTAGTAAAAATGGAGATGTCAAGTGGAATATTGACTTCTTAACATCAGTTCAGAAAGTGACATTTGAGTTCTTTTAGAGGCTCTTAAATCATTAGATACACATGACATTCACTTAAAAGTACATCTCAAGAAGCAAAATTAAAACCTTATATTCTGCTTGGGCCCGATAGCTTTCTTATGCAGAATATTTATATGTTCCTAGGTTATTGGGGACTTGAAGAAAAGTACAATTTTAAATTAGTATTTTATTATGGAAATCTTCCAATAATCCTTTTAATAATGTATTATAAAACATTTAAAATAGCATGAAACCAAGATAGGAAAAGGCTAGAAATCCTCTCCTATTGAGTATAATATTAATAATTTGGTAAAATCAGTCCAGGAAAATTACCATGTCTTTCAGTTCCTTTAAAGTGTCTGACTCTGTAAGTGACCTTAAGCTCCTTTAAAACAATTAAAAAATTCAAATATTTGGCTGCCAAAATTTTATAGCATGTTACATAATGGGATGAATATCGTTATATACAGTCTTCATAATTGTGGGTATACCTAATTTCGTTAATATTAACATTACTCATTTATGCTTTTATACACTTTGAGTTCTATAAGGTCAAGGTCTCAAAACTAATCATAAAAACTAGTGACTGCTATTCATGCTAATATAATAACCCTTTCTCTAAAACAACTGCCAATAAATTTCATTATAAAAAGTTATTAAAAGGGTTAAAAACCTATTAAATGTCAAAGAATTTGCCTGACTCAAACTTCTAATAAAGAAAGAGAATAGGCTTTCTTTCTGAATTATTTAAATCTTTACTGACTGTGCACTGAACCATGAAATTAGAAAAGTGTTATTAGGAGTGTTCTCTGGTTTTTATAAAAGTTGGAGCCCAGAATGTATCAAGCCACAGTCTTTAACTAGACTAGTTAAAGCAGTAGGTTTTTAATCCCAAATACATGGCTTCTACTGATATAAAGGTCATAATTAAAACTCTATCCTGTAACTTGGTGATAATGAAATTATTATTGGAGAGGCAAACATGTTCATTTAGAACATATGAGCTACATGTTCTAATTTTAATTTGGACAACTGTCTTCAATTTTGTGCATCTTTCAATGTCCACTAACATAGAGCCACACAACCAATAATTAGGTTTTAATAGTGACTAATTTTAAAAACACTAATGTTAACAATTTGAATTATCTACTATTTACAGGTTTAACATCTACAAAATCTATGTTGAAATTAGGTAATTATGGCATAAAGAGTTAAAATGGATCACAATTCTGCATGATTATAACCCTGTGTGATGATGACATAAGTTTAGGTATCAGTTGAGTGGCTCAGTCGGTTAAGTGTCCGATTCGTGATTTTTGTCTCAGATCACGATCTCACGGCTTTGTGGGTTCAAGCCCTGCATTGCGCCCTGTGCTGGCTGTGCATAGCCTGCTTGGGATTCTCTCTCTCTCCCTCTCCTCTGCCCCTCCCCCACTTGTGTTAGCTCTGTCTCTGTCTAAAAAAACTTAAAAAAATTTAGGTATCAGTTATAAAAAATAGCTAATATATCTTTCCCATTTTAAATCGATTTCTCCAGGAAATGACGCTTAGTACAACTGATTTAAACTGGTCAATACCTGACCAACAGATAACTGTCCACAGATCAGTCTCAAGTGCTCAGTGATAGCCTTTGATAATTGTGGTCTTAAGTTCTTTTGTTAATAATATCTAACACTTACGGGTCCTACCTGATATACTAAGCACACTGCCTTATTTAACCCTCACAATAACCAGGTGAGATCATCAGACCCATGGAGGACCAAAGGCTCAGTGAGAGGATCACTCAGCTATCCAGTAAGTGAACCAGCTTATATTGGTCACAAGCCGCCTGATCTCCAAGCCTGTATCATAACCATGACACCTGTGCTCTGGATCCAGTATATGAACTGATGCGTTAGATGTTCTTTTAAGAAAGTTTAGCTGAAAGTGCTTGCTGGGGAAGATGCAGCTAGAACCTAGAATGACTGAATCCAACGTGCTGATGCTTTGGGTAGGAAATTCAGTCCGAAGTGTTTTACTGAACACTTACTCTGTGCCCGGTACTATGATAAGTCATAGGGGAAATTAAGGCAGATAAGACTGTCCCTATGATGGGAGAGCTCACAGGGTAGGGAGACATACTATAATAGTCGGAGGGGATTAGTTGCCGTAACCAAAAACACACCGCCATAGGATTGCAGAGGAGAAAGGGTGGTTTCCGACTGCACTGAAATGTACAAATGATGTTGCAACAAGGAGTCTGTCTGTAATGCATTGAAACTGCTGTGAGCACCACTGGGAACTAAGAATGCTTTTAAAACAAAACACACGAACAAAAGCAGAAACAGACCGATAAAAACAGATAACAAGCTGATGGATGCCAGAGGTGGAGGCGGGGATGGGCAAAATGGGTGAAGGGAGTGGGAGCTACAGGCTTCCAGCTATGGAAGGAACAAGCCACGAGGGTAAAAAGCACCGCACAGGGATTACAGTTAATGGTGCTGAATTGGCGCTGCGTGATGGCAGATGGGGGCCACACTTGTGAGCATAGCACGCTGTCTAGACTTGTCCAGTCATCACGTTGAATGCCTGAAGCCAAATGACATTGTGTGTCAACTGTACTTCAACAGAAAATGTTTTCAGCATGTTTTTAAGAAAAATTTAATGTTTGTTTATTTTAGGGAGGGAGAGACAGTGCCCGAGTGGGGGAGGGGCAGAGAGCGACAGAGAGAGGCACAGAACCTGAAGCAGGGTCCAGGCTCTGAGCTGTGGGCACAGAGCCTGACGCGGGGCTCGAACTCGTGAACTGCAAGATCATGACCTGAGCCAAAGCCGGATGCTTAACTTACCCAGCTGCCCCAATTAAAAATGTGTTTTTAAATAAGAAGACTTTGGAAAAGTAGAAATAAGTGGGAATTGAATTCTGGAGGCAATCATTATGGACACTAAGATACATCGTTTGATTGTTAGATGGTCTACTATACTTGCTCTATTTTCATAAAAGTAATGATTTATGTAAGATAGTGTGAAATAAAATTGAACAAACGAAAATAATTGTGTGGCTTTTCCACTGAATTCAACCTTAACAATTGAACACACAATCAAATCACATTTTTAAAAAATGTGACTGAAGGTAATCTGATGGTTTGATGCCCGCTTGAATTGTCAAATGCTTTATCTTCTAAATTTCAGGATTGCTAGAGACTTTGTCTGTAGTTTCCAGACTATCTGTCAATATATATTCTGAGGTATCCAGTTGTTCTAACTGAAAGAAGCCAATAAAACACACTAACATTTGATGCTCTATTAGCAGAGACCATTTTGTCAGCCCCTAAATATGGGCCCACAGTTTCAAAAATGATGTGGGTTATTACACCTGCTCCTAAATCACGTTATGGGCACACCAACAGTAGTCATCGTGATCCAGATCTCTAGCTACAAATGCTGCCTCACAAATTATGCTTTCTCAGAACAACTGACTCAAACATTTTGATCAAAACTTTTCTTTATATTGCCCCACTCGTCAATCGATGCCATTCACTTCTTAGTGACATAAGTGATCCAGAAGGAAAAAGAAAAAGAAAACACTTTGCAAGGGAGGTAAGTATGCACGAGGCTTCCTGTGGTCCAGGCTGGGCTCATGGATTAATTATGTGAACGCTTCACAACTCTCTGAGACACAAAGAGTACAAGGAACAGAAAACAGATTCACAGTGGGGAATGAGCACTGAGTGGACCTCGTCTGCTTAAAGAGATGTTTCCTTTCCCTTTAATAGTAAGAGACTAAATGGATGCTTGATGGGTTTATGAGGGCTGGTATCAGGAATTTGGAACAGAAAAGATCTTTCTGCACATTGCATTCAATTTTTGATAAAGACAACTTTTTCCACCTGCTTATTAATCATTAAGTGGTGTCTCTCCCACTTGTTCTCCGTGAGAAAATGGATGGCTGGGACTCTAGGGAGCCATTGACCTTAAGGCACGGTAGGGGGCGCATTCTCAGCCATAGTCTGTAAAGAATTCATCCACATGAGGGTGATGAATCTGTGTTAGATTATAATCATTCTGATGTGTGCCCTGAAAAGGAGGCTATCTTAGAATAAAAATTCAATTAAGTTAGCAGTAGCTCTTAATATTCATGCCCATAATCTGGGTAACAGAATTTCAGTAAAATGTCTAAAAATTCCTAGGAAAGCAGGGGTCCTTTTTCACTGAAATTTAATTTAGTGTCTTGGTATTTTGTTTTGTTTTAATTCTTGCTGAAAACTGTTCTAGAATGCCTTTGCCCACTTTTCTGCCCCGGGGTAAACATCGATTCTAAATGAACTGTAATAGATATTCTTTTTATCATGAATCTTGAAAGATTTCAAGAGCATGAGTTTTTCTCTTAAGAATTACTTTGCTATTTTGCGGTTGTGGAATGTTGACTTAACATTTGCTGGTTGGTGGACATACCCTTTCTAACGAATGCATTTCTGGCCTTTCAGGTGCTTTGTGCAATAAAAGTAAGATAAAATAAAGTGGCAGTTAGCCGAGAAGCTTGCTTGGATGGACTCTTGTTAATAGTTAATGTAGGTTTTAATCTTCCAGGGGGACATTTTTAAAAATTAGAAGTAATATTCAATTTGTTATTTTATTATCTCATTTCCCAAATTTTCGTGATAGCATTGACATATTTTAACAAGAACAAACAACTCCCATCACCTCGGATAAAGCCTAACGTCTATTTTGAGGCTAGATCCATATACTAAGAGAGCTATATAAACAATAAAATCCTGTACTGTAAACATTTACTTGCATATAGTTCTATAGAGATTGCTGTATGAGAGACTGCCATGCCGATGAACCGCAAACATTTCAAGGCCACCAGCATAAAAATTACTTACTATGAAAACTTGTGGCAACAAAGTAACTGATAAAAACAGCTGTTGTATTAGAATTTACTTTGGAACCCATCGACTTCTCTTCTTTCGATTCTTTTCTTACACACTGCCATGGGAGAAGCTTAGGTACATTTTTTCCCAAAATGATACCCTGCATTCTCAAAAAGTGTTAATTGGCAGAATGGCAGTTTGGAATATAATTAGAATCTTACGGATTTGTCAGTTTTATGTATTGATTCTTGCAACTCTGCTGTCCTTCATTCCCTGATAAAAAAAAATAACCCAAATAACAGTGCAAATCAAGTAGCTGTTAAGAACGTTAAATGTATGTGCCACTGAAAGGCAGGATATTTCTTGTAAGTTATGAAAAATGTACTTTGCTCATGGGTAAAATGTAGTTTAATGATATGGAAATAAGTTCATGCTTCTTCTATATCGTATTTACAATTTTGTGTCTAAAACATATTTATTATCTCTAGCATAATTGTACGACCACAAGATGACAGCTCCAATAAATGGGAAAAATCTCAATTACATTGATCAACTGAAGGAAAAGAGAAAAACTCGCACCATTAAAGTTTAGAGCCTATTACAAGGAAGCAAGAAAGAATATCTACCCTGCAGTTTTTAAATTCAAAACCATCTGATCATTTTTCTGCAGCTACCTTTATGGAAGCTAATAGAATTTTTCAGTTACAATTTATTTTCTAAAGAAAAAAAGTGCTCTTGGAAAAGACAGAAGTCAGAACCTTTAAAAGTGTGCATTGCATTTTATTTCCCCTTTCACAGGCCAGGGGTATTTTAGTTCAAGACTATAAATATTTATATGTTAATGTTTTCCTTTTTTAAAATGTTTTTATTTATTTTTGAGAGAGAGAGAGAGAGAGAGAGAGAGAGAGAGAGAGAGAGAGAGAATCCAAGGCAGGCTCTGTGCTGACAGCACCAAGCCTGATGTGGGGATCGAACCCGCAAACCGAGATCATGACCCGAGCTGAAGTCAAACACTCAACTGAATGAGCCACCCAGGTGCCCCTCATGTCTCCCTTTTTATTTATTTATTTATTTTTCTTTTTTTTTTAAATTTTTTTTAACGTTTATTTATTTTTGAGACAGAGAGAGACAGAGCATGAACGGGGGAGGGGCAGAGAGAGAGGGAGACACAGAATCGGAAGCAGGCTCCAGGTTCTGAGCCATCAGCCCAGAGTCCGACGCAGGGCTCGAACTCACGGACTGTGAGATCGTGACCTGAGCTGAAGTCGGACGCTCAACCGACTGAGCCACCCAGGCGCCCCCATGTCTCCCTTTTTAAATGAAGGTTAGGGAGATAGCTCTGGGGAGGCTTATGTTTCTTGCCTTCCTCCACTAAAACTTTTGTTGGATGCTCACTATTTATGACACAAATGGAGGTTCTGGGATGGATTTGATAGAGTAGAGGGCTGGGGGAACTAAAGAGTGGGAGTGGGGGGACTGGAGGAACTAAAGGGGGAGGGGTCCAGATGGACAAGACTCTACCCGTCAGCCTCAAGGTCACTCTCCTCAGAGAGGTCTGCCCTCACAAACCTACAAAAGTAGACCCATCCTTCACCCAGGCATTTTTTTCACAGCATAATAACCGTGTCTAATTATCTAGGGTGAAGCTCTGCAAACCTTAACATCCACATGAGTCCCCAGATATCATCTTAAAATGTGACTCGGATTCAGGGAGTCTAGGAGGGGACAGGGATTCAACTTTCTAACAGTTCCCAGGTGGTACCAGTGTGCCCTACTCAGTGTGTTTCTGGATTGACTCCCCTAACCAGAATCCAAATTCTGAGGGCAGGGTCCTTTTCCTGAGTTTTTTACTGCTCTGTTCCCAGTGCCAAACTCAGGTACCCTGAATAACCAGGCTCAGAGGAGAATTTTGCAGTAACAACTGAATACCGAACCCTTTGGTAAAGCTCCAAGCTCTCCCAGAGAGTTTTGGCTATTGTTTGTGGATTTCTGTGCTAGTTTTCACGCTAGGAGATTACGGCCCAGAATCACCAACTGACAGTGGGCCACTTTGACCTGGCTTTTCTGTACGTAGACCGATAAGAAAGTTATTTCTTGTAGGTCCTAGGTGATTATGAATTAATAGGGGATCAAGAATGGAGAAGCCTCCATCCATCAATCGTGACAGAACTTGTTGAGTAAAGTGAGAATAAAACCATGCCTCTTGGCCTTCAAAAGTTTTCAAATTCTAGGGGAAAATCCTTCTAAGATACTTAAAAATTAGTATCTAGAATTTCGTAACATACTAAAAACTTAAGAAAGAACAAAATGAAAATAAAAGTACAACAATAAAATTTGTGAAATGCAGCCAAAGCAGTGCAAAGAGGGAAACTAATACCATGAAATGCATATATTAGAAAAGAAGAAAGGTCTAAAATTAATAACCTAAGCTTTTTATCTTAGGAAACTGGAGAAGGAAAAGCAATTTAAGCCTAAACGTAGGAGAAGAAAAGAAATAATAAAAATTAAAGGTGAAATCAATGAAATTGCCAACAGAAAAACAATATAAAAAAATCAACAAAGCAAAAACCTACTTCTTTGAGAAATCAGTAAAATTGATAAAGCACTAGACAAGCTAACTAATAACAAAAAAAGAGGGGACACTAATTACTAATATCAGATATGGAAAAGGAGTCATCACTACTGATCCCAAACACATTAAAAGGGTAATAAAAGAATGATATGAAAAATTCTATGTTCACAAATTTAACAATTTATTTTTTATTTTCATTTAAAAATTTTTTAATGTTTATTTATTTTTGAGAGAGAGAGAGAGAGAGAGAGAGCGAGCGAGCATGGGAGGGAGAGGGGCAGAGAGAGAGAGACACACACACAGAATCCGAAGCAGGCTCCAGGCTCTGAGCTGTCAGCACAGATCCTGACATGGGGCTGGAACCCACATGACCTGAACTGGAGTCAGACACTTAAGCTACTGAGCCACCCAGGTGCCCCACAAATTTAACAATTTAGATGAAATGGAACAACTCTTTGAGATTCAAAAACTACAAAACTCATACAAAGAAAAATAGATAACCTAAATAATATTACATCTATTAAATAAATTAACCAATAAAATATAAATAAATAAAATAAATTAACAGCCTTCCAAAAACAATCACCAGGTCCGGATAGTTTCTATCAAACATTTAAGGAAGAAATTGTACCAATTCTCCATAATATCTCCAGAAAAAGAGGAAACACTTCCTAACCTATGTTATAAGACCCCAAATTTCTTTTTTTTTTCAACGTTTATTTTATTTATTTTATTTTATTTTTTTTGGGACAGAGAGAGACAGAGCATGAACGGGGGAGGGCAGAGAGAGAGGGAGACACAGAATCGGAAACAGGCTCCAGGCTCCGAGCCATCAGCTCAGAGCCCGACGTGGGGCTCGAACTCACGGACCGCGAGATCGTGACCTGGCTGATGTCGGACGCTTAACCGACTGCGCCACCCAGGCGCCCCGACCCCAAATTTCTTAATATCACCACAGATTAAACAAGAAAACTACAGACCAGTAACTCTCATGAAGATAAATGCAAAAATCTTCAATAAGATATTAACAAGTTGAATCTCACAATGTATAAAAAGAATTACACACCACAGACAAGCAGAATTTATTCTAACTGCGCAAAGCTAGCTCAACATGAGAAAATCTATCAGGATAATCGAACACATCACCAGGCTAAAGAAGGGGAGGTGGGGGGGGGGATAAAAATTGATGTTAAGGGTACAAACTTGTAACACTTAGTAAATAAGCCATAGTATAATGAATATAGGTAACATTGTACTATAATTACATAATGTGATAAATATCACTACAGTGACAATCATATTGTAATATATAATGTATTAAAGTAACACACTGTATACCTTATTTACGCAATGTCATATGTCAAATATATTCAATGAAAAAAAAACAAGCTAAAGAAGAAAAATCATATGATCATTTCAATAGAAAAATCATGTGACAAAATCTAAACCCATCTGTGATAAAACCTTTACCAAACTAAAAATAAGAAGGAACTTAACTTCATTTTAAAAATCTATGGAGACCTTTCAGCTGGCATCATACTCAGTGATGAAAAACTGGATGTCTTCCCCTTAAAACTGGAAACAAGGAAAGAATGTCTCTTCTCACCACTCTCATCTAATGTTATACTAAAAGTCCTAACTAATGCAATAAGACAATAAAAGGAAATAAGGGATTATATGGCTTGGAAAGAAAGAAGGAAAAAGAGAAAGAAAGAAAAAAGAAAGAAAGAAAGAAAGAAAGAAAGAAAGAAAGAAAGAAAGAAAGAAAGAAAACTGTCTTGATTTTCAGGTAACATCTTGTCTATGGAGAAAATCCCAAAGATTCAACAACAACAACAACGACACAAACCTCTTAGAAATAATAAGCAAGTAAAGTAAGTATAAAGGATATAATGCTTTGTCAAACATCAGCAGTTAAGAAATTGGAATTTGAAATTTAAAACAGGTTCTTTAAAAATAGAATTCCAAAAATGAGATATGTAGGCATAAACATAACAAAACATATACAGACTCTAATACAGAAAACCATGAACGCTGAAGAAAAAAATCAATGAGATCTAAATAACTGGAGAGACATTCTGTATTCAAGTATTGAAAGACTCAACATTGTTAAGATGTCAGTTCTTCTCAACTTGACCTATAGATCCAACATGATCCCAATCAAATCTCAGCAAGCTATTACATAGATATAGGAAAATGGGTTCTGAAGTTTACAAGGAAAACAAAGGACCTAGTATAGCCAACAGAATACCGAAGAAGAAGAACAAAGTTGGAGAACTCATGCTGCCTGATTTTAAACTTACTATGGAGTACAGTAATGAAGACAGAATGCTATTGGCAAAAGAACAGACACGTGGATCAATGGAACAGAATAGATAGCCCAGAAAAAGATCCATACAAATATAGTCACTGATTCTTGGCAAGGGTACAGGAAATTCAATGGAGAAACAGTCTTTTCAACAAGTGATCCTGGAGCTATTAGACATACACATGCAAAAGAGAACATGTACAAGATCTTTCATTCAGTACTAGAAGGAATGCAAAATGGTACAGCGAGGTTGGAAGACATTTTGACAGTTTCTTACAAAGTTAACACAGTCTTAACCATTAGTGATCATACTCCTAGATAATTACCCTATTGATAGGAAAAGTTATGTCCCCCCAAGAAGATGCGCACAAATGTTTGTAGCAGATTTATTCATAATTACCAAAAAATCCTTCAGTAGGTGAATGCATGAATAAACCCTAGTATATCCATGCAATGGAGTATTATTCAGCGATAAAAAGAAATGAGCTATCAAGCCATGAAAAAACATGAATGAATCTTAAATGTATACTGCTAAGTAAAAGAAGCCAGTCGGATAAAGCTATATATAGTATAATTCCAATTATATAACATTCTGGAAAAGGCAAAACTAGATAGGCATAAACACTGATTGTCAGGTTTTGGAGGACCAGGTAGCTAAATAAGTAAAACGAAGGGAATTTTTTAGGGTAGTGAAACTTTTCTATATGATACTGTAAATGATGAATAAAAGATATTAAGCATTTGTCAAAACCTATAGAACTATACCACACACAAGGTAAATCTTAATGTAGGCAAATTAATTTAGGGGGTTGGGGAATCCCAGGATGGAATGAAGAATATGAAAAAAGAATCCGAATGTATTGCAAACATATGAAACAATCTCATTAAAGGAGATGGGTAATAAGTTGCTGACCTAAGTAACTTTGGACTTGAGTGGTCTATCAGACTAGCAAAGTAGTCTATCAGAAGGCAAAGGGACTGTGCATAAGGACTGTATCCTAGTTGATAAAGTTGTTTTGCACAATTCTGATACTGCTATATACATGGCTCCTGTGATAGGACAATGAAGTAAATGGAGTGGATAGTGGGGGCCAGGTCTCTCGCTTTTGCTGTGGGAGGTTACAGACAAGCAAGGGCAGAAGTCTCAATGGCAATGGACTCAAGTTGAAGACACCAGTATGGGGTACTGTTTGGCTTAATATACACACAGGTGGCTACATATAAAAACCTTTATAGATGTGTGTATAAATACAGATTAATATCCATGCATATATCCCCCTGCTCTGTCAGCTGTGAAGTCCCGGAAGCAATGAAACTCCAGTAGCAGTGAGCCTATGCAGTGCCCAGATTTTAGTTTCTGATAGTATTGTTCAAGAAAAGGCACCAGGGTTCCATGGAGAAATGGTTGGCTCTAGGACCGGAACAGAAGATATGTAAGATGAAGCTGGATTAGCAACTTGCAGTGACAGAAAATAAGAACGGGTCCAAACAACAAAACACACATATACAGTGATAGGAGTTTGTTAGATGGATACAAAAGCCAACTGAAAGAGTTCCCAATGGCCAAACTGAAACAATTTGAGATAGACAGACGATAGATAGATAGATAGATAGATAGATAGATAGATAGATGGAGAAACTAGTATTAGACTTTAACCCAAAGTGTAAAAATACTCATGAATCCATATGAAGAAAAAAAATGAATGAATAAACAAACGAGAGAGAAAAGACAAGTCTCCAATGAAGAAGAATTAATACATAAAAAATAATATATGTAGGGATGTCTGGGTGGCTCAGTCAGTCGCCTGACTCTTGGTTTCGGCTCAGGTCACGATCTCATGGTTCGTGAGATAGAGTCCCACATCGGGCTCTGGGCTGACAGTGCAGAGTCTGCTTGGGATTCTCTCTCTTGGACCCTCCCTTTCTCTCTTTCTCTCTGTCTCTCAAAAGAAATAAATAAACATTAAAAGTAATTTATGTAGATAAGCACCTTCAAACCTGGGGATCGTAACTCCCACTCGTTAAATGTGGGCTGCACATGACTTTCTTGCCAAGGGAAAATTAAAAAAAAGAGTAACTCTACAGTGGAGAGATCTGACACCCACTACCTCGGACAGGTGATCGAGGTTAACATCAACCATGGTAAGTCACATTGATAATATAAACCCTTAGTATGACCTGATGGGAATGGTACTTTTTGGTTTTCCTTCTGAAACCACACGACTCCAATCTAATGGTGGGGAAAAAAACATCAGATGAATCCTGAGCAAGGGACATTCTAAAAAATACCTGGCAGTGCCTCTCAGAATTGTCAAAGTTATCAAAAACAAGGAAAATCTGAGCAATTGCCACAGCCCGAGAGGACTCGAAGGAGATATGACAACTAAATGTAACGTGCTATCCTCGGTGGTGTCCTGGAACAGAAAGGAGACGTTAGGGAAAAGTTGAGGATATCCACATGAAGTATGCATTTTTAGGTAAGGATAATGTACCAATATCAGTTCATTATATGTGACAAATATATCATACTCAGGTAAGATGTAAATAACAGAGGAAACTAGGCCTGGGGCATGTAGGAACTCTGTACTATCTTCACAGTAGTTTAGTAAATTTAAAACTTTTCTAAAATTAAAAAAAAAAATGTTTAAAAACTGGCCCAGTTTTATGCCTAGTAGCTGAGCTATAAGCCAACCCAGAATCAGGCATATTAGTTCCCAAACCTGTTTATGCCATCATACGTATCAATGTGATTGCAACGTTTATTCAAATAACATACAAACTGATTAAATCTGCATGCGCGCAAAGAGAATTGTTTCTGTATAAATCAAATTTAATGCTCTGGAAAGACTGAATAAAGATATGCTATTTAAAAACTTGCTGCCTAATTATGACATAATGATACTGTTAAAGATCATTAAAAATATTGTAAAAATCTATAAGGAGTCTTCCTTCCGATTGTCTCAGAAGAATCTTTAACTCCTTGCATCACTTTAAAGAAATGTAAAGAGAAAATATTCATAGACACAGTTTTATGGCTGTTGTTCACACTACAAATAGCACACAAGGCTGCAATCATAGGCCCAAACACCGAGAGCGCGCTGGTCCTCTCCCCAAATGACTGGATATTTAGATGCTCAACTGCTCTTTCGACCAAGTAACTACTGTGTCCCGCTCTTCTACTACATTCTAAAAATCTTAATTGTATGTAGGAAGAAGTTCTCTGTAGATTATGATCTCCCATGCATGAATCATGGCGAGGCTGAGAATGTTAGCACTGGATTTTTGTCAGCCTCCCCACCCACTAAGTGTTCGCTGTGCTGACATTTGATGGAAGCATTCAAAAATAAGGTGCTAAACTTCTAAACGTCTGTGGAAGATACTAGTAATATACTGCATACTAGCACAGATATTCTTTGACTTGGATGGGGTTACATCCCAATAAACCACAAATCAAGAATGCATTTAATCCCCCAACCTACCAAAGATCATAGCTTAGCCTACCCTACCTTCAAAGTGCTCTGAACACTTCCATTAGCCAACAGTTGGGCAAATCACCTAACACAAAGCCTATTTTGTAATAAGGTGTTGAAACCTTATATAGTTTATTGAACACTATACTGCAAGTGAAAAACAGAATGGTTGTACAGGCACAGAATGGTCGCAAGTGTATTGGTGGCTGATCCTCACGATCACGTGGCCACCTGAGAGCTGTGGCTGTGGCCGCCGCCCCCGCCTGGCATCACAAGGGAAGATTTTCCGCATATTGCTAGCCTGGGAAATGATTCAAATTTAAAATTCAAAGTACAATTTTGACTGAACGTACATGGCTTTCGTATCATCATATAGTCGAAAACTCTTCAGTCGTACCATCACAGGCTGGGGACTGTGTGGATATCAGGATACCTGACTACATTTGTTCTTTGCTCTTGAGGGAGAGTCTCTTTAGCTGACTAGCTGCCAGAGGTTCCATGAATATTGGATACTTCTCCTCCATAATCCGTTTAAGGGCAGAAACCAGAAATTTCCTGAATGACTTATCACTTCTGAAAAGAATACACAACATGAATGCCAGGAAGCTTTTCTCACCATGATAGATGAAGACCTATTGTTGGCCAAGTGTTACAGGCTGAGGGCCCAATCGTTAATCACACTGAAGGCAAACAAACTTCGAGAGTGTTCTTTTTACCTGACTAGTGAGCCTACTGTAAGGGACTTCATCCGTCTATGCCTGGCATACATTCTACGGGTTTTCTAAGTGCTGGCAGTGTATTAATGAGTCCATCCATGTTTTTGTTTTCCCTGGTTGACTTTTAAAACTTTGCTATTAAAATTTTCTTAAAGGAAATCTTTTTAGTTTCCACAGAAATACAGGAGTGTCTTTTCAGAATGACGGGATTTTTATTTTGTTTTGGGGAAGGAAAAGTGTGAAGCATGTTTCGAGTGTGTGTGGGTAGAGAGTGGTAGGAATATATGTGTTCCCAAGAACATTTTGGCTTCCTAAGACTTTGGGAGCACTAAGGTAATGCTGGCTTCTGGAATCACCTACTTGAGGCATTTCTGAGTCAAGATTAGAAAACCAAAGCCAGGAATGAGAATTGTGTGCCATTTATTGAGCGAAGAAAGTCTATTTGTATTAGACTCAATTCCCAAAGAAAGATGTCTAAAAGTTGCAAAAAATATTACAAATGTTGAGGGAAAGATTAATTTTTATTGACTTTCATCTACAACACAGACATGATGCCATTTAAAATGTTTAGAAGCAGAAACGAAATTTGCAAAGGATACAAAAAAATATGTAGCGTGTCCAACACTCCAAGGCTGGAGTCTGTTATCACTAGGAACTTTGTAGAATATACCTTTATCTTTTCCACTCTGAAGCTCTCTGAAGGTTCAAGAGGAGAAATGCATGTCTGAACTTCATTTGTCCTAGGAGTCAGTGAGCACACGGAAGGCCTTTTGAGCACAAATCACAGTTCGCAGTGCCTTGCAACAGTACTTTTTAGTGTTTGGGACTAAGTACAAGACCTTTCTGGCGGTGACTTCTGTCACTGCCTCTGCATCACACCTGGAAAGCCTATTAAGGAGACATTGTTTTATCTATCTATCTATCTATCTATCTATCTATCTATCTATCAATCAATAGAAATCGTGTCTCTTAACATGGTGAGTAAGCATGCATTTTATAGATTCTGCTGAATCAAAAATGTACCTTCCTTAGAAACTCTTCTTAAGTCATTTAAAGACCTTAGGGATGAAGGTATTATGTGGATTGCCTACCCAAACAGGAATGCAGTAGCTCACGGTAACTCAATATTTTGTATATTCTCTTTGCCATTAAGTTTCTCAAAGATGATGTTTTGAGTTCAGTGATTTTTTTTTTTCCAGGGCAGTCTCCATAATAATGTAGTTTCAGAAAAGTGATTTTCTTTTAGAAAAGTAAGACAAACAGAAAACAGAGCATTCATAAATTTAAACGTCCACAATTTTTAATCTCCTGGCCGTGTATTAGCATAAGTTAAACCCACGTTCTTCTGGTGGAATCGCTTTAATCTTTTTGGTGACATTCTTTGGCAACTGATTTTGCATTCAAGGCGAGAAAAAGGAGAGTGCAGGGGGTGTGACTCATGCCCTGGTGAAAGTTCTGGAAGGGTCAGAAGTTCTGGATGCTGCTCTGGGTTAGCCAGAGTGGGCAATCATGAGTCGTCTCTAACCTTCAGGTTTTGTTCTCTAAAATATGGGGGTGTGACTGGCTGATATCTGAGATTTTCCTCTTCGGGGACTGCAGTTCAACATAGGTATATTGCATGAATTACAAATGAATGAATGGATAGCTTTAAGTTAGCATCATCAAGGTTGTAACTGATGCTTAAGACAGATCTAGCTCTCATCATCTTCTAGATTATTTTTTTCTCCATATGCTTAACCCCAAATATTTACATTTAACAAAGTTTCCAAGAATGCCTCATTTTTCTGTCAGGTGATAATATGTAGTTAGAGACAGTTCATAAACTGAAACATTTCCACAAAATACACATGGTAATGTACGGTTTGTTTTTTATGTGTTTTTTTTAAAAAAGAAAATATTCTGCGGCTGATGTGTTAAGAGGAAGCTGAGTACCTCCAAATGAAAATACAGATATTTATTTAACAGTCTATGATAGAAATTATGTTCGTGTGCATATATACACACATATCTATCAGCCTGAATCTCATCATGAGAATAAGACTATAAAACAGGCAGACACATTTAAACAGAAAAAAAATGTGTTATGATTTGAAGTGGCCTAAATTTCCTGAACTCAAAGTACCTTGGGTAAAATGCATCTGTAAAAAATCACTAATTTTCATTAGCATTTTCCTTTTTTCAAATGGGGGGGGGGGGAGGATGTGGCATCTGTAAATGTATGAAGCCAGCCACAATCATTCATATTTCTGTTTGAATTACTTTAATCTGATTACCTTCTTCTTAGAGTTTATGTGATCAGTTTCCCTGAGCAAATGCGATTTTGCTCAGGAGAGAAGAAGAAGACAGGGGTCCTTCTCTGGGGGGCAAAATAGATACAGATGTCTGGCTACGTGCAGCCAGGGGGTAGCATGAAGGGTCTAGGTGTTTAAGGAGCAGAAAAGGACACCTCAATGGCTGGAATAAAAACTCACGTTTGAGAATTTTTCTTTCCGCAACTATCCGTACCCGACGCTGCGGGGTGGAAGGAGAGAGTTACAACTTTGCCTGGCCAGCTCTATTTTTCTCCTCGAAGTGCAAAGAAATACGAACAATATACTTTCAGACCTGCAGAGAATGTTCTGATCTCCAATTAGTAAAAGCTCTTCAGTTTATTATACTTTGAACTTTTAGGAAGAGGCACATTAATAATTTAGCTTTGAAGGGAACGAATGTGAAATGATGTAGAATTAAAAGCATCACAAATGCTGCTGCTAAAATATTTATGGAGACCGTATTTTGACTAAAGGATTGCATTTACAGAATGATTTACGTTCTGGTTTCTGAGATCTCAGTTTACAAAAGAAGTCAAAGCTGAAGTCAAATTGCACGATGGAGTTTTTCATTATGGAAAGATTTTTCACATGTCTTCCTTTTTTTTTAATTGATCATTACAATGACGTGTATAGGTTGCCTACAGCGGCATTTTATATTGTTTGCAAATAATTCCGCTGTAAACCTGTAGAAAATCTTCACGGGGTCTTTATACATTAAAAACAGCAATGGCACAGTGACATGCAGTTTAACAGAATAAATGCATCAAACAAGAAAAGCAAAGCATCAGTGTAGCAAGTGACGGCAGTGCTTGAGGGGGTGTGTGCCCCACAATTGTCTCGAAAGTTTATTAATTCTGCAGTCGTCCCCCCCGATTACAGTAAATATATTCACTTTCGCAATCTTGGGAAACAGAGACTCAAGAAGGAGTCTGTTTAATAACTCCAACTTTGCCTGCTGTTTGCACACACGGTTAGTGGAATCACAGCACAGCACATAATCCAATAAAGCTCACACCGCCAAAGATGTATGTAATCAAGGATCTGAAAGAACATCCTCTAGGTTCGATTCAGTCTCTCTTAACTTGTACTTCACAAAACAAACAGTCTCTTCAGGCAGAAAGAAAACACATGTCTGTCATCCAAAGCAAACATGAAGTCGTGCAACGTACGAAAATGTGCAGGCCTATCAAACACTATTTAATCCCTATTAACAGCCTCTGTTTCACTGCAGTAGTAGATGAATATTTGGGGAAAGCCTGCATGCTTTAAAAAAAAAAAACACAGCTGCAGGAAAACTCTCCAATTGATTTTGCCTTCTCTAAATATTCTGTTCTGATTGCTCGGGGTAAGGAGGGTAAGAAAGGTCCTGCCTCAGATCATCATGACTCTATTTCCAACTGGGGAGCAGAACAAAAGAATCAAACCCCGACGTGTCAGGTATCCAAAGGTTCCCGGCAACCACGGGTGGCAGACAGCCTCACTCTGAGGTTTCACAATTCAGATCTGAAATTCCGCACTAGTGCAATCCATTTTCAGGCCATATACTATCTTGACCGGCAATGTTTTCCCCCTCCTCATAGGAGGTACAAACAGGCAATGACTTAAAATCAGGTGGTTCTTAGAGGGAAAGAGAAAATTTAGAATTTCTTTGGCCCTCACTAGGTTCATCCTACCGTCAGAAGAGTAGGCAGAACCACTGATGGCCAAGGCTAACCAACGTTCTTTGGAGAACATACTTCTGTAATATCCTTTCTTAAAATCCCAAATCAAATGTTTAGCAAGTCAAAGAGATTGTACATTTTAGGTCTATCATCTATCTTCACAATCATCCTTAAGGTCAGTGGGTTCACCCACGTTTCTTTTCAAATTTGAAAAGAAATTCAAATTCACATTCAAAATCTGAAACAATCACTTAATCCTCAGATGGATGTTGGGATAAACCGTGTCACTTGAAAATAGAGAAATCATCAATCAAATTCCATTTCACAGCAGCAACACCAGAACAAGGTGTTCTTGGCCTAACTCTGTCAGCTTGGTTTGTCTTTGAAAAAAATTCTATTTTTCTGTCCCATTTTTGAGTCTTGTAACATTCTCAGTGCCCTTCTACAGTCCCCAGCTCTCAAGGCTGAAAAGGAAATAAGCCTTTGTAAAGGCATTTGTTGAGAGTATTATATTTTTTGCCAGTAGACAGATCCTCACGTAAGAATTGTGTTGGGGTAAATGCAACAGAAGGAAAACGAATAAAATCTCATTTCCATTAAAAGCTACATTCGTGTGCAAAGGCCTCCAATTAGAATTCTATAGAATCTATGATGTTTTGATATTTGGTACAGAAATCATACTAGACTATTGGCATGATAACTAAGAATTTCTGTGTTTCTATGGTAATTTATTTTAGATCGTTTCGCCATCATGGCTAAAATGAAATGTCAATTAGTGCATATAATTTAGAAATTGCACTCCAGTCTTCCAGAATTTTAAGCAAAAGTCAGATGTTCTCCCAACAGAATAAAAATTAATTTTCTCCAAGCGAGCATTACCACATTTCAAGAAAACCTTTCTAATTTTCATGGAAAGACCAAAAGGAATTACTTAATTTTGTGAACTGGAGACTATGTGAAACAACATATTTTTAGTCATAGTTATTACATCAAACAAATACACTTCACTATAAATGAAAAAATATATATGCACCAAGAGTGATCAACCATGTAATCTAGCTGTCTGATAAATTCTTCATTGTGGTCGATTAGTCCTTCAGGAAATGCGACATTATGTTCCCTGCAAAAAATCAAGGGGCTGGCCTGTACCAAGCAAAGCATTTCTTAAAAACAAAATAAAACAAAACCACACCACATGAAAGCTTAGGTGTGTAGTTGACCAAATTGCAAAACAAATTAGGTTTTATTGGATCAACTTTCTATGACAAATCTCAGGATACATATTTTAGTGATTTACTTGTGAAGAATTAAAAAAATATTTTCTATAGTATCACCCACACACAGTATTGTCATCTAGGCGCTGGGGCAATGTATTTCTGACATCTCTCTCTCTCTCTCTCTCTCTCTCTCTATCATTTACTCTTTTTCCTGTAAGATACAGCACCCAATAAATTTATGTTTTATTATCTCCAGTGTCCTTTAAAACTGTTCAGATCTATCTCGGAACATTCAAAAGGAAAGACGGTTCCTTCAGGAAATTCGCTTCTCGAGAGAACGAGGGCAGCTTACCTAGCGACTGGTCTAGAATGAGATATTATTCTTGGGACCTGGAGGTGTGTAAAGGCAGATGCAGGCTCCCTGAAGATAGAGGGGAAGGTAGAAGTGTGCCAGTCACTTCTCTCTGCCCAGAAGTCAGAGTCCTGGGGGAGCCAGGTCAATGATGACAAGGCAGAGGGAGGAAAGGACCAAGATGATAAGGTACAAAGTGGCTTACTTAACATCTCCAATCTCAAGTGCCTCAAATGTAAAACTGGGGATAAGAAAACCCAAACTCACAGAGCTATGAGGATTCAATGGTATGTCCACAAAGCGTGACTCATATTATTATAGCCATTAGCTGGAGAGAGTTTTAATACACTTAAGACTCCAGTTTTATATTCGGGACCAGAACGGGCCAAAAGGGTGACAAATGAACATCCTCCTAGTGGATTTTTGGCGGGTTATTATGATTGTTTTGTGGATGGGTTATTAAATAATAGGTAAGGCAGGCATTCTCTCTCTCTCTCTCTCTCTCTCTCTCTCTCTCTGCTCAAATTAGACTCAAAAGCTAGACATGCCAAAGCAAAATGAGAGAAATAAGGGTGGGAATGTACCCGGGACGGTGAGGAAGGTCATAGCAAACCAGGAACTGAAAGTGTATGCGTATGTACCGATGATCAGCCTCGAATCTTGTTGCCAATCAAATTCCCATGCTATTCGTCTGAGTTATTTATGCTTCGATGCAACATTGCTTGAGAAGTAACTGGATTTAGGGGCATATCGAGAGTCACTTTTTACCAGTTCAGTTGTACATATTGAAGGCACCCCTGCACATCTGCCCTACCATGTGACTACTACACCAGCTACCCTCTAAAAGAAAGGCATCACCAGTCAATTAATTTATTCAACAAAAAACTGTTGTGGCCTCTGATACAGAAGTCATCGCGCTACAGGCTGGGGGCAGCGGGAGTCCGGCTGTAAAGACGAACAGAGATACCCAAACTTTAGGGTTTTACACCAACAAAGTGTTTTGAAAGTGATGGAAATGACAAAGACTTACCACTTTTTTTTTTTGGGGGGGGGGCACGAGCATGTGCATGATCAGGGGAGATGGGCACAGAGAGAGAGGTGGGATGTGTGGTTGCAACAGGGAGAGGGTTAGTTGGATGATGTCCGTATCGGCTCTAAGATTCACCAGTGTCCAATGCAAGCTTTACTCACTGACAGGATCTCGAAGTCACGAGAGAAATATCCAAACTGAACATTCTACTCTTTAAGGTATAGAAAAATCCATTTCCGAATGAAGTCATTATAAAGGTAAACCCCAGGATAAAGGCAGGATGTTTCAACGAGAGACAAGGAAGCAAAAGAGGCCCTAAGGTCAAATGTGGGAACCCATGTGCTCTGTTTTTCTTTTCTCTTTATTCTGCCTTCTCAGCAATCCTTGACCTAGTGTCTTTCTCAGTAGTCAGTCATTAGGCACCTGTGCTGAGCCAGGCCCAGCCCTTGGGTAACCATAACACAAAGTTCTAACCACAGGGCTCCAGGGTTACAACCACCACACAGGTTCAAGGTTCCCATCCGAAGTCCTCATAGGCTGGTTGACTCGTACACCCAGGGTCAGTGTCACTCACTCCAGTGGGCTGGAATCTTCTAGCAGAAGGCACATGCCTTCCTCAGTTTTCTCTGGCCTCAGTTCTCTCATCAATAAAACAAAGGACTTTGTTTCCTTTCGGATCAAACAATTGTAAAAATCCCATTTTAATTCACTCTATTCTCTCTGTGTGGTCTAGTCAACCTTAAAAATGTCTACATTAACAATAACTAATTTCATTATTGTATTTTTTTGTGTGGCCGATGGTTAAAATACTTAGAGAGTTTTACTGCATTGAAACTTCAGACTGTTTCCCTTCTTAAAACCATTCTCTAAATTTGCAAACAATCACCCTGCTTTTAAACTTTTCTCCAAAGCTTTACTCCTATATGGAAGTTAATCGTTGTGACAATCTCATAGAACGAAAATGACCATTTTAAAACCCAATTTTAATCACTTATCAAAACACATATTTGAAAACTTGCTTAGCTGGTTAAGACAAACTATGGAATTTGGGATTTCCATGAAAATTGTTCATTTTTAGGTTACTTTTTTGAAAAACTGCCAGTGAGTATACGGAAATAATAATAAATTGAAACCTCAAAGAAGACATCTGATTGACTTGAAAAATAATTGGTATCTTTCCACTTAATCTACATTAATGTAAACAATAAATCTTCTCTTAAACAAAGATTGTGTGAATCTTCATTTATCTTTTATGACAAGAGAGCAAAGGTTGTAGTTTAATGAATGGAAAGAAGCAACAAGGTCAGTTTTAAAAGCCTCACAGGTCAAATGTCTGACATCACTGAACATTAAAAAAAAAAAAAGAAAAAGAAAAAAGTTCTAACATGGTAATTTCTATTTTAGTCAAACCACTGGGGTCCAGCTGAGGCTTCAAGTAGAAAGAATGAAAACACCATAATTTAGTAACATAGAGACAAGCAATTCGAATGACAATATCCTTTAAGGATGTGTTCACCAGCATTTTAATGGGGTTGGATTAGCTAGATTTTAAAATAATTTTGAAGCTTTAATCTAACAACCCCTGGCATTGATAGAGGGTTTGGAAAAAGAACAGCATATACTTTTATTTTACATATGCATCGATTTTCTCCCCAAATGGAAGGCCTCTGTCATCTAAAAAGGTTATTCATAGACCCAAAGAGCTGATCAGGGTCATTAATAACAATAGTAAACTGATCATCATTCCAATGGGACCTGACAAGTTTCTTTTCAAAGTGGATACTAATGTATTGATGCCTGTGAAGTTCATTACAGCAGTAATAAATCATTAGTCTCTGCAAAATGATTTATAAGTCGGTTGAAATGCATTACAATAGACTGCCAAAAAGCTTGGTGGGCAGAAGAAGGCTCTCTGGTGTTTCCTCCAAAATCAAGATGGCTTAGAGTGATAGACACCAGCACCAACACCATTAAAACCCACTCTAACAATGGTTGTTTCCTGTTTGTTTGAAAACTTTCAATTCAGTACAGCGTTGGTCCTGCCTGAAATTATCACTGTCTTACAAAGGCTTAAAACATTTTTTTTTCTTCCTTTATTCTACAAAGGTTCATTGTGACTCTTGCTAATTAAGTTTCTTCTAGCTTCGCCAAATAATGCTTAGAGCATTTCTAGTTGCAAATATTCCCTTAAGACTATTTGCGTGCATACTAATAGGCACAGTAAATACATTCTCCAACATTTAACATTATAAACTAACATGGCAAGAAGTGATTGCTGAATCCAGGCTGAAATGTTTGTTTTCAACCATGTGTAACAATGTGTCTTTAATACACCTATAATAATTTCAAAAGAGTTAGCTGCAATTGCACATACTGTTTGTCCTCCAGAGAAAGAGGAGGAATAAAGCTCAGTTAAAACACTATCAATCTTTTTTCAGAAAATAGAAAGGGCTTTCTGATAGTAAGGGTACTTCAACATGAGAAACGTGTTCTGGATGACGTCTGTTTGTTTAGCTTGGGTGTAGGCTTAATGCAATAAGTTATTATGCCCTCCGTCCTTCCTGTGCTTATTGGAAAACAGCAAAAAAAAAAAAAAAAAAATAATCACCTGGCTATTCCCATGCATTTTACAGAAGTCCCTGAACACGTTTTCTTTGATTATAGCAGTCAGACTGAAACCTACCTGTTGCTACTTCTGGCTGAGAAACTGATACAAGTGTGTTTATTCCCAAACAATCTCTTTTGGTGGTAGCTTTAAGCTCTGTGAAATCCCACCTTTTGCTGTGTCACCTTTCTCTAGTCCTAGCAGCTGTCGAACTTGTTCTCACAAAATGAGGTTGTTCAGACGGGAATAATAACTTATTTGGCTATCCTAAGAGTGTTATTATGTTAGTGCAAAAAAAAGCCAGTGTGCCCTACAAATGCCAAATAGTACCCCCAAATGATTTTCAATTCAGACCCACTTTACTACCTGCCTTTGGCTATTTCCATGACTTATTGTTGTAACTTTATGACAAAGACTGCTTAAGCCCATGGATCCTGCGGGACAGGCTGGTGTATTTGTTATGTGGATTTTCAGAAGTTAATTGCTATATTCAATCCCCAAAGTCTCTGGTTCAAGGAGGGCTTCTAAAATAGACCCTGTATAATTTGGTGGCCACTCCATTAATGCACATATATCCTAAACTTCAATCAAAGTGATTATCTAGAGTAGGACATTTGTAAAAGTCCAGATTTTTTTTTTAGGAATATTAAATAGATTTTTTTTAGGGATATTAAATCACGACTCCATCTACAATGTACTCTTGATATGGAGACCTTAAATATAATCGCACTGTGAGGTTTCAGTGTTTTCACACACCGGTTGGTATGTGTGTCACAGTTCATTCCTGAGATGGTCCCAAGTTTTATTCTACCAATTATTTCCTACTGCCAAGGCTAAGGTTCAAGAGAGAGCAACGTTCTTGCCAGGGTATGCCGGCATTCTAGATACTCTCAAATGGACTCCAACAGCCTTCACTGAACGTGATGCTGGAATTGCTAGTCTGTGACCCTCACACAGCTTACATTCTTAGCGCTCTCACTCACAAAAGTATCAGGTATCAAGGAAGGCAAGCTATAGCAGCCATGAGCGACATTAGTTTAATTTAACGACACAACTAATTCTAGTTATTTTATCAAACTGTTTCCTAAATCTATTATATTCTGCTGTAAATGGTAGGACTTGAAAGTGCGGACATCAGAGCCTCATCAGGGCAAATTGGTCGCCTTATTTGGGGAGATAAAATCACGGCTACATGTGGACTACGCATGTCCAAAGTGGCTTTCTTTCTACGTGAAAAGCGGGAAGTTAAGATCAAGGACAAAGAGACCCCAGATTCCACCCGTGGCCAAATCAAGAGCCACAAATTTGGCAGTTAAAAGTAATTACTTTTGACACTCAACTGACAGGACAGTGAAAACACATGTTTCAGATAAATGTTAAGAGTGACAATTACATATGAAAAGCATTAATTTGTTTCTATTGCATTTGTATCTGAACCCCCCTATTGTTTGTAGTAGGCTTCTAATAGGTTTTCTTGGGGTTTCTAAGTGTAATACTTCATCTGCAAGTGAAGATAGTTTTACTTTGTTTTCCCCCAATGTTTATGTCTTTAATATGTCTTTTGTTTAGTCATATTGGTTAGTACTTTCAATGTGCTAAAGGTAGGTGTTACGGGGGCAACTTTGTCTGATATTTTACTGGGGTGGAACCCATTTCAGTGTCTCCCCTACGATATGGGCTCTAGACGTGAGCGTGATTTTTATGCTGAGATAAATGCATTCCATCCCATTAAGACAGTATTCATTGAGTCCTATTTGATGAAGTGGTAAAAATCAAGAATGAGTGTTGAATTTTGTAAAATCCTGCTATGGACTTATCAAATAATTTACGTGAAATTAACGCATTTGCTAACATTGAGCCACTCTTACATTCCTGAAATAAACCTCATTTGGTCAGATACATTCTTACTCCTGATTTCTGTTTTTTTTTAATATTTTAGTTAGTCTTTTGTGTTGATATTCATTAGTGAGGTTGGTCTCGTGTGTGTGTGTGTGTGTGTGTGTGTGTGTGTGTGTGTGCGCGTGCACAATTTCTGTCAAGTTTTGGTATCAATATTGTAATTATTTCACACAAAAAAAGTTGCAGTTTTCCTTTGTCCCTGACGCTTTGGAACAGATTTGAACAGTTTTAAAGATTTGTTAGAATTCTCCTCTAAAGCCATTTAGACATGTTGCTATTTTTATTGGGAAGCAGGGGCAACTTTCTCATTTTCTTCTTTTGATAGAAGTCTATTCTTTTGGTTTTCTTTTTCTATGATCAGTTTTTTATAAATTATATTTTTCCAGATTTTCCAAACTTGTTTACAAAGAAATGAGCAAACTGGTCTTTTCCAATTCTCTCAGTTCTCTATAGGATTCTGTTTATTTTATATATTTTGTGCTTTAATCTTTTCTTGAACCTATTTTATTATGTTTTCAAAACCTGGATTTTTATTTTATTTCTCAGTTCTACTATTTTTCTGTTTCCTAACTTGTTTTCTTCTCTTTTTTAATATTTTTCTTTTGCTTTTCATAAATTTATTTTTTTCTTTTTCTAACTTACCTAAATCTTAAATCTAATTTATTTATTTCATTTTAATACATTTCATATGCTTACTGACATAAGTATTTAAGACTAAGAATTTTCCTATGAACACAGCATTACCTATATTTCATAGGTTCTAATATCTTAATTTGTTTTAGAAAGTGTCCTATCAGATAGAAAATATAACAGAAGAAAAATCCCACCTACGGTAGCAGCATGGAATACTCCTAGTAATAGTGATAAGTTTAATAAGAAATGTGCAAGACATATAAGAATAAAACCTCAAAACACTAGTGAGGGTAACAAAAGACTTGAAGAAGTAGAAATACACACAATGCCCTTGATGAAAAGGACTCCATAATTAGTTTATGAATATAGTGTGATACTAATAAAAGACTATTAGGAACTTCTTGTTTTATAGGGTTGGAGAAGTTACCCTAAAGTACAAATAGAAAAATTAACAGAAATAGCCGGGAAGGGCAATGAAGAAGGATTAATAGTAATAGATACTAAAATTATTAAAATACCAGAAAAATCATGATAGGATATCAGTCCAGGAAGAGAAAGACTGTAAATATAAACTGGAAATTGACTCAACTACATACATGAATTTACTGTGTAATAGCAGGGGCATCTCAAGCCACTGAATTAAAGATGGATTGTTCACTCAATACGTGATGTTGAGATAACTGGTAAGCCACCTGAAGAAAAAAACTAAATTGCATCCATACCTTCTAGCTCACATCAGGATATATTCTAACAGACTCTCACAGAAAAAAGGAAATATGAATGGCATTTAATTATTTGAAAAGTATACTTAGATTATTTTCATTTATCAAATTGACCAAAATATAAAAGTTTGATAAAGCAGGGGGAATTAGACACTCCCATATCTAGAGAATGACAACGTAAATTGGTACAACACACAGAGAGCACAATTTGGCATTTACTAAATTTACTAAAATTACTCATGCATACCCAGTTTTTATCCAGAAATTCCACACTGCAACTTGCATTCATACAAAATGTTTGTGGGAGGCTTTTTTTTTTTTTTTTTGCAGTATTGTTTGCAATAGCAAAACAGTGAAAACAAAATACCCTTCAGGAGATTTGTTAATGGAATTACAAAGCATCTACATAATGGGACACTGTGCGAGATACATAAGAAAGAAGCACACATACGGAAGATTTCCAAGCGATAAAAGGGCAGAAAAAAGTCATCTTTTGTAAGAAGAAAAAGTGGGAGAGGGAATAAGAATCTATAAACTCAGAAGAAGGAGAACAGAAGAAACAAAGTCAGTAGTTACCTATTTTGGTAGTGGGGCAGAAATGGAAAGATGAGAGATTGAGAAGGGGATACATCCTGGAGTTAAATCCTATGGCTGTGTTACTAATTCAAACAATTACATTTAAAAAAAGACAGTTAACAGAAATTTAAAAAAGACCATTTATACTATGAAAGAAATCCTTCAGCAATGATCTCTTGTGGATATTTTGAAATATGATTTTATTTATTTTTAATTTTTTAAAAATATTTATTTATTTTTGAAAGAGAGAGAGACAGAGTGTGCGCGGGAGGGGGGCAGAGAGGGATGGAGACACAACACAGAATCGGAAACAGGCTCCAGGCTCCGAGCTGTCAGCACAGAGCCCAGTGTGGGGCTGGAACTCACAAGCTGTGAGATCATGACCTGAGTGGAAGTTGTTTGCGTCACCAACCGAGCCACCCAGGCATTCCAAGATTTTGCTTCTTAAGAGGGAGCTTATCTAACAGTAGACCTGGGTAAGAAGTGAACTGCTGTGTTCAAAAGAATTGTCCCAGCAAATTTTCAATGCTCAGATGTCTTGCATTCACTTTAATTAATATTGTTAAACGTTGTTTTTCAAAATAAACTAAAGGTACTTATTAGTTGCCAAAAGTTCAAAATTCAAACTATGACTAAAATGATCTCTTAACAACATTAAAAGAAAAAAAAACAAGGCTTCCAATTTAAAAAGCTTGGAGGCTATATATGTTATGACATATGACTCACATTTTCCCAGATGGATATGTATTATTCACCAAAGGTTGGGTGTGAAAATAGAAAAATATTTTTAAAAAAATTATGTTGGTAGAAGATCAGAGAAGTGAGGTATAGTCATCTTATAACATTTTAGAAAACATTTTATGCCCATAAATTTGATAATCATTTTGGGGTGGGGTTATTAAAAGTGGGATATATGTGATAATACATCAATTTGTTTGATAACTAAGAGACTTATCATATACAAAATATGGTTAACACTCAAATTCCTTCAAAGAGGAATTTAGTCATATTCACAGAATTGACATATAATAGTAGAGGTTCTAAGACACACATCAACAATTAAAGGCAGATTGCAGTAGAAAGCCATCGGAGGGGTCCACATTGTTCTGAGAATATGGAAGTAGGAAACAGACTACATTCACCTGAGAACATTTTGAACTGAGATTTGAAGGATGAGTGGAATTTTGGAAAGCAGAGGTCAAGAAAGTTGAACATTCCAAGTAAAACTAACTTTGGGTGGGTAGAAAAGTATGGGATGCATTCATCAAATGGCAGTGTTCGGTTTTTTTGGGTATATAGGGAACCAGCTGAGACCTAAAGAGATACAAGACTATAATAGGAGGTGGGTAATAGTTGATATAAGACCATAGGGAAGACAGGGCCACTATGTCACATAACTCTAGGGAGGATAAGGCCACCATACCATATGATGTCAGCTTTGCCCAAGAAGTGTGTCTTTTATTTGATGGGTAATGGGGAACCCATCAAAGATTTCTGAGCATTGGAATGGTACAATAAAACTATGTCTTAAAAATAATAATTCTGGGGGCCCCTGGGTGGTTCAGTCGGTTGAGTGTCCGACTTCAGCTCAGGTCATGATCTTGCAGTTCGTGAGCTCAAGCCCTGCGTCGGGCTCTGTACTGATGGCTCGGAGCCTGGAGTCTGCTTCGGATTCTGTGTCTCCCTCTCTCTCTCTACCCTGCCCCTGCTCATACTCTGTCTCTATCTCTCAAAAAAAAAAGTAAATAAAATGTTTAAAAATTTTTTTATATAAAAAATAGTAATTCTGGTAATTTGAGCATAAGGAATGGAAGGAGAAGAAATACATTAGGACCTTGAGAACATTACTCCAAACTGTTCCTCACTTTCTCTTGCTTGGAACAGTTCTATGTCTCCTGCATTTGGGGTACTGGTCCTCGGAATGCGCGGGAAGTAATAATGTGAGAGACACTGCAGAGATGGAAATAGGCTTTGGAGACCTGTGAGCGGAAAATGATGACAGCAAGGTTTCACATCTTGGTAACCAGGAGAACAGTGGTAACATCAGTGTAGTTCAGAGGAGGAACTATGGTGTAGTGAGGAAATTGGTAAATTTGAGGTGCTAGCAGAAAACCCAGGAGGGGTGTTCACAAGGCATCTGAAGTCATGGAATTAGAGGCTGAAAATGAGAGTAGCGTGGGAGACACAGATGTGTCAGCCCCCTAAATAAGGTTGTGTGGAAACTGTGGGGCTGCTTGAGGTCACAGGAATGCAGACAGACAAGCAGAAGCTTGGCGGGACGGGGACATTCACACTGAAGACTGACTGACAAGGGCGATGGGACTGGCAATTCAGGGAGTCGTAGCATCACATCCAAACAGGACAAGATCTAAGAGATCAATGTGTTCCTTCCCTTGAACGAACCCTTCCTCTTTTCCCTTCCTTGCATTTGACGGGTGAGCAAACTGAGGTCACGACGGGAGACAAATGAGATCCACGATTTCTAGTAGCTCACAGAAGAAGTAGAGGCCACCTCTGAGACACAGGGTGGTGCAGAACGAGGGGAGAGATGCAGCCGACGCTTGAGTCAATAGCAACCTTCAGGAACGGTGGTTAATTGCCTTTGCAGAAAATGAGAGACCAAAGTACATTTGGAGGTAGAAGGAGGTCAGCCCTAAGTGAGAGACTCAATATTTAAAAACAAAGAGGCTTATTGGAGGGTCAAGCATACATTTAGACGTGTTGTTTTACCCCTGGCTTTCATGAGATATAACTGACACATAGCCATTTAGAAATCAATCTTAAGAAAAGTAAATAGAGAGGGACTTCTTGCTCAGAAGCCAAACAGAAGGATAACAAGAGGAATACGATGTCAGGCCGTGTGCTTTTTATATTCAGTCCTAAGTAGTAGTGATTTTGAGAAAGGCGAGGCAAGGGTAGCCGGGTGGAAACTTGCCCGCCTTGCCCGTGGTGGAAGGTAAGGGGGTTCCCACCCAAGAGCTCTGCTACCCTCCCTTCTGATCACTCCACCTTGCTGCCCACGTGGGAAAGGAAGACGTAAAAACACAGTCCACCATAGGATGGGGAACACAGGAAAGAGGGAAGTTCAAAGAGTTTTTGTTAGACAACTATGGTTACTTGGAGAAGTGGAAGGGAAGCTCCATTGTAGAACTGAGAAGCTGGAGCCTTAGACAGACTGGAGGGCCTGAATTTGAACATGATCTTCAATACAGGAGTAGCTCTACTTTTTGCATGTGAGATTTGCACTGTGCTCTTAAGCTCTCACAGACTTGGCCATGGGAAGGGTCCAGGCTCTGTGATTCTGGCAACTAAGTTTCCACAGAAAGCCATGGCTAACCATTATTTTTACCCACACATGTGGTCCTCTTGTGATATCATCCAGCTTTTGCCACCCAGGATCTATTCTAAACCATTCATAGTCACAGTGTACCATACGTAGAATCAGACAATGAGATCGACATTGTGCAAGGAGGGAAAAAGAAGCACCATTCCTGGGTGGGCACCATTTCGAAAGAGCTTACTCATCAAGATTTGCAGAAATGTCCACGATTTACTGTTGTTATAATTGCTTTGCTCCACTTTCTACATATCAGAGATGCGCTGTGCTGAAAGCTACTATGTAGTGTAACATTTTGGTGCTCAGTGTTTCTTCACTTTATGCCACTAAGGCGTCTACACCGTGATGGATTCAGTTCCAGGATGTATCAAGTTCTGAATTATTTGGATGTAAGGAGATGAAAGGGGGGGGGGGGGAGAGAGAAGGGAGATTAACAAGAGATATTCTTTTTCTGTGCTCTTACAACAGAACTGCTTTTCCTAGTGGCTTTTAGTTTGTTTCATTTTTTCTAGCGGGCACTGAATGGTTAAAAAGAACAAACATAAACTTGAACTGCCCTGATATTAGGTTGAAATCCATTTGCATTGTGGTTGCACGAAGGATGTTACCTACACTATATCTAAAACAGATGAAAAAGAAATGCATATGGCTTTGTGCTCCCTTAAAGGCGTCACATGGCCACAAGAACCGTGCTTCGCAAGATTTAAAGTACTGAGTTAAAGGAGAGATGTGCAAACTATGCCGATTAAATGGGATTCTGATTTGGCCTGAGCATGTCAGCTCGTGGCTACGTGGATGGATCGTATTCCTCCCACAAGGTGGGCTCGGGAGAAGTACTGTATTGCGAATCAGCTTCTCAGTGTTTTTAGCCTCATTTCTGGATTAATTCTGTGTGACCTGGGGCAAATCACCTCGTCTCCCAGCCCCCCCCAATTTACTTAACCATAAAATGGGGCTCCCTGCTGCTCAGGACAGTTGGAGCAGCTGTGGGGACTAAAGATTACAATAGCAAAAATGTAAGCCGCAGTGATATAAAATGTTACACAACTATGTAATTACCTAGTCTTACAGACAATTAGAAGCAGGTGAATTTGTTGGTCCAACACCATACGCTTCAGGTCAAATACAAGTATAAGCGCAAATAAACTGTCTTCATATTACTCTGCTGTATGGCTTTATTTACTTTGCTCCCATTGTTACTTAACTCAAAAATCTAACTACTTTGTGTCTACAGTAATTTGTAAAGTTTTCGTGTTACTTGGGAATCAGGACTTATCCTTCTAATCGCCCCGAATTACACACACACACACACACACACACACACACACACACACACACACAGCTGTAAATATTGGGAAAAACAGAGTTCTCAACGATTTCATTCTCATTCTTGGCTGGCCAGAAGCAAATGTTTCTTTTTCTCCCCAAAAGACATCGTCTATCTTGATCAATTTTCTGAAATTAGTGTCCATTTCCCAGTATTACTCACTAGCCATTGGAGCCGTACCTAAGTAACACGCATCATCCTTCCTAGCCGTAGCCTTTCCAAAGTCTTTTCAGAACAGAAACCATAATTTAAAAATCCAGCACATAACTATTTTTAGCGAACATTTATATAAACTCCTTCCTTAATTTGTCATACGTCCAGTGCAATTATTATCATTGTAATACTAAGTCTGTTTCGCTTGGCAGAAAGTAACAAGGCTTCTGAACACTTTACTTCAAGGGATAACTGAACATTGACCTCCATCTTAAAATTGTTTAAGGAGCGAAAAAGTAAAAGCTATTGGAATTTATACTTAAGAAAAGCGTTCAGTATAAATGCACGAAGGAGCGAATACGAAATATGTCCTGCTTCTTAGTCAACAGGTGAAAACGAGAGCTACCCGAGTGAGCAGATGGGAAAACACTCACTTTCCCTTTACAAACTAGATGCACTATTTTTATGTAAGATAAGAATAAAGATCACTTTTTAGATGAATATAAATCAGCTTTGCTAGAGTAAAATGGATTGCTCTTTTAGCTTTCTTGAAAACTCAATTTGCCAGAATGCCTCCTTTGTTTTTAATTGTGTTGGAAACCTTACGAAGTTGCACTCGTGTGCTTTGAAATAATAGTACGATGGCCATAATTCAAAATTTCTCTGAAAGCAGAAACCTTACTATGCCCCAAGCCCATCAGTCAGATTGGATTCAGTGTATCTTTGTTGATGGCCAAACTTGCTACACGGTACCATAGTGATCTGTGCAGGTACTTCAGAAACACTGTGGCATGCGGTTCCCTAACAGCTCAGTGAGGGAAGTTCTATTATCCCCACGCTGCAGATGAAGAAGTAAAGGCTCTGTGAAGTTAAGTGACATCTAAGGTAAGAAGTTGAGCCGAGTTTTAAATATCGTGTTCTGCTTGGGGCGTCTGGGTGGCTCAGTCGGTGAAGCGTCCGACTTCGGCTCAGGTCATGATCTCACGGTTCTTGAGTTTGAGCCCCGCGTCGGGCTCTGTGCTGATGGCTCAGAGCCTGGAGCCTGCTTTCGGATTCTGTTTCCCTCTCTCTCTGCCCCTCCCCCCCTCACGTTCTGACTCTCTCTCTCTCTCTTTCTCAAAAATAAATATTTAAAAAAGTAAAAAAAAAATAAACATAGGTGTTCTCTTCACAGCTGGGCACATCCTTTTTACTGATATTAATTCAAAGAGAAAAAGAATGACCTCAAGTAACATCAGTTTTTATATAATGATGCACTCTTAAGAAAGATTAATGAATATTGGCTTATTTTCTAATTATTAATCTTTCTATTAACAATTCTGGTTATTATCAGGTTCTGATTACTTGCAGTCTTATTAATCTAATAAAACTATTTCTATTTTTTAAATACGACTGGTCTGTGGAAACTTAAAAAAAAAGACTTAAAGAGAGTCTATCTCTGTAAACAAAAAGATTATATGGTTCTTCACGCATAAGGTTATTTATGCCTAAATAAATACAGAATAAGAATATAAAATATTTATTATGCTATTTTTGTATAAACATATTGAACAGAATATAAAAATCAAACACAAAATGCTGTGCAGAAGACGAGGGAAGGACCTGGGAGGGGTACAAGTCCTTTGGTACAGCAGGGATCCTGGGGGTCATTTCTTAGTGCTGAGCTCCTATCCATGCTGAGTATACAGCCCAGCATTTAAAGTGTTGGGTTCTTTGTGTGTCTCCTTTAAACCCAAACCTGATTTGACTGAATTTTGCCCGACTTGACAACGATGGGGACCCGCTTCACCCTGTGGGCCACAATCACAGGTTCCATTTAGCAATCATCCTATCTGGGAACTTATTAACATTTTCACTTATTCTCTTCATAACATACTAACTTGTTTGGTTGGGACTGCTCTGGAAAGACCACTGGTGAGGCCGATGGGGTTTAAACGTTTGCTTTATTTAAGTCCTCTGGGCCTTCCTTTCTCTGTCTATGGAAATAAGGATTATGGTACCTACCTCATGATGGACCCTGTAAAGATTAAGTATCATCACGCATCTATGAAAGCTTCCAGTCTAGAACCTGACCCATAGCACAGAACTTGTAGACGGTGATTGGTTATACATCCAGATTATCCTCAAGAGGGATTTGAAGGAGCACTCAATCAATGTTAGTTAGACTTTTTATTCCTTTTTTTTTTTTTTTTTTGGAGAGCAGACGATATTAGTGAGATTCTAATAATTCTGAAATTTACATAACTTTCATTTACTAAATTTCATTGTTTTCTGTATTTGTCTATGTCCGATGTTGGGTGGGGCATGATACAGAAGGACTAGTCAGGCCATGGCCGGCTCACAAGAAGGCTCAAGGGATAGACCCCGGGGCACAGCAGTTCACAAACAACATGGCGAGATGTGTCACACCCATCCACAGGGTAGGTGGCTCTGTTGCTGAGCCTCCGGTAACGGGCATCACATTCCTGGAACTGGCCTTCAGAATATCATCTTATCTCAATATTTTAAAAATCCGTTTTAACTTTTACCTCTGCCATTTCAGTACTTTGGTGTGTATAATCGGCGGGGCTTAGTATTATTACCCAGCATGGACCACATGACGACTTGAATAAGAATAGGAAGGAAACCCATTATTTGCTTACTCATTCTTCTGCATCACACACAAAGAAAGGCTAAGATTTATTACTGCAATTCACATTCCTGAATTACATATGAGACTTGTATTGTCTCAAGTAGCAGAAAAGGAAAGAAGATATTTGGTCTTTTATTTATCAGATTGTTACATTTCCCTTTCCAGACTATAATTGAAAATTTCTAATTCTTATACCCTGGAGGTATTTATAAAACAATTATTATTCCTAATAATTGTTAACAGCCTTCTAGTATCACCGGGAGATTAAAATATCAGGGCATTTATATCCAAGGTTATAAAGTATCATTCTGGAGACAGGAAGTTCTAGAAGCAAAATTCAACTACATGAAGTTGTCCTGCTCTTCCTAGATTAGAATCATCATTTTCACTAATTATCACTTATGTCACGCTCTATAGACATGCTTATTTTATTTTAGACTAATATTCAACTTACTGCTGCTGTGAGTTTTCTATCTGGATGGGAGAATTCAGGAAATAGGAAATAGAATTCTTGGATACTATAGAATTAATTAACATGTCAGAAAAACAATGCCCTGTGTGGACAGCGGCTTTAGGAAACATTCAAGAGGGCATAAGCTATATATCATAAATGCATGTCAACCACAGCCATGAGAGGAGCCCATTGTATGGAAAAATTTATCACTCGAAATCAAACTGTAACATCAACTAAAACTCAGTAATGTGTTCTCTGCTTCTTTTTGACCTTCTGTTGTTGCTTATTTGAAGATTCTGGCAACTGTCAGTGATGGAATATTCATGAGACTATAGTCATTCCAAGACTAAAATGTTAGATTCTGCCACTTTTTCATAGATGGCTGTAGAAGTGGGATTTCATTTAAATAGAAGTCTTTTTTTTTTTTTAACACATCCTACATACATGAGTCAGTAACAATTGTGGTTGAACCGTGAATGTAATTTTCATGAATGATAAGTCCTGTTTGCCCTCTTACCCTGGATATTTCTACAATTTTTTTTTAATTCGACCAGTAGCTTGGCAATCTGTCAAAAGGTGGTCTAGCTCCCGATTGTTTTTAAGGAGAAAACATTTTTAACTTAAAGATTTTTGTGTTATAATATTTATTTTGAATTTAACAATGATTTCCCAGACTCACAAGATAAACTAATAAGAGGGTTCTAAACTATAGCAATACCACAGCATTTTGAGAATAAATTTGAGGCAAACATAAAAGTATTTTTAGGCACCTTCTCCATTAAAAATCCTTTAGCTGGTAAGCACATTGTAAACACATACAGAATGTATCTCATAATTCTATGTAAATATCAGAAAGAGTTTCAATTTGGCTCTCTCAGTAACTACATAGGATTATTAGGAGTGTAACAATTTTATGTCCAAGTGGGATTCTGCTGTATTAAACTCATTGTTAATCAAATCAGTCAAGCTCTCTCTCTGGAATTTCAATTTACACCTTTGCAAAATATTAGCAGTGATTAATATCTGACTTATTCATATGTTTGACTATTCAGACACACCTTTGAAAAAGGGCTCTCACTTCTCAACGCCATATTCTTTTACGTTTAGTTATGCTGAAAAACATACGTTTTCGTCTGAATTAGGTTATCATCAACCCTGGAGACTCAACTGTTAATTCGTTAAAAATCAAAGCAAAATTTATCCTATAAAACTTCTGACTTTGAAAAGCAACTCATATTACTGCTACATGGGAATGATTTGTGATCTCGCAGCAGAGCATCACGCCAAAAATTTTGAGGAGGTGCAAACAGCGGCCGAAGAGACAGGTTTCTGGTACCGGGGAATAAAGGCCTCCTTTGGGCTCACACCAGTGAATAACGGAACAATGTATGTTCACACCTTTGCTTGAGCCCAAGCTGTCCTTTACTCTCCCAATCTGGCTTCTTCACACGAGTCTTTTACAGTGGAAACTGTAGGGGTGGAACCCTCCAGCATACTCAGCAAGGTTCACAGGTGTTCCACCCCATCTCTGTCTCGGTAGCTGTTTGACCTTGGGAGGTCAGTTGCAAGTCGATTATTGAGATTCGGATTCTGTTCTCATTTATTTAGTATTTATTACATGCTAGGTGCTTTCACACGTTTAATTTTGAGGTAACTCTCTGAGGAAGGCAGTATCACTCCCTTTAAAGTAAATCAAGGCTCTGAAAGGTCCAGTGAGTTGGCTCAGGAGACACATGAAGGGGCAGCCCTCACCTGAACGCTGGTCTTGTTACTCCATGTCTGGTTTGCAGCAAGCTTTGCCTTTTCTTTTTTTTTTCTTTTTTTTTCTTCTTTTTATTTTTTTTAATTTTGTTTTTCAACGTTTATTTATTTTTGGGACAGAGAGAGACAGAGCATGAACAGGGGAGCGGCAGAGAGAGAGGGAGACACAGAATCAGAAACAGGCTCCAGGCTCTGAGCCATCAGCCCAGAGCCTGATGCGGGGCTCGAACTCACGGACCGCGAGATCGTGACCTGGCTGAAGTCGAACGCTTAACCGACTGCGCCACCCAGGCGCCCCAAGCTTTGCCTTTTCTAATATAGCTCCTGTCCTGCTTATATCACAGGGGCTGTGTGAGAATCTAACGAGATCAGCTAAAGGAGGGCTCTTTGTAATTGGTAAAGAGTTGTAAGGTGCAAGCTAATTTTTATTTCTGGTCTCCTACCTCCCACTAACTGGTTACCAAGAGTATAAGCTTCTCATTCTCAACCAGGGAAAACCAGCCCTCCCAGACAATCATTTTAGGAGAACCACTAATAATCAATGTAGGTAGACACCCTCATGTTTCATTTGGGCTTTCGACACCAGTCTTTTAAAAAGATATCAATTCTATTTCTTTTGCTAAGTGCTTTGAGACTTGCTCAAGCAGGATAACACCTGAGTCTCACACACAATTGTGATAAGAGTGCCCAGTGCAAACTTCTCCATCTTGACAATGAGACAGGTGGGCTAATTACGGAATTCACAAGGAGGAGATACCACTATCCTAATTTTAGTTAAAGGAGTAGTATACGATAAGCTCAACACTCATACTGACGTGAAGCTCTCAGGCTCTCAGTGGAAAATTCAGGCTCCGGAGGAAACAGTCAGTGAGTATTAATGGCTGAAATCATAAACTCCTTTGCTCACGCTGTTCGGTTGAAAATACAGATGTATTTTCCATGCTCTTTTTCCGTTGGACTGTAATGATTGCACCAAGGTGGTCATTGTAAGTGACGGTCCTCTTGTTGCTATCTATATGGGTAATTATTCTGTACAAAATTCTTTCCATTTACAGTGATCAATAACATTTCCATTTGACCCTCCCTCTTATAACTATCTTGCTCTGGGCCAGGCTCGAATTGAATAGATACTTAAGGACAAAGAAGTATCCACTATTCACCCAGTTGAATAAACAGCAGCCCCACGTAACTCTTTTTTTCAACCAGAGATTATGTTATCATAAAAATGAATCATGTACTGAACAGTCAGAAGCAATATATTATACAAAGCAGCTATTAAAAATGTAATGCGTGGCATTTAGTGATACAATTTCCATACACACATGAGTAGATGAATTCACGGTACTATATTTGGCCCAGTAAGATAAATACGGTATGTGAAATATTCTAGCTTTATACATAATGATAATCTAGAAATGTAGAAAATGAGTATTCAAAAGAAAATCAAAACTGAGTGTATGAACTCTCATTTTAATGACTTTTGCTTTAAACTCGTTTTGTAACTTTTTTTTTTTTTCAGTTTGGGGTTGTTTACAGTTTCTATGAACCTAAGAAGATGATTTGACTTACTTTAAATTGAAAAAATGCTCATACAATATAATAATTATATATATATTCTCTCTCTCTATATATTATATATATATATATATATATATATATATATATATATATATATATTATACATATATACTTTTAGTAGCTGCTGACAGCATCTATTCATGTCACCTGAGTATATTTCTTGGGGCAAGAGCTCTGCAAGGCAATACTACATACGCCATAATTTAATCATTACGAATAAGGAAAGCCAGCAGTGACAGTGAAATATTGTATCTCTCCATAAACACAGCACATTGAGATTAAGATGTTCAAAACAGCCAAATGAGATCAATGAAATCAAAGATAACGTATAATTGGTCGAGTTTTGGGTAAATATTTAGGCCTTGGTGAAATAAAGTTTCCTAGAACAATAACAAAGAGTAAGACTTTAAAAAAAATCCATTCTTCTCTTGCATTTCCCTGTCAACAGAATATTTCTATAGTTCATACAACCAAGAAGAATCCACTATCTTAACCTTATACCTCTTACAGCATCAGTGGAATTCCGAGTTCTGTCTAAGGCCATTCTTAATTAGAAACCAGTAATGGAATAGCTTATCAAATATTTTATTTCTTCCTTCAAAAATCCACATAGGATTGTTTGGTGACTTTGCTTTGAAGAAAGTGTCTTTTATTACTTATTTTAGTACAACACATTAAAATCAAATATCTCCTGTAGCAAAACGATTCAAGTCCCTGGAACTCAAATAATTTTCTAATAAAAAATGCATGAGACAAATAAATGCACTTTATGTTCCACAAGAAAAGGCAGTTTCAACAGGCTAATGCTCAGAGAAAATTCATTTTATCAACCAGCCATTTCATTCTTTGGTGCTGTTACAAGCGCCTTCCAGTTGCTAGGCAACCATAATTCATAGTACCTTTTAATGGATACTCTGCTACTGCTGAGAACATTAAGGTGAAGAGAATAAATGCCTTGGGTGAATCTTGAAATCTTTCATTATGCATGTCATTCTATTTCTGTAATGCTATAATGCCGAAATGTTTCTGTGGCAGGAAACTGAGTTGTAGTAATTGCATATTCCGCTCATATATGTTTTGTAAGCAGAGCAGCACGTACTCGTCCAAAATGAGTTATTTCAAACACGATTGAAATTGGACTTTGCTACTTCTAAAGGTAGTAAATAAATCTGAGGCAAGAAAGAATAGGTTTAGAGTAAAATATCTTGAAATTTCCAGGAAGAATGAAGAAATCCTACAGCACAAATCAAAAGTAATCAAGCCGGTTCAAGCTTGATCGGGATGGTTTATAAATATGTGCCACAAACGAGTTGAAATGTAAAAATACAATAGATAGAACACACCGCAAGCTTTAAAACAATCCAGGCCAACTTCACAAACAGGTACGCATATAGTAGCATTATTCACGTGTCCAAGGTTGATTCGATAGGATTGGGAATGCACCATGGATACTTTTCACATTGTCGTCCAATGGAAAAGGTATCATATGTGAATGTAATTATATTTACCGTAGAGCACACTATTTTCTTTTCATTATTTTATTTTAATTTTTGGTGCTAGTTACTTATCTCCACATTTTTATAATGGATTCATCTTATTGCATTAAAAAATAAGTCCAGGGTTTAAACCCAGGGCAATCATTACTAGTGCTTCCCCCCCCCCCCCTTTTCTCCTTAACACGGGGCATATATTCCTTCCAGTGTAAAAGTAACGGCCCTTTTCTGACTTCTAACTCTTCCTTATCGCATTTACTTGCTGGTCACCATCAACACCTGTACTGAAAAAGAACGACCATTCCTTTATCGTCATGCATGAATGAAGAATGAAGAATTTAATCCATCATCTACACGGTTGATCTAAACCAGTGGTTCTAACTTGGTGGCAGTTGTAGGGGTTTTCTAGAAGAGAATCAGTTGGCTCACCCAGACCTACGAAATCAGAATCTCTAGCAAATGGGGGTGTTTGGTGGGAGAAGCACCTCGTTTGTGACTCAAACCCGGGCCGAGAAGACAATGCCAAATCTGGACGCTTCCCCAAATCTAGAAACCGGCTATCACTTGAGGTTTCTTTTTGCATCAGCTAACTCGTCTGGAAAGATAAACTAGTTGATCATAGTATTCTGTCCAAAAGGGGATATCGCTGCGTGAATCACATCTACCCTTCCACGGTAAAACGCGGCTGTTTGTTTCTTCCGCATTCCATTCTGATGCCTAAAAATAATGCCGAATGTCCTGTGTCAGTGTTTGAAATCCCAGCCATCCTTCATGAACTCTACTCAGTGTCCTCTTGCTTAGAAAAATTCCAGCTCTGCTGGTTCTTGGGGAGGGTCACCCTTGTGACAAAGCTTTAAAATGACTTTGCACTACCCTCTGCTCTAACTGCTGGCTGAAGGCCCAGCCTGAAGCACAGAAATGGAAGTAGCTGTCCTCAATAAAAAAGAAAAAAAGAAAAAGAAAAAAGAAAAAAAGAAGAATACTGTTTACCTTGAAAAAAACAAATGTCTTTGAATGGAACTTAGCCTTTCCTGGAAATCACAGGCAGAGCAAATAGGATTCATATGGTCCATCCAGGCGCTGATCACAGAAATTAAGAATTACAGAATTAAGTCAGGGTGAGACTAGAGACCCTGGAGGGAAGACACGATTTTGTAAGAATTGGTGCTGTTGCAACATAGTATTAAACAAATGTCCCAAGATGGGCGTTAGGGGAATTCACTGTATTACAAATGTGTAGTGAACTCTTGTTTTAGAAGGGGTGTTAAAATTGAGGGTCTTGATCATATGCCATCATTAAAGATCCCATGGTAAATGTACTTCTGGTAAAAGGAGGCGGGTTAGTCAGAAGATTCTGGACAAATTCCAACTGCGTAATTACATCCTATCCAAATTCCCTGTGTAGTTTCAACTGGATAAGGTATTTTTCACTTCTAATCCAAAATTCAGATATAGCTTTTCTCTGCACTGCTAAACAGCTGGTGCATTTTTACCCCCAATGGTATTTAGAATTGGACTCAGATGGGTTTTCCATCAATTCCAGGAATATTCATCTTTGCTTTCCAAGTTTAATAAAGGATCTTTTTGAATATTGGCTAATATTTACATTACTAAAAGTCTCACTAAATTGGGGTACATGGTAAATACGGAATTTTTTAACAGGAAGCGACCTCAGGGATCATCTAGTCTTGCCTCCTTCCTTCACGGGAGAAAATTGAATTGCTAATGAGTTAACATATATCCAGGGCCTAATGTGCGGACTCGAGATATTTAATTAATGGATGGCCCAAAGTCACACAAATATATGATATCAGATCCATAACTCTTACCCCCAGACTGTGGCCCGATTACCTAGGGCTTTTGTTCGCTATGTTGCTGTGTTTTAATATATCTTCCTAATAAAGATGGATTTTCTTATTCCTGCTCGGAGAGGTTAGATGAGCAAGCAATACAAAAATGAACCATACTAGAAATACCAAAACTGTATTTTAGCAATTAGGGCAGATTATATATTTTGGAGACAGGGCTCAGATCATGTTTTATAAAGAGACGTATGGCGTGTCCCAATGAAAAATAAATTCAAATACACTGATCTCAATGGGTTTTGCTAAGAAAGATACTAAAATTCTGGATCCACAAAATTCTACACAAGAACAACTCACAAAATTGCTCTGACCTTGTCCAATGTGTGAAGCTTTTTAGGTGTATTTCATATCTGTCTTTCCTGTTAGTAACAAATATGTGTGTATGTATATACACACCTATTTTATTGACCGCAGTATGTGATGCTAAAGTACAGAGCCTAGCTCCTTCCAAATAGGGGCCACAATAAATATTTGATGCTAAATTATTTAGGGGTTTTCCAGGTTACAAAGAAGCGCTTTTATTATTTCTCTGTATTTCAATAGTCTACCAGGGATTGGAAAACCATTTCCACCTGTTGTTGAGCTGTGGCAATCCCTGGAAAAAATTAGCTGGTGTTCTCTTGAAACAAAGGACCAACTCAACCACCAGATTCCTGGCAGGCTCACAGATACAGCTATACTCCAACAGCCACTTACTTTAAAACAAAAACAAAAACAAAAACAAAAACAAAAAAACAAAACAAAACAAAACAAAAAATACCCTCTTAGGCAGTCGCATCAGAAACCTAACCAAGGTAATGACTCTGTTACCTTTTCTTTCCCCACATTGCACTGGCAGATAATGACTTACACTCAAAGTTTCCATAGGTTCATTATGAATTCAACATGCCTGCCACTTATAGGAACTCAGTAAATATGTATTGATGAGTGAATGAAAATAAAATAACCAAATCTGAATGAACAGAGAGAGCATGTTATAAGGGAACAGAACAAGGCTCTGAAGTAGCATTTGGTGCCTATTCTTGGTTCTCCATGCATTAACTCTATAACCATTTAACGCCCCCCAGAACCGGGGCTTCCCAATCTGTAAAACGAAAAAGGAGTTGACGACACAGTCACTTCACAGCTCTAAAAGAATTGACAGGTTTGACTTTCAAATCCTTCTCCCCCTGTTCAGTGGTGCCTGGTGATAACCCATAAGACAATCAAGTGGCTAGAAATAATGCAGCACGGGAGAAATAAAATGTCTGTAATACACAAAAGTAGATAACTGGTCATTGAACGATTTGAAATTATTTTATGTAACTACCCCGGAGGAACAATTATATTTATTAGTCAAACGACTACTTTTCTGAGGTTTTCTCCTTGAAAGATCTCACTTACATAGACAGGCAATGCTTCCCATTTGGAACTTTTCTAACTTGAAAGATGCCCTTTGGAAAAAATCTTTAGTTACAGTTTAATAGAGATTTTTTTTTTTGAAAATGGAAAATATGTCTAATACTTCCAGTGTCAGAGAATGACCATAGCCATTACCAGTAAACTCTGTCTTCTTGGCTGGATTAAGATGTACAGGTGGGGTTTTTGAGTCAACATTAGGCTGAGAAGGTCTCCCTGAGGCTTTACAATTTGGATTCCCTATTCCATTATGTTCCATTATCCAATCATCTGATTTTGATCCTATGGCGGTGTTTAGTCACATTCCTGAATGTTCTTTATGAAGGTCAGGCGATGTTTTGTCACAATCACGCCAAAGACTCTTGAGCAGGAA
The DNA here is from genome assembly GCF_018350175.1 of Felis catus. Taxonomy (NCBI): domain Eukaryota; kingdom Metazoa; phylum Chordata; class Mammalia; order Carnivora; family Felidae; genus Felis; species Felis catus. Next base: position 10,554,778 of record NC_058385.1, read on the forward strand.
CAGTAAAGCATCTCGTAACTTTGCCCTGCCAGCATTTTGAGGCCATTTTCCTTTTAATTACTGTCAGATTCAATTTCACACCTTTTCATTCTTTGTTTAAGGATGTACTTTTCTAGGGAATGTAAAATATTAAATGATATTTACACTTTGCAAAAGCTTCCTATTAATCTTTCCCTGAAACAAATTTAACTGTAAGTTCAATATTAATTTGAAGTTGATGGGGATGACTATTATATAAACAGAGAAAATGAATTTCCTGTCAAGTAAACATGAGTTTTCAAACCTTCTGTTTGGTCCAGTATGGGTACAGTAAGGGTCACAATAATTCAAGAAGAACATGCCAAGCTGGTACCTTAACTGTGCAAGGAGGTTTGAAAAAAAAATGGCTGCTCGATATCATGTATCAAAGTAAGAAGAAAAAATAAAAAATAGAAATAGAGACCCATCCAGTGGAAGGTCACAGCCAATAACATTTCTGCAAATAGAAAAGGATGCTTAAACATCAGATGTAAATTGCTGTTTGCCGAGGAATTTTAATGGAGTTCTACGTCACATTATAAAATGTTTAATTGTAACCCCATTTTAATAACACCATCTGATTAAATGAAAAGACGCCTTGCTGATCGCAATTACAATCTGTCAAACTGCATATTTATTTACAGTTTGGTTTTCTAAAACCATAAGATAAAAAAAGAAAACTCTATTCAGCTTGTCAGGAAACTATAATTATTGTGTATCCTTCTGTCAGTTTCTGCATAAAACTTTTGGTCCTAAAATGGATCTAATTATATCTACATCAACATTTTTATAAACGCTACATTTTTTTTTTCTCCATCTCAGTGAAATCTTTGTCGTTAACTAGGAAAAACATATTCTCTCTTTTTAAAAGGCATTAGCCAGGCTTGTTTGCTTTCTTTCCTTCAAGATGTTATAAAATAAAACATCCCTTTCAAAATATAAAAATATTTGCTTATGTCCCTTTCTCTCCTGGCATGAGATTATGAAAAAAAAAAAAAAGAAAAAAACAACCAACCCACAGTTTTTGGCTGTTCTGGCAACACTGTGATTGTCTTAGAGAATATGAAATTCCTCCAGTCTGCAGCAATGAAAATCAAAGTCTCTTTTCATAATCATATTCTGATGTTCAAGGCCTATGGGTGCTGGACAGACATAAGTAGGAACAAGCTGCTAGAACTCATGAGGCAAGAAAGTGGTCAACTGGATGTCTTTCTTCAGGTCTGTCCTCAGACCCTGCCCCTTGTATTTCATTTCCCATGCCCACCTGCTTCCCAGGCACTCAATGGTTTCATTCTTCCTGGGGTCGTCTGCTTTGCCATGCATTCCATGGAAACGTCCCAAACCCTGAACATGCCCCAAATCATACATGTTTTACCTCCTGTCCTCTTAGGGCCCCCTCCGGTGAAGAGCTTGCTAATTTGGTCTACGTATTTATGCTGAGATGGTTGTGGGTGATAATGCTTAATATCCTACCCATTCCGAAAATCATAATTACGGGCTTGAGCTAAAATCTCCTAAAAGAGGCAGTGAACTCATTAAAGGAGTGTCAGGAATGTGTTTTTGTAGGCACAAAGGCAGCACATGGGATGGTTTAGGACAAGAGGCTGAATTGGACCCCCTCATGTTCCACCACCTACTCCAGACCACTGGACTATTTCAGGTTAGTATAATCAATAACAATGTAGAACAAAATGGAGGCAACTTCAGGAGGGCACAAACTAGACAGTCAGTTTTCATATGGAAAGCTTGTATGAGGTAAGCACTATGAGTTCAATCCACTGGCTCTCAAATATGCCCAGTGTCTTCAAATACACAGAAAGATCAGAACTTATGAATTGGGAAGAGGCGGTGTAATTTTCAGTATGAGATGATTACACGACCCAAAAAAACCCCTCATGTCGGAACTGTAATCGCATCGATGGGGAATCTGAAGGGTATCACTTCCAATATTCTACACATAACGCACACATACAATCTAAACGTGGCACACAGGCCTTTGTGATGGGATTGCTGCCCAGCTGGCTGGCTTTGCCTCCCCTGTGTGCCTTATACTTTTATACCCCTTTCCTGTTTCCCAAACATGCCACTCCAGCCTCTGCCTTTCTTTGACCACACTGTTCCTCGTGCCTCAAAATCCTGTCCTGCTTATTCATCTGGGCTTCACTCCTCCAAATGCTGCAAACCTCAGCTCTGAAAGTGTCTTGAAAATCATTCCTGAATACTGCAGAAGACTCACGAGCAACTTCTCCCATGTTCTTTTTTCCTTTTTTAAATGTTAGTTTATTTTTGAGAGAGAGAGAGAAACAGAGCACGAGTCGGGGAGGGGGAGAGAGACAGGGAGACACAGAACCCGAAGCAGGCTCCAGGCTCTGAGCTGTCAGCACAGAGCCTGATGTGGGGCTTGAACTGATGAACCGTGAGATCATGACCTGAGTTGAAGACGGACGCTTAACCAACTGAGCCACTCAGGGGTCCCCACTTCTCCCATGTTCTCTACACGATTTGTTTATATTTTCTCCAAAGCAATGATCATAACATGCTACATGGCTGTATGTCTCTTTATCTGATGTTAGAGGCAAGGGCCATGGTAACGTTGCGAGGCACCCAGTATCTATTTGTTGAATGACTTAATCCAAGCATCTCGTTTATTCTTTTCTGATGGACAGTCCTCTTGCCTCAGACTCTCTTGGGGACAAAAAATTACTTTAACCTAAACCAGCCTACTCAAGGCATAGACAGTTCTACTTTTTTATTTTATTTCATTTTTTTAATGTTTATTTATTTTTGAGACAGAGAGAGACAGAGCATGAGCAGGGGAGGGGCAGAGAGAGAGGGAGGCACAGAAGCTGAAGCAGGCTCCAGGCTCTGAGCTGTCAGCACAGAGCCCGACACGGGGCTCGAACTCACGGACCGCGAGATCATGACCTGAGCCGAAGTCGGATGCTTAACTGACTGAGCCACCCAGGCACCCCTATGTTTATTTATTTTTGAGAGAAAGAGAGAGAGAGAGACAGAGCATGAGCAGGGGATGGGCAGAGAGAGAAGGAGACAGAGAATCCAAAGCAGGCTCCAGGCTCTGAGCTGTCAGCACAGAGCCCAACATGGGGCTCAAACCCACGAACTGTGAGAACACAACCTGAGCCAAAGTCGGATGCTTAACCTACTGGGCCAGCCAGGCAATCCCTAGGCAGTTCTACTTTAAACAAAGTACTTTTTTGTACAAAGTTGAAAACTGTCTACAGCGTCTTCTCCTTTTTCATCCGTTTGCCCTCTAGAGTTTCTCATTAACAGGATGACCGGGTATCTTCCTTTTTTAAGAACTTGTAGGTTTGGAGATTATCGACTTCCAGGGAACTCACAAAAACTGTAGCTTTGTTGTTTCCAACCGTGGCCTCATGTTAAAATCACCTACAGAGTTTTGAAAACATGCTAATCTTTGGACCCCACCGGAGAACAAATGGCTTCGGTGGGGGAACCCAATGCATTTTGCTTCTTGATGAGTACTTCAGCTTGACAACACAATTCTTCTGGCTACGAAAATTGTCTACTCTAAACGAATGGCATAGACCTCACCTCTCAAACTCCATCCCAGACGGGCTGAATCAGAATCTACATTTTAACAAGCTCTCAATGATTTGCATACACGTTAAAGTTTGAGAAACACTGACTATGTCTCTTAATCTCTTCTGGATCTCCAGTTTCCACAGCGTCCATCAGGGAGCAGATCATGTTTCTGGCAGGTAATACGGTAGGGGAGGTGGGGGACAGTGATCGTAGCCTTGGAGATCATTTCAGCATCCCGTTAAATCACTTTAATTGAGGCAGTAATACCCAAATCTGAATTAGGACTTTCTGAGATTTCTGCAATGGTCTAGGAACCCATATGCAAACCATATCAATGTATAGATGTATTGGACAAACGTTTTCCAGGTCGATGCGGGTGCTATTCGGATTCGTAAAATACCCATTAATTTAGCAGCATTACCAAATCCTTTGGATGTTGTATGTTTTTCTCACGAATGCATCTTGAAAGGCCACCTGTTGTAAGGTGGGAAGAACTTGACAAGTTTTTGCAATTAAAATGTAAAAAGTTTGGGAACTACGAGGGTTAACATTTTAAGGGCAACCTGCCAAAGAGGGGGTAGATGTCCTGGACCCTGTGTGAACAGGAACAGAAATGATACGGGATTTCAATGTCCAGCTGGCTCTTTATGCAGTGGACACTTTCCCCATGTCTAGTCGGTGGCCCACATTTTGCTAGGAGATGTGACAATACGAACTGGATTACTTGGGAACTTATTTCTTAATCTTGGAATACAATTTTGACATTACAAAGTAAGCCAATGGAAAAGCATGACTTGATTTATCAAAACTGAGTTTACAAACACCTTTGAAAGGGACTGTTTCCTTCGCAGTCCTGTGAATTCTTTCCAAAGCACAAAGACATAGGCCTTGTGGAGACTTATCTGTATTCCTCTGGTTTAGCAGTATGTGTCCCCTACCCTGGGTCCTAGCTCCACTCTGAAGCTCTTTTTGGTGTTTATCAAGGAGATCCAAAGAATAGCTGCAAATAAACACAATCATTGGTCACATGACTCTAGAGGTCTGAGGACCAGCAGAGCACGCTTCTTGGACAACTAAAGACGCTTCTTTTCCTAAACAGATTTCTATATTTAATTGCTTCGTAAAATATTTCCCAGTTCTCATTTTGTTTCTTCAGAGAAGCATTATTCCCTATAATGTATTTTGTAGTCTTTTTCCTTTTCACTGTTAAATTACACAACCTCTTGGATGTCTTCCAAATTCCCTTGGAAGTTTATTTCATGGTTTAATACAGGATGGCCCATTTAAGCAGTTTCCTTTGAAAGTGTTGAACAGAGAGTGTTTTAAATGGGTCACTCTCAGTTTGGGACAAGGGTAGTTATTTCATTTAATATCTTGGACATGTAGCTGGAGGGATCATTAGAAATGTCCAGACACTTCAATGGCACCACTTGAAGCAGAATGGGAGTATATAAATAGAATCAGAAATATCTAGTTCTACTCTAAATTTTATTTTCATTTTATACTGTCTTTCTTACTTACTGTAGATATATATGTATATGCATATATATATATATATTGAGGACATGTATCTTTTTTTCTTACTAAATTTACTCTAGTTTCATAACTTAAGGATCAGATTCATAAAATGCACCATGACGTAAAGTACTATGCCATAGACAAGACTTCATTGGAAGTTATGTATTGTTCAGCACTGATTAAATGCTGGCAGGGCTGAACCGAGGCCGATCATTCTGGACTGCGGTGGAAGGTGATCAAACCATCTCTGAGCAGAAAGAAAAGGAGAATATGTAATGCCCAAGTTCAATTACTTTTCAGTTTAACTCCCCGGCTACCACTCCAGCTGAAGCCACAGGTTTGAGCTATAATGATAATGGGATCGTGTTGTTCCAGACAGTCTCTTTGAAATGGACTTTGGTTTTGTTGTAATTCCTTCTGCTTATAAAACTTTATCCTGTTTGTCTCCACAGATCCTATCGTAACTTTTCTCAAGTTTAATGAATTCATATTTTAAATCAAAGAAGCGTGATCTACTTTCATTTATTCCTTTCATGGATTTAAATACAGTTTCCGAATAGACGGTGTCGCCCTCTTACGGGCCTAGGGAAGAGTGGAATTAACTCATTTTACTAGTTATCATTAGTTTGTGCCTTAAACTAAGACTAGTTCAAACCTTGCTGATAATTCTTTGTATATGTTTTTTAAGGCAATGATTCCCCCCACCCCCCTTTTTCTAAGGGCAGGATGCCTCAATTTTCTTTTTCTCCATCTGGGGAGAAGAACAGTCTTTCTTTCTTTCAAATTAAGTCACTCTAGAACCATGGTTCTCATGCTACAGAATCATCTGGAGGTCTTATTAAAAGACAGATACTTGGGCCCAGCAGTCAGAGTTTCAGAAGGTATGGAGTGGGCCCCAGAATTTACCTTTTTAATAAGTTCCCAGGTGATGCTGATGCAGTTCATCTGTGGGCTGCACTTTGAGACAGAACATGGCTCAAGAATGAATTTCCCTTTCTAGACCCAGTGGGGCACAGGACATCTGTTCTCACAGACTGACAAATCAAGCTCAAATGCCTTCCTTTGCATTCAAGGGTCTCTATGAACTGGCCCCAGCCTAACGTTCACTCTTTCCTCTATATCCACTCCACTGATGTTTCACGAGGTTTGATTCTTTGCCAGGAATTGTCCAAGGTATTCCCCCCTTAGGTGCCATTTCGCACGTTCACCGATTTTATGATGTAATAAAATGGAATATGTTGGTTTTTTGGGGTTTTGCTTTCCTTCATATGTTCCTTTGCTTGCATTGTTCCCACTACAGTTTCTTATACTTTCTTATAAATGGTAAGGAAATAACGCCCAATTCAAATTATAGGACTATACGAGAGTGTCTGCACAGTGCCTAATATGGTGCCTCACACAGAATGTTCTCTGGATTACTGCTCACTGCTCATTTTCTCTTCTTTCACACTCTTAGTGCTCTACCTTCTCACCATTGCTTTAGTTTGATTTATGTGTGTATGCATTGTTTCCTTAGTACGTGTCTCATTGATTTCTGTATTTTTTTTGAACAAGGGTAGCATTCTGACTTGAAGCTAGTAGACGGTTAATAAAAATGTTGGCTGTAACTGTTATTATTACCCACACTTAAAAGTATGAGGATGTTTTACAAAGATCTATTCGAAAGTGTGAACATATTTTACTGCTGGATTTTTAGAGGCTTGCCAAAAAGGGACAATTTAAATTTATTTGAGTTAGGATTTAAGTATCACTGAATTCTCCTCAAAGTTGGCCTTCACTTAGCCATTTTTTGAGAAAAATATAAATCGTGTCCTGGTTTATTGGAATGATAAGGAATGGAGAGAGCGAGTTGAAAGTGTGCTCAGTGGGGGTGGAGACAATTATAGGCAATCCTGAAAAATCTCTGAGAATTGACTCTTGAGTTGTAAAATGAAGGATTTGGCCTTGTGATTCACATAGGTAGAATCCCCATTTGTTCTTGCGGTGTCCCAGTAAGAGAAAACCTGTGCGAATCTTTAAACCCTGACCGTTCCATGTTTATAGAAGTTATCTAGTTAGAGTGTGGTTCTCATTCAGGAGCATTTTCCCACCCAGAAGACACTTGGCAACATCTTGGAGATTTTTTGGTTGCCACAACTAGGTTTGTGGTTCTGCTGGCATCTAGTGAGTAGAGGTTGGGGCTGCTGCTAACATTCTGTAAGGCTAAGGACAGTCTCTCCCTCTCCAACAGAGAATCCTTCACCTAAAACGTCAACAGCATCAAAGTTAAGAACCCTTGATCTAGATAGTAAGCTAGATAATAACTTGTCTATGAGAAGTTATTTCTTTGGCATTTATAATAGTTCCGGGCACAGAGTAAGACCTCAATATATGCTTGTAGATATATATATAAAAATATTAAAAAATTATATATTTTTAAACTATTTGATATTCCCAGCTCCTTAATCATCCTCTTGAGATAAGATTGTAAAGATCCCTCTTAAAATGCATCCATAACTCGTGATGGGTGGGTGACACATGGGCTGATTTATGACATTAAGTGTCCAGTCATTTATCAGGATATCAGCCAGCTTTGTGTGGAGACAGAGTCAAGAAAGGAAACAAGACCCTACACATTAGGGTCACGCCATGCAGAATGTTCAAAGATATTCAGCCTGGAAGCTGATTTCCCACCATCTCTTAAAGATATGCAAGCTACATTCAATTTCTAAAAAAAATTACGATTGCATCAAGTGATAAAAAATAGTGAGTTTTGATATTTAATTACTAACCCATCGATACTAAGAATGAAACAAGAAACACGTCACCAGAAAGTCTATAAACAACTTCCAATGGGCTATCCACTTGATATCCCAACCTAGAGAGGAATAGATGGGATCCACATTGTACACACAATTCTTTAAGACATAAATCCATATGACAATTTTCCAAATTGTTACCTATGGCTCCAGAGTGTCCTAACCAAAAAGAATGTAAGAATATATTTGGTGTTAAGCCCAGAGAAGTTAAGTGATTTCTCAGACTCTTTCAGTTAGTTTTAGGATCCCTAATTACTCCAAAATGAGGGCTAATTTCACGTCTCAACAAGCATTCTTTCCTAACTGGATTCCTGGAGGCCAAAATAGGAAAGAAAAAGAAAAAGGGTTCCAAACTCTTTTCCGACCTTCTCTACTCATTTGTAACTACTTTATGCAAATTATTTGCCGATCTAGCCGACTGCATTAAAACTTCTTACCCTGAAGTTTTTATCGTCTTTCAAAATTAGGTCATTTAAAGTATTTCCTAAACCCCTCTTGGACTCTAAATCTCTGAAAAAAGTTACATTTTCAGTTTTCGAAGCCATTTTACTAGATACGTTTTTATTTTAATGTTTATAACTTCGAAAGTACGTTGTAAGTCCAATCAACCACATAGCTTTCCTTATTATGATGTTATATTATCTACACACCCCCAGATTTTACCATTTTGGGTAACTATGATCAGATACCATGGGGTGGGAAGAATCATTCTGTGTCACTCTCTTGGTCCCTAATATCTCCTATCCCCTGGGTTAGAGCATGCTGTGGCCTGATATCACCTAAGGCATTTAAGCTGGGAACAATACACGTTCTGAGTTTAGGCTCCTCCTAAATGAAGGAGCTACAGAAAAGTAAGTGAACAATGGGATAATTAATATTGGTTATACATCCGTCTTCCTGGTGTCTCAATCATGTGTGCAAGCATTTTTGGGGTTGTCCTGACTCGGTGCTTTACTAATTCAAGGTTCCCAGGATTGAGTGTTAGGAGGAAGGGGCAAGAGAGGAAGGCAAAGATAAAATATAAAATATATCTGAATCCTGAGAAGTTAGCGTATTGACACAGTTAGAGTGTATATGGCGTGTTAGTAAGTATGTGTGTGTCTGTCTGTGTATACATATGTGTACACATACCAAATGCCTCTACCTGCTTCTATGGAAACCCTGTTATAGTAAGATAGGGGTCTTCAATTTCTGTAGGATTTCTTTAACTGAAAATACATGCATTCACTCAACAACTACTAAGTGAACACCTCCTGTGACATCTTTTCTAGATGCTCAGGACACGAAAGCTATTAGACAGGCAAGATCTCTACCTCTCACAGAGTAAGAGGCAGTGGGAGGCAAATAATCAACGAGTTAAATAAACTAGATAATTCAGACAGTAAAATCCTACTATTTATTCATTTCTTACCATGTGTGCTTTACGGCATTAACTCAGTTGATAAAACCTGGCAACGTGATAAGGAGCGAGTGGGGGGGGGCAGTGACACTTTACACCCGCGTTTCAGGGAGGTGACATTTAAGCTGAGAACTCAATGTGAAGACCTGAAGGAAGGCTGTCCCCAGGGACGCGAAGGCCACTGGGTGGGAGGTGGGTAACAGAAAACCCATGCGACTTAGCCCAGTTAGGGTCAGAAAAGTGTGAAACAAGGTCAGCCAGTCACAAGGGCCTTGAATATCATGTTAAGAAATACAGAATTCATTTTCTTCTTTTATCCTGGGTGCATCGGGGAGTCACTGAAAGGCGGCCAATCTAATGCATGCTAAAAAGACAGCACTGACCCTACGTTGTGGGTCGAATGTCTTACGGAGGGATGAGAGTCAGGAGAGGAGGTCAACCCGGATACCATTACTATAGTCCAAATAGAAGAGAGCAGCGTGGACCATGGTGCGAGTCGTGAAGAGAGAAACTATGTGGGTGGACTTGGAATATATTTTGGGAACAATTCAGTCAAGACTTGCTCATAATGGATGTTTGGAGTGAGTGGAAAAGGTGAACCAAGTAGGAATTCCCAGGTTTCGGGGTTGAGCATCTGGAGGCGATGGTGATTCAATTTCACGTTAATACACACACTCAGTGGAACTCCCCCACTCCAGAAACAACCTCCCCCCGGCTCCCCCGTCAACAATGAATCATTTCTTGAGACCTTGTTCAAACGCTACCTCTATTGGGTAGTTGTCCCTGGTTCCTTGTGTCATTTTATATCTCTGTTATAATAAGTACCGTGCTTTGAAACGTTGTGTGACTTTTTGAGAACATACTTTGTCTGCTTTACTAGATGCTTGAGGGCAGGAACTATTTCCACGTAACTGTTGCACCCTTACCGTTCACATGCACGGTGTCTTACGGATAGTTCTGGGAATCTAAGTTCCAGTTTCCTCAGATCAGTCTTAGGTTTAGGCCCGGTGATTATTAGTTATTGACGGCCGTCCTTTCAAAACTATGTTGGTTTGGATGATAAATTATACAGTAATCCTACACATAGAAAATGCCTGATACTGTCTAATCATTCTAAGACTCAAGGCCTATTTACAGGAATGCAACGCAAAGAGGAAAAATTGGAGTTCAGTTCTGATTCTCTGAAGCTCCAAGGTAAGAATCATCCGATAAAGAATACAACCAAAAGGCAGAGACTTTGTACTGCAGACATTTGAGTTTTGTCTACAAATAGGAAATGGAATGCAGGACGGCAGGTTGCACGTATTTGAAGACCTCTGTGCCTCAACCGTCTTCCTATTTTAGGAAACTATGCATTTTGGGCATTGTTATTCTGTGACTTTTCCACTGACATATGAAGCTACAAAAGATGTAAGAAGGAGGGATTTCCAAATCATACAGTATGTGCTAAAGCTGTTCTCACCTCTGCATTTTTATACTACGCATTAGTAGGGAGGGTTTGAGATGAAACTCCCCGGTAACTGTCAACAGGATGACTGTCTTCAACATTCTCAAGGCGAAGGACCCATAACCAGGTTGATTCCAAACCAGCATTTGTTTGCTCTCTCGAGGACATACCCGTAATCACTTTCGCATCTCACGTATTTTACGCTTGAGTGGCATCTGCTTCACAACTTGGACCGAGAGCCCGTTGGGCAAGATTCTTTCTTCCCAGGCAGAATGTAGCCCCATATTCATGGAGGTGCTTATCCAACAAACTGTAATAAGGAGGATCCACTCTTTTATGCATCATAAAGTTGTCCTGGAGGTGCCTGAGGAAACCCCTTTGTGATCCACGATTCAGAGTAACGTGCACTTGTCTTCCAATCGATGTTTGATATTTTCTCGTGAGTGATATATCGTTCTCAACACTTTGAGAGATCGCCCAGGGAGGTTTAATTCCTAATTTCTTCTTTGTCTCACCTCTGCAGGAAGTTGTGTGTTGTTGTCATTTCTTTTCTGTGCACTGCGCTTGTGCATTTTGGAACAGTTTCACATTTTTCCGTTTCGTGTCACAGGATCATTACAGAATAACGAGAGAACGCGTGAGGCACGGGAGTGCTGCTCCCTTCCTCGCTGTAGAGCTCATTACTGGCAGGAAGCATCCCCCAGAGTTCGCGTGAGGTAGTGCCTCACTCACGGTCACTGCCATGTCCTTCATCCCACCATGCCACCCGTTCACACCAAATCTTTCAATGGCCGCTGAGACGAGAACGGAAGATCCACCCAAACTCTACATTTAGCAGTAGCGCTTTTAAGCCTCAGAGAATTAGAATTTGTTTTCTTTTTAACTGAAAAAGGCCCACGTTTTCAATGACGACTGATAAGAAAGCATTCCTTTGCAAGTTTCACCAGTTACACGCAGTCTAAACGTTTCATTGTTTTAGAAAACCTCACACGAGTATAAGGTGATTTCAACATTAAGGTGCATCCCAGAGAAAGAGGCACTTATCACCTGTTTACAATTTACTGTACTCGAGAACCCACAATAATTGCCTACTCTACTGTCTCCGTTAGTCCTACAGGAAGAAACAGAACACACTCACCAGTCCTTTACTTCACAAAGGGGGAAAGAGCCGAAGTACCCTGTGCGAGGTCCTAAGCTAAGAAGGGCCCATCTTTGAAATCGCGGCATGATAATGGCAACTTTGGACCCAATGAGGTCACGTTTGCCCTCAAGCAGCCCTGTTTTCAATATTCTTTCCACTGTGCTAAAGAAATACACCAGCATTTTAACTACATTATTATTGAATTATCTTGTGCTCTGAAAAGCAGCATTTTGTTGTATTATGTTTAAGAGTATAAACACGGTATACACCCTAACCACCTGGGGTGGAGGTGCCATTTTCCATTTGACTATTCCAAATAGGCAAAGATGATGTGTTCCTTCCCCATGGCAGTGAAGGCGGGTTGTAATATGCATAAAAGCACCTTGGTCCATGTAACTACCCTAGTACTTGGATCAGTCCTACCTGTAGATGCATCCTAGATGCAACCCTGTATGGGGGACCCAAAGCAGGCAGCTGAATTAAGTAAGATTATGAATCACTATGAAAATCTCATTGAGTACTGACATGTTCAAAGCCTACAGCTCCTCTTCTGAGGTAACTAAGCATGGGGAGTAATACGTGTGCAGAGTAACTTCTCAGCCAGTTTCTGGCCCCGTGAGAGGATCTCCAAAGCACTGCTCTCAGGCCCTGGGACATGCCATAGGCTGGGTGAGGAGAAGGAGGTCATTGGCGGGGAGAGCTCTGAAATTCACACTATGGCTCTGTCTTCCTTCATGGGCCAGCACTGTCACCTGCACCCTGGGCACATCAGGGAGGGCCCTCAGCTCATGGGGGGATCTGAGCACACTGCTGATTTGGAACTCAGCCTGTCAAGATGCTTTTGTAACTCTGGCTACATTAATTTATCCTTATCGGACAGGAATGAAGAAAACTTGAAGTTGATTCACAATTCGCCCTTTCTCTGGCTTTTATCAATTCTCGGTCACACAGAATATTCAAATTTTTACAAAGAGACAAGTTGATATGAACACATCAGAAAAAAAATAGTAGGAATTTAATAACGAGGAGGAAACATCTCTAGCTAATTTCAGATCTGCTCTTTGGCAGGCTGCCCAGAATTTTTCCTCCTTTTATTTATAAAATAATTTAAATATCTTTGTACTTTTGAAAGTAAATCTTGTATACTAATGGTGGAGAGGAAAGAATATCTTGAGGTTGGCTGATAACAAATTTGTATCAAATGGCAGATAACCCAACTGGTGGTCATGAGGCAAGACTGCCTGAATCCTGATCCATTAGCATAGCCATCCATTGCTACCTGAGGAGGCAACACCATTTGCCTTGCAGAAGAATTTAAACTTTAAATTACTGCACTTTTGTCAAATACCCAACATGTTTCATTAGCTGGAATTCTAACTTATTCAACCGGACGACCAGAGAATGTACTTAGATTGTTAGGTACTAGAAATGTTCATCTGGTATCTTACTTAATCCCCACGACCACATGGTAATATAAATGTTATTGGGCCACCTCAGTTTTTTTCTTTTACGGTGAAGAAAACTGAGGGTCTGAGAGGTCAAGTGGTTTGTCAAAGTCACGCAGCTAGAATACCAAGGCTTTCCTTTTTTCACTGGACTATATGATCTCTCTTTTCCTCTACTCACTCTTGCCATTATCATTTCAGCAATGTAAAAAGAGAGTTTAGTTTTATTTATTTTTAGTTTTTTGAAAATACTGATTTATTTTGAGAGAGAGCGGGCGTGTGCACGTGTGAGCAGGGGAGGGGGAGGGGGAGAGGGAGAGAGAGAATCCCAAGCAGGCTCGGTGCCCAGCACTGAGTCCCACGTGGGGCTCGATCCCGTGAGCCGTGAGATCCTGACCTGAGCCGAAATCAAGAGTCGGAGGCTTAAGGGACTGAGCCACCCAGCTGCCCTAAAGTGAGTGTACTTGGTTAAAAAAAAAAAAGAGAGAGAGAGAGCAAGAGAGAGCTGAGTAGCACATGTTATCTGGGCTGGTGAGGCCAGGGTGAACAGTAATGGCTCATCAGGGTTTATCAGAACATACTATGTAGGAGGCCCTGGAGAACGAAAGGTTCAATGAAAACTTTCAGTGCAAAGTTACTGGGCCCCCACAGGCAAGGCACAGCCCCGGGCTCCCCAGAAATGCAGGGGTTACGATCCCCCCGGCCTGCCTGCCTCTCTACCTCCCCCCTGCCCCCCTGTGTGGCCTGCCTCTGTGTCATCAGCCCCCCCCCCCCCCCCCACATAAAGGAAGGATTACACCACCCTTTCCTGGTGTGATGGTGGGCAGTCAGGGCAAGCTGTCAAACACCTTGCCTGTGACCTGGCAATAGTAGGGGCTCAGGGCCTTGTGGGGCTCAGGGCAGAATGTCACGCGGAACACAGCCAGCAGCAATCGAAGCGGAAACACACGTAATGTGCGGAGAACCCAGACAACCAGCCATGGGACTTCGGAGAAGGCGGATGATGAAACTCGGCTGACCCGATGGGTCGAGCGCTTCCGAGACCCATTCGGTCGCCACCACCAGACAACAGTGTTGCACAGAGTGGAGAAGTCACTGGCCCAAAGTCACAGGCAGCCTGTGAGGGGCCAGGCAGGGTCAAGTCCAGGCCGCTCCCCGCACCGCCCCGAACCAGTCAGTGTCCCAGACCTCACGCCGCTTCCCAAGACGCCGGTACCGTTAGTCTGCTTCTGCAGGTGACCACCACTCACCACGGTCCCCGAAGCACTTAAGGAGGGCACCGCAGTGGAGGATCCGATCTTAACACGGTCTCAGATTTTCCACGAGTGTCCTGCGTGTAACTCTCCTCTTCCCAAGAGAACTGTCAGCTCAGGGATTCCAACAGTCACTGCACATGACATCTAGGGATCTGAGGCACAACTGAAGGCACCCCAAACAAGTGGGATGGGTGGGGTGAAATGCCACAGCAAAGCACAGCTTCGGAAAATGCAGGGTCTGCCCTTTGCTGGGAAACACAGGCTGGCCTCGTGCAATGCTATAATTAGAAATGAGGCTGCTCAGTAACAACCCATAAACAAGAAAATATCCCAGGTAACAGTACTGGGTTTTTTTTTTTTTTTTTTAAATTTTTTAATGTTTATTTATTCTTGAGGGGGAGACAGAGAGAGAGAGGGGGGAATGGGGGAGGGGCAGAGAGAGAGGGAGACCCAGAATCCGAAGCAGGCTCCAGGCTCTGAGCTGTCAGCACAGAGCCCGTCGCGGGTTCGAACCCACTAGCAGGGAGATCGTGACCTGGGCTGAAGTCGGTTGTCTAACCAATTGAGCCACCCAGGCGCCCCAAAATATTGTTAACGGAAGGTCCCGATATGCATCTGTCCAGTGGGGAAGTGGCCTTCGCAGGCCACTGATCTCTTAACAGTGGGTACCAGTCCCAGATGTCCCAGCACAATCAACAGATGAATGTGTAACTGCATATACTTAGGTAGGGAGACAGAGAGATACATAAATACAGACGCAAATAGCAAATAGCCTACTTTTACCCTGTATCTGACTAATTGTCACATGGTTGGGCCGGAGTCTTCTTTTCCTGTTAATTGTTCAAGCACCATGAGATATGTGTAATCTCACGATGGGAAGAAAATGCTTCAACATGTTAAGGGTTCTGTTTGTCTTTTGACAGTCTTAATAATATAATGTTTTCAGCAATAATCTTTATGAATGTACTGTCTAAAGAACCAAAGAGGGACGTATTTTTCATCCAGCTCATTTTCAAGTTTCATAAATGTAAGAAGTATGGTCCTGTCTCCATTTGGTAAGCCATTATTTATGTCTGCTGACTAGTAGAGAGTGTGATTAAATATGCACTGCATATGAAAATATGAAAAATTTTAATAGTGTAATACATTTCTGGGGCTGATTTCAGGGCTAATTTTTTATGGAAGACAATCAAGCTTTTGATTTAAAAAAACAAAACTCCTTAAATGCTAAAGAAAAACACTTTTCAAATGCAATAAATTTTGAGAAAGTATCATGCCTATCAAAAATAGAACTGCTATCTTGAATTACAGAGAGGAGTTTAATCCTCCCTCTGTTAAATGGTACTTAGATTTCCCTGGGGGAATTTGTACATTCCATTAAATTCAAACATGTTCAACTATTAATTTTGTTATTATATATTCATCAGAATGCTAAATATATTTATTAGGTGAAGGAAAAAAGATCTGTTCTCTGGGTGATTATGGCACTCGTGATATTTTAAATGGTCCAAAAAAGGGAAGTTAAATCTAGTATTTTAACAACTGTACCAAATGGTCAAAGATCCCGTAACACCTCGTACCTTTCCACCAATGGTGCACGTTCCTTCCGGCAAAGTATATAAATGGCTAATATGAAAAAGACAAATATTATGTTCCTATAGGTAATGACTGTCCACATTAGAGAACTTGGAACTTTCAAACTGGAAAAAAACTGAAATGGAAAAAACCCAAAACCTGCTCTTAAAATGTTCCCGTATGCTCTAGATAAGAATAGTTAATGAATAATGAAGGAACTGCTGTCTTGAAATGAGACTGGCTCATTGTTCTCCTGAAAAGCATTTTAGCCTAATTCTCCTATGACTCCATGACTAAATGGGTTTATAATGCAACATTTTAATGTTAATAATCTACTTGTACGAATCAAGCAAATGGCAAGTCAAAGACTAAATCAATTTGTAATAATAATAAAAACCCTTCACTGGTCACATGAGGCAATCTTTAATAGACACTAATCCTCCACATTGCCCCTTCTGCCTCCCAGATTTTGGGGGACTAGGCAGAAATATGTTTCTTTAGAAGTCTTGTAATTTCACTGATAATTTTTCTCCATAAAAATAGCTCTACTCAGAAAATAAAAGCATTCATCGAAACAGGAAGATCAACTAATACACTGTAATTAATTGTCAAATATTTCAATTTAATAGTGGTGCAGGTTAGGAGTAATTAGCAGTAAGCTGACGCAAGTATTAAGACTATAAGATTAGAGGTAAATTTCGAGCTGAAACGCATTTAGCTATATTGGAAGTATCATAGTAGGCTAGACATATTTAGACCCCATGATGTGACATTATACTTTTTTAAAAAACTGGAGTATTTGTCTCATTTTAGAAGATAAACAATAGCTTAGAAGGGTCAGTATAAAAAAGCAATAATGGGGGGGGGGCGCCTGGGTGTCTCAGTTGGTTAGGCAACTGACTTCAGCTCAGGTCATGATCTCACGGTCTATGAATTTGAGCCTCGTGTCGGGCTCTGTGCTGACAGCTCAGAGCCCGGAGCCTGCTTCGGATTCTGGGTCTCCCTCTCTCTCTGCCCCTCCCCTGTTCGTTCTCTCTCTCTCTCTCTCTTAACGATGAATAAACATTAAAAAAATAATAGAAATTAAAAAAAATAATAAAATCAATAATGATCCCGCACTTGTCTGAGGAAAATATTTAGGGCTCCAGGGGGGACAAATGAGTTCATTCATTTGATCAGAAATAGTTACCAGGGTCTCTTACTAAGTGTGGTGGGCCACTTATATTGTTAGCAACAACTTCCACATGAAGGAATGAAACCAAAGAAACTCTCAAGGTACCTAGGTCCTCTCATCTGTAAAGAGCTCGCCAGGGGGAGTGAGAGGGAACGTGAAATCTTCTTTTCCATGGGGGGAGGCATGTCCTGAGCGTTAATGGCGAATGGCAAGGGAAGGAAAGAGACAACAAGGACGTGTGTGAAGGGCTCGGTTTAGGGCCTGATTCCCAGTGAGGACTTGATATATGAAGCGTCATCATTTACTAGTTAGGGTACGGGGCTGAGGATGGAACGTCCTCGGGGACCCGAAATGGGGAGGAGAATCCAGCAATGAACATGGCCTCAGAGAAAGGGTAGGAGGGGGACCATAAACAGGAGACACAAGCTAGGACGGAGCCCTCAGCGACAGGATTCCTACAAACAGCCTTGCTTGCTGTTTCTCCTCCCTGCTCCCACCGCTGTTTCCTCTAGGTTCTGTGCTGCTTTGCCCAAACTCCCCCTCCACACGTTAAGGACCATTTTATTAACAATTTAAGAGGTGAGAGCTAGTGGCTGAAGCCTCACACCGGGGTCCAGAGAGTCTTTCTCCTGGTCCTACTTAGAATTTGTTTGTCCAGGGACAATTACGAGGGCTTAGCTATAGTTTTCTTCCCACTCTTTGTTTGCTGAGGACTATTTAAATAATGGATACCCAGCCAGAAAAAAAAAAAGAAAAATGACTTGATGAGCATCACCATCACGGCCTTTCCAGATGTTTGCCTTTAGGACGTGAAATGAGTTACACAGAAACAAGATGGGGAACTGCTGGCTAGACACCAACATAGCAAGGAACATGCGTGGGAGTGATCGATGGGCCCAGAATTAAATATGTCAGCAATCAGTGATGCTATTAAAGAGCCTATCATAAAATGTCCACATGGGGGCAGAGAATTATTTGAAAAAATCAGAAATTAATCTGTAATCTCAGGCCCCTTCTCGAGCACTGCCTCTCGCTGTGGTCAGTATTCCTTAAGATCACGAATTAAAAAAAAAAAAAAAGGATGTTAATTTGATTTTAAAGCTGAAAAATATGATCTTTGAGGACGGGTTACAGGAATTGGGGTAGTTTGGGCCAGGTACAACACGACTTGATAAATGTCAACCACTTGAAATCAACTGTTCTCCCAGCATCCAGAAGTCTGAAGCGGACAAAGTAGACTAAAATTGTAGTAAGAGATTTTCGTTTAACTTTAATAAGGAACTTCCTGGAAGGAATCTAAATCTCTTACTGCAATTTAACTTAATGTTACAAGGTTAATTAAACACAAACAGGCTACCAAGGAAAATTGTGGAATCTTGGCTCTTTGATAGAAAACCACATATCTTAAACGGTTTAGGTTTACTCCTGCCTGGAATTAAAGAGGCTGGATAGAATAACTCTCAGAGTTTGTATATTATATAACTGGGTTTATAGCTTTTTAACTTCTTCCGTGCATGGGCGAGGCACACATCCATATGAACTCAAGGGTTGAAGAGAAAGTACAACAAGCCCTATATACAAAGTCAATCTTGAGTTTTCTTACTTGGCATAAGAAAGGAAAAGTGTTATTTTTAAATTGGCTCCTTTCCTGGATGCTATTAAGGAGAACTCCAGTTTGGAATAATATTTTATTATAGCCCTAAAAGATGGTCCCAAATCATTAACATACTGAGTCCATTGGACTACTTATCGATATCACATTCAAAGTAGTCTGTTCTGAGCAAAGAAAGGGCTGCACCACAAACACTTACTTTTGTCCTTATTAGGAATTTGACATTAAAAAAAAAAAAAAACCCAAACCACACACTTTTATTATACATGGTCAAAAATACGAACAAAACCAGCCCATGTCCTCACGGCATTAAAGTGGTTTAATACATTGCTCTCATGTGCTGCAACATTCAAAAAAAGGATACTTTGTGAAAAAAAGAAACAAAAACCCAAACCAGGCTGTAATTGCCAAACATTTCAAGAATTGTGGCATAATGCTAAATAATTATTCTTCATCTTTTTTTTTCCTTCTGTCAAAGCGGGCAAAATCATTTCTTGTTATTGCTTTTTTTTCCTGTTTTTTTTTTTTTTTTTTTTTTTTTTTTTTTAAGAAAGAAACAAACCACTGTGACATCCATTCCATTTTAAGCGCATGCTTCTATTATTTCATATCTAAATGGGGCTGACATCATCAGCTCCTTTGTGTCCTGAAAGACATTTAGCTCTGGTCCACTGTTACATACTTGATGCATTACGTGAAATAAAATATCTCAAGATTTTGGAAATATTTATTTTAAAAACAGCAATCAAATTGTCTGTAATCACATTTTCGGCTTGGCTTTGAAAGCTACATTATTCAATGTGCCAGTGCTCCTTTCCATAATGGCGACATATTAGAAATTCATGCCGCTGTAATACCTCTGACTTCCTTGATGTACAGCCCTTCCTACAGACCCAGAGGAATACCCTCTGCTTCAGTTTCGTGTGTCCTCCACAGCACCTTCTGAGGTGATGGTTGTCAAAACAGTTGGACGGTGGCCTCCGAATGCAAAGTGTGGCGTGACTGAATGCTGAAAGTGACAATAAATCTGAGTATATACATTATGCTTGCTTTTGTTGCCTGGAAAAATAAGGCATTTGGGAAATAACCACCCTCCTCCCCGCCCCCGATTTCATTGCCTTTTAACATCTTTTTCCATTTTAAACTCCAGAACTGGAAATTTGAAGCATTCAAAGAAATTGAAATCTCCTTTGTTGCTTTTTTCATTGTAAATGTTCTATAATGTGTCATTAGGAACCACACGCACAAAAAGCGCAGGTCTAAATGAATCCTTTCTGTGAGGCCATTCTGAAACTTTGCACGGTTTTTCTTTGTATGAAAGAGCTTCTGTTGACTGCACAAAGAACAAGCAATCGCCACATATAGGCCAGGCAGCGAGGGTTGGATGACTTTATACAAGGTTGTATTTTCCTTCCACCAATCCATGATTAAACCCAGCAGCGAATGTGCCAGAGTGGAGGGAAAAAGAAGAGGCTCTTGATTTCAGTTTGTAGGAATCAAAGGATTTTTCTTGAACCATGAATGCTTAATACAGACATTTTCTTATTTAACCTTTCTCCCAAAATAGTCCTGTAGTTTCTCTTTAACAACATGAAAACACCGTCCGGTCCCACAAAGCAACATCACTTGCTCCTTAATGGCAGAACAACATTTTCCACTCAAAGAAATGTTCTGTTCAATGGATTCAAATATCTTAATAACCATTTAGGCTCTGGGAGGGACAGGTAAAACACTGGGGAATGAGAAAGCCAAAGTGATGGTAGGAAAAATTACTAAGTGACTGAAGTAAAAAGCTGAGCGAGTCGTGACTCTGGATCCCAGTCGTGTGGCCAGTAGAGTATGAATCATAGGAGAGTGCTAGCCCTGGAAAGGGTTTCAGCGATCAACCAGTTCTGTGGTTTTCCATCTTCTTGGGCGTAAGAATCCTTCGTTCAAGGGAACTTTTGTAGGAACTATGAACAAGTGTGACACCAGTCTGGCTGAGTCCTGCCTTCCCCTGTTTCCAATGAGCGTAATCTGGACCCTCTGATCCAGCCCAATCCTGCTGGTTTCCGATGGGGTACAGTACATTGCCCACGCTTATTATCCAAGGCAGGCCCTGGCCTTCCAGACTCTTGTTCCAGTGCTCTTCTGACGAGATTCCCCCCTCTGAGAAGCGCAGGCTGATCCATCATCCACTAGCAAAATAACTCAAGGGAACAGTGAGAAAAAATGGGACCCTTGCATACTGGGTCATGAATAGCTGTGTCACTTGGACCTAGAGAATCCGAACTAACTGGCCCTTGTTTGACAGCATATACTAATAGAAATTCTGCCCTGTTTTATAGGTTGGGCTTAGAAAGCAGGGACTTGAAGAAAATGGAATCTGTTTTGAAGAGCCAGAAATCTAAATTCTTGAGAGAGTCCCAACTGACTGCTAACATATAAAGGGGCACCAGCAAGAATATACAAACAGGAAGTGCTGGGAAACGTGGCAAGGAAGAAATTTCACCCCATGTATGTTTCAGCCTCCATATGGATTTATTTATGATAAATTTCAGGAAGCAATCTCGATATTCTACCCTGGTGACCTTTTGATCAGAAAGGGATTCCCACTGAATATATCTAGCACCTACTGTGTGACAGGCACATATTTCACAGATAACTTCTTTCATTAAACATCTCATCACGCCCATGTTATAGATAAGAAAACTGAGGCACAGAAAGATTATGTAAGTTGCTCAAGGTCACATAGCTGGTAAGTGGCGGTGCTTGGATTTGAACTGAGGAAGTCTAGCCCAAAGATGTTGGTTTAAATGATATTGGTATATAAGGACACTCAGTAAAAGATAAAGCTTTCTTTGGTTAATAGCAGGCTTACTATTGTCCCCCCCCCCCCACCCTAGCCCCCTGCCGGCCAACAATTGTGAAGAAGATTAAGGATTGAAATATAAATAACTCTTTGGGAAAATCTTCTGTTTTATGCATTTTAACTCTTCCAAAAGAGTCATACAGGCTTGCTTTTCCCATTTTATTTAACAAACTTATATAATGCTTCCTATGTGCCAACAACTGGTCTAAGCGATTCTTGAATGTTCATTTAACCCCATGAGGTAAGGGCTATTTTTATCCTTATTTTTTTTTAAGTTTTTAAATTTATTTTGAGAGAGAGATAAAGAGAGAACACAAGTGCGAGAGGGGCAGAGAGAAGGAGAGACAGAATCCCAAGCAGGGCTCTGTGCCACAGTGCAGAGCCCGACACGGGGCTTGAACTCACAAACTGCAAGATCATGACCTGAACCTAGGTCAAGAGTTGGACTCTTAGCTGACTGAGCCACTCAGGTGCCCTTCTCCTTGTTTTTTAGATAAGAAAGCTGGCATATTTAGTGGCTTGAGCCACTGAGCAAGTCACTTAACCACTCCAAACTTCCATTTTCCAATTGTGAAATTGGGATAATAATACTCATTCAGACATTGATTTCTAATTATAGACTAAATTTTTTTATGTCTAATACATTAGACATTTGTAGCAAATGCTTAAATTCAGTCAAATTGTATCACTTATGTTGCCACTGGGGATAAGAACAAGCAGATACTAGAAAATTTATCTTTAAAATGAAATCTCAGGAAAGACATATTATATATAATAATTGATATGAAAGATAACGTATGACATAATAATGCATATAGATTAAACATTACAATCTCTATAATCTATATAATGCTTCAATGAGAACTAAAATATTTCTACCCCTGTGAGTCATTCAAATTCTAAACTTCTGTCATGTGAAGATACTAACACCAAGATGTGAGCACCACGCTAAAAACAAAAGCTCAGCTTTAATAACTCTGTAAAGCTTTTGGAAAATGCAGTTGGAGACAGTTGAGCCCATACATAAGTCTGCCTAGGGTGGCCCTTACTCTTAGGATTTTAAGAATCACAAATTAAAAAAAAAAAAGAAAAAAAGAAAAAAGGGGCGCCTGGGTGGCGCAGTCGGTTAAGCGTCCGACTTCAGCCAGGTCACGATCTTGCAGTCCTTGAGTTCGAGCCCCGCGTCAGGCTCTGGGCTGATGGCTCGGAGCCTGGAGCCTGTTTCCGATTCTGTGTCTCCTTCTCTCTCTGCCCCTCCCCCGTTCATGCTCTGTCTCTCTCTGTCCCAAAAATAAATAAAAACGTTGGAAAAAAAATTAAAAAAAAAAAAGAATCACAACAAGTTTATTATTTAGAATCTACAGGTGTTAGCTTTTATTATTGAAGGTGACCTTGACAGAGGGCTGGGAAAGAACACTGCAATTTCTAGATGGGCAGCTTTTCCATCTTGATTTCTGTAGTCATTACTGCCTTGTCGATATGAGTATTGATGACCTGAATTGTACACCATTCATAAGTATATTTCAACGATTGGCAAACTGACCAATAGTTCGGTTGTTCAATTTTGAGATCACATTAGGCATGAGCAAAATTTTTAGGGAAGATTTTTAATTTGTTTGTTTGTTTGTTTTACAAAGAGTTTTGTTTGTTTGTTTGTTTTTACAAAGAAATATGAAGAAAATATTCTGTAAGTCCTAAAGTTCCTTTCAAAGAAAATAACCCCTGAGAGCTTTTTAAACATAAAATATGGCTATATGAAGGCTTGTTCATTTTCAGATCTGTTTGTACTTGGGAATGATGTGAGAACAGTTTAGTAGCCCATCTTTCTGTTCTCACTGTCACCGCCCTCTATATCTCCTCAACACCTCTTGCCTGAGTTATGACAACAGGCTCCATGGACTTTGCACAACTCGCTTCTTACCACCGCTATCCATCCAGGAAGATGCCAGAAGGATTTTCCCATGATACTGCTTTCATATTGCTTTCACCCTGAGTGAAAGCAGCCAATGTTTTTTATGAATCCATCATATCAAGCCCATGGTCCTTTGATTGGTTTTTGAAGTCTTTGGCCAAATCTTCCAGCTTAAAACATATCGATCATTTGAGCACTTTGAAACATTTAGATCATGGTAAGCATTTAAAATGTACATGCTGATGAATGGCATTCTAGACACATGTTAGCTCAAAATAAGTATTGAAGAGGCTCCTTCTTTCTCAGAGGAATTAGTAGACTCCTATAAAGTCAGCCCTTCCAACTTTATTAGATTTCTACTGCAACTATAGACTATGTCAGACTCTGGCTCCTGGACTCCAGCCAAAGATCCAACTCTTGAAAGATGATTCATACAGCAAATTTAATTTCCAAAGCTACTTTCTCCAAGACCACATTGGCTTAAAAATGGGTTTAATATAGATTTGATGTTAGAATCAACATTAACTAGACCTAAGCTATCCAATAGAGTAGCCAATAGGAACGTGTGGCTACCTTAAATGTAAAATAATTCAAATGTAATAAAATAAAAATTAGTTCTTCAGTCACTCAGCCACATTTAAAGTGCCTACTAGCCAATGAACACTGCTATTGGACAGTATGAATAACAGAAAAGCCATCATCACAGAAAGTTCCATCGGACAGTGCTAAAGCCCATCCAAAGCCTCACCAAGTTTTGGATTATTTGTTGGAGCAGCATTTTACGTAACAGCATAAAATGGTAGGGCCAGTACTGAGAGTAGGCAAAGTGGATGTCCACCTCAGAATGTGGTCCGGGAGGTATCAGGAAGGCTCACCATTCTATGAAAGATCCTGCTAGATGCACCCTGCCAAGAACCGGAATGGCACGTTAGAGCTTTATCCCCTTAGGTTAGGCCAGCAGGGCCCCTCTGCTTTCTACAGTGCTAAAAGTTCCAAAGGAAATACCGCTTTGAAGGGAAAATACCTAAAGTCCTGTTTTTGACATTGTGTTGGGTGAAGAAAGCATAAAGACATTTGGATGACGTGAGGTTCCTAATAGAGTAAGACAAACACACAGTGGAGGAAGGGCCTGGAAAGTGGTGTATTTCATGCTGTGATCAGGTCCAGTTCTGAGCATGCCATTTAAGGATAGTGTGATTGCCATTACGGCCACTCTGGAGAAATCCTCGACACATATATACTGAGAATATACGCACGTATGTGCGTATGTTATGTACAACCTATGTATGCACATATATACCCAAGAAGCGTCTCTTAATGAGTGAATGGTATATTGAGGCAGTCCTAGGAACGCTAAGAAGGCAAATGATATAAAGGAAAAAGGGTTTTGAGACTTAAATTACGTCTCATCACCCCTTCTATGGCCCCACTCCATACACCCTGAGAAAGCTCCGAGGACTGACCGGGTACTGTATATACTGTATGCATTCTTCTTCTCCTTCTTAATGAATAGCTGATGCCTAGAAAAGCAACCCCTGGGACACTTGACTGACTCATGAACTGGGTCTGAAGGCCTCACCCCAAAGAGGAACAGACATGAGACTTTTCAAGGTGACCACTTTGAAGTACATTATTCAGATTTACAAATTTAGCATATTTGTTTAAAAATCCATTTTATATTTCATCAAGCCAGAGTTAATACTCGTACTCGTAGGACAAATCTATACAGGTAACAGATAATCTAAAAAAATGGAGGACAGCAGTTTTCTGCCACTATTAGGGCTGTGAATGAGTTCCCCTCTCTTGGCCACTGGGCTAGCTGCCAGTTCTTAGAAGAATCTAGACACTATCATGGCATTAGGCTCTGGGATTCATTCTCCAAAAACTACTGCACGGTTTCTTTTGACTCTTCCCCCACCCCCACGGCCTGCCAACCCCCGCCCTTCACATTTGTGATTAACAGAAAAACCTTGCGAAGCCACTCAAGTTAAAGCTACATCCCCAAATGATTTAGATAAGTGATAATAAGAATGCTGCCTATCAGAAACAATATAATATGAGCAAATTCATCAATTTATTCATTGTGAACATGACAGCACTGTTCAGTGACTTACCCAAATGACAATTGAGTTACTTGTACTGTTAAGTGATTGAACAACGGAAACCAAAGAGTGCTAATTAAAAGTCAATGTTAACCTCAGGGAGAGTTTGAGGACATGGTAAAGAGCTTTGTCCTTGGCCATATACCACTGAAAATATTTTTCACTACTCGAGATATAGACAGAGAAATTATTAAGGTTTAAGATCACGTAAAAATCAGAAGGAACGATTTTATGATAAGCTAGTGTTTCTCAAACATGGGCTGCCTGTTAAAAATCCAGATCCCTGGACTTCTGGGTAGAGGCTGGAAATGTACTTTTTGCTCGTTTTCTGGGGGAGACACATTCGTACTAACTTTGAGAACTACAGAACATTTGAAGATTCATAGGGTCAATGGGACCAATAGATTGAAACACTTTGAGGGAGATGAATTTTAATCACTAGAATTGTACCTCCAAAATAAAAAAGGAAAATTGTTTTCTTGCTTTCCATAAAATGAAATCCAGTTTAAAAGAAGTCCCTGGTCAGAAGATATGAGGATCTGCCTTGTGATGAGAAGTCTGTCAACTTTATGACAGGGCATTCAGTGTCAAATAGTATTTAGAAGTTTGGCTTATAAATATAAGTGATCAAACATGTAATTCATTGATTTTTTTTTCCCTGAATTAAATATAAAATGGAAAATGGCTTTAGGAATCTATGGAGAACATTCTCCGTAGCTAAAAACTCATGCTTAGTTTCAGAATCCTGTGTTACTCCAATTTAAAGCTTCTTGCGTTAGAGTCGAGCTTACTCTCACGACGTCCCTCACTCCCCACCCCCCCCCCCACCGCACCCCCCACCACAAATTGGTAAGCAGATTCTTACCACAGAAATGGAGTTAGTAAGCAGTGCTCCATCCTGTCCCAGCAAATTGGAGACGGTGATTTCAGGTAGGTCCATGTTTTGTGGATGAAATGGTAGCAGGCCATTATGGTTCATTGGGTGACACAGAGAGTGGTAACCGGGTTCGACCTCATTCACGTGCACCAGTGAGTGGTCAGGGAGGGAGGGAGGAGTGATTGGTGGAATGTTGAAGTCTTCACTTTCCAGACTTGGACCAGGGTAAGACTGAAAAGACAAACGACATCATTGCAAATTATCAGTCCCATCTTCTTCATCACCATGAACAAATACACATGAGCCCTCAGATCTTATTACAAGCAGCATCCTGGATTTGGCCAAGACATTTCAAACATGCAGATTACCCTGCTGTCATTTCACTATTATTCATGGGAAAAAAAAATGCCTCAAAGGCATATGCACTTCTTGTAGAAAGAGAACTTCCATCAGGCAGTTTTATTTTTCCGAGAAACTGAACTCAAACATTGATTTCAAAGGTCCCATTGAAATTTTCCAGAGTTTTAATCTAACTGAATGCCTTTTTCATGGGAATTGGGGGGAAGGAAGGCAATTTATAAAATTAATGTGTAATCAAACATGTTTCATAGGACCCCCCACTGCTCAGGTCATGAGACGTCATAAAATGAATTCCAGAAGTTCTGGGGAAATCACTTTAGAGTTTTGAAAAGCGGCATGTTTACAACGGGCAAAAGAAAAATAATCAGCAAACAAGTAAGTTAAGCATGTCGCCTAAGTGTGGTTGCATAGAAAGTTTGATATGGGGAATAAAAAAGCCTTTAAAAGCTATTTTTTTTCCCACGAAGATTATACCATCAAAATAAAGTGAAGATTGTTCTCTTGATTTCTGACAATTCCCATCTATTTGGCTTTCCTCTAAAAGCTGATAACTAATATTACAGTCATTCAGTTTCCTTTCAGCTAATTTGAAAGGCAAAATCACACTAACATTGTTATAATATGAATTTAGGAATAAAAGTCAATCAGTAAGACAAATAACAACATATGTGGGGCTTTTCCCTTTGGAAAGAAGCTTTAGAGAAAAGAGATAGGGAGGGAAAGGAAAGAGAAAGGAAGGAAAGATTATACGAGGACACTCCCGTTTGAAACGGCATGCGGTAAACATTGAAAATATGAGGGGGGACTGAACAATAAAATATTGTTTCCAATTAATATCAAGGCAGAGTGATATCTAGTAGTCCTTTATGCAGCAGGTGTTACAATAAAAAGGAAACGATCTGGGTCCGGTTCATTCTTGCAAGCTTATCTTTCAAATTAGGCACGTCTTCATAGTGTTTGAGTACACGAGTAACAGGACTTTCTCATCTAACAGCACAGACCCTGCTGAAGTGTGCAAGATTTGCAATGAGCAGGCAGAGGGTAGGAGCCAAAGAAAGTAATGTAAGGTATTCATTGGGTGTTCAGCCAATAAGCTTCATGCTCCTGCGTCCAAGCGCCTGGGGTTATTTTTTCCAGATGGCGTCTATTTGTCTAACAGAAAGAAAATCTTCGAGTTGCACTTGCTAAATGTTGTACAGGTTTTAATATATTTGTTTAGGTGCTGTCAGAAGGCACGATGAAATGAAGCGCTACTGGGAACATCTGGAATTCAGACCTGGTCACGTAGAGGCACGCGCGGGTTAGAAACTAGGGGTAGGTGAAGGCAAGCTTTGATTCATCTTTGCAGATAAGTTTTCTTGGCCATCGAAAGTTCTGCTAAGAAATCACCAGCTCTGAAAGTTCAAACATCAGTTACCAGCTCTTCCTGTTTATAGTTTAGATCTCTTGTCTGAAAAGCCCATTAGGGCTCAGTGTCAAAATTGTAAGTTTGATTAAATTCTCATTTGCCTGATATATTTTAGACCTTGAGTCTATGGATCTAAACCAACAGTTCCCGGGACAAGTATTGATTTAAGAAGAAGCACAAAAGATTTGAAGTGGGGAAGTGGGAGAGGAAGCACTTTTATTAATGCTGGTTTTGTAAAAAGCGCTGTACTGGGTCCTTTGACTATGTCATCCTCACTTAATCCTCAGTGACAGTCCTGTGTTCCTGAAGAGAAAACTGAGGCTCAGAATTTAAGTAACTTTGACTCAGCTGGTAAACAGCTCAGAATATATGAGGGATGGATATACGCTGTGACATAGAAACAGTTTAACTGCTACTATTTTATGAGGCTGAATGATACCAAGTTGCCAACACCCAATGGTTTTTGATCAACGAAATTTCATAATTTAAGAATTAACATTAGCTTCGGTATCAGGTCTTTCCTCATCCGAAATTCCATGCTAATGCCTATCCCACTAAAATATTTACTCTATATGAACACAAGAAATCATAATTTGTCTTTGCGTCAGCCCTTCAAAGGCTGAACTTGTTGATGCTTATCTTTTAAGAATTAAATGGTGTCTGTTTGAAACTTCACTAAGTAACATACAGTTAATGCCAGGGATAAAGGGAAAAGATGTTTTTAATTTTATAAATGCTATTAAACCTCAGAAAGTACTCAGGGATATTCTATCCATGGCATACCATAGCTTTACATGCATTTCTCCAGTAGTTAAATCTTAATTTGTGGTGTTTTAAAGGAAGGTTTAATTGGTATCACTTTACATTCAGCGATAACAATTGTACTGCAATTTAACAAAGCTACCTTGTTTATTTTCATGTAATTACACATTAATGTTATTTAATCCATGCACTTATGTACCAAAACCACGGATTCCACAACCTAAATGGTAACGGGTAGTTACGTGGATCAGGGATTTTAACAACATAAGGTTACCTGGTAGTTTCTGTTCTTTACATTAGAAGTCACGATATGGTTATTTGCCAGGGGCCTATTACAGTGTAATTGATGCCATAGAGAAGTATCATAATAATTGTATAAACGTCAGAATGTCACAGAACTTACAAAAACCTCAATGCCAGGCTAATTACTAATTATTTTTTTTAATGTGGAAATGAATTAGCTAATTCCTCAACATTGATTTCTACGACATGACATCTTTATTTTAATTTCTAAAAACTTAATAGGAGTAGGTCTGACTTAACAATAGTAAGTTATATATTAGAGAAAAAATCACAGTTTTTGGAGGAATGTATTGCAAGAGGATATGGTTCAGTATTTTCCTTATCCCCCCGAGGCTGCCTGGTTAGAGTCAGTATTCAATGTGTATTGAATGAATTAACAAATGAATCACTGAATGAACACATAAATGACTGAATGAAAGCTAAGGTGACCTTTTAAAGGCAAGAAATTTGGGAATATATCACTTTTATTCCAAGGGTTTGAATAAATACCCTGTATTCCCCAGACTTTGCACTGGTCAGCTGACAACACGGTATGTAAGGTTAATCTCTCAGCATGTCAGGAAGACAAAACTATCCTGCTAGAGACATGAAGGCTTAAGTAGCTCGAGAAAGGCTGGCTCAAGGTAGTGTGGCCTGCTGATCTGTCCTGAAATGGCTTGCACTCGCCCTTCTGTAGTGACACGGAGGTCCCAGAGGACTTTTGAGGGTGGGTTTGGGGCTCCTGGATTCTCAGAAGTTGCTGAAACCTAGTCCCTCCTACAGGTAGAACATCAGCTAAGGACCCCATGGAAGCCTCAGCTCCACATCAGGATCCCTTGGGAACAGCAGGTCTGATGCCCCATGCCTGGCCAGCAGCAAGGGCTTAATTATACAGGTAAGTATAGAGCCGACGGGAAGGTATTCTGAGCAAAGGAACAGGGACACTGTGATGAAAGCAGTGGAAGGGTAGTCCCAAAAGTCTTCTGTTAAGGTCATCCTCGGGTGATACAGTGGACCTACTACACTTGTCTACTGACTTGGGGCCCTTCTGACTTGGGCTTATTTCCTTCCTTCAAGTCTCAGAAAGGCCATGAGTTTCAAGTATTTTTCATTCTCCACTTGTCTTGGGACCAAGAATCCTTTCTAAGGCCCTTACATATTTCATGAGAAACAGGACTACGTTTTGTTTTGTGTTTTCTAAGCCTGAATTAGAGACCACCAAGGAGTCAACCCCAGGTCCTCTGAGGATCCACAGGGCTTGATTCGAGAGTAGAATTCTGGAGAACAGGTATGGACTTTCAAGGTGGCATCGTATTCCTTATCACTGTTCACAGTGCCTGTTACCCCTTCTAGTCTAGAGATCAGAATCTTACCAGCAGACTGAGCCATACAGCTTGCCTTCTCCCCGGGGAATGATAAAAGTCAATGGTGACCATCTATACACATGGAGAAATTATTCAGGGATAGTGGCACAAAATTCAAGCCAATATTTTTAATTTTATCTTGCCTCTTCACCAGGTTCACGAAAGGTAAATTGGAAACAAAGAAGTATGCAAAGTGATTTGCTCTAAATAACAGCCAATCTGTACGATGTAAATGATTCAAAGAACTCAAAGTTATATTATTGCTACTTAACCAGATTCTCTCTGATCTGAAGCTACTCACTGGTCCTAGACACAGGAGAGTCTCATCATGTCGCTGGTGCTGGGATGTGGCATAGGA